>NC_025687.1:6505078-6520172 GCF_000633955.1 Camelina sativa
TTTATGTACTTTGGCTTCTGATCCCATGTTCTTCACCTTCCTTGTTCCTTCTTCTCTCCTTATTTTAGATTTTCCTCTCATGTTGTAATATTTTTCATTCTATTTGCGTGTACATATATTCAGCTAGGCAGACACTGCGCCGCCGTTAAGACTATAAAAGATAAAAACTATTGTACAAGAAAACAAAGCTTGTTTTGTGTTGTTGGTTTCTTCGAGACTCTGTTCTTTTGTCTTAAATCATCTGTTTCCATTGTTCCAAGAGAACAGTAGCTTTGTCTCTCCATATTGGGGTCTTATCTGAAATGGGTAATTGCTTAGGTTCATCAGCTAAAGTGGATAGCAACCATAGCTCCCATGCTAATTCCGGTAATTAGTTCATCTCCTACTTATTTTGGTTTCTATGTTAAGTTTCTCGGAGATTTCTTCTTTAATTCTCAAAATGGTTTTTTTAAGAATAGTTTTGCGGGTCAGAGTTAAAATCTTTGTAACTTTTTAAGTTATTTGTTCATCATCTCTGGATCATCATCAAAAAGTCAAACTTTTCGAATTCCTCTGTTTTATTACTTGTGTCTGTCAACGTTTATATCCGTATTGGTGTTCGTATGTTTGATTGATCATTTTTGGGTGTAGCTGCTTCATCCACTAAAGTTTCGAGCAAGACAAGCCGTTCAACGGCACCTTCAGGACTAAGCACAGCTTCTTACAGCACAGATAGTAGTTTAGGACCATTACCAGCACTTAGGACAGAAGGAGAGATACTTTCATCGCCAAACCTAAAAGCTTTTACTTTTAACGAGCTGAAGAACGCAACTAAGAACTTTCGTCCTGATAGTGTACTTGGGGAAGGAGGTTTTGGTTGTGTATTCAAAGGATGGATTGATCAATCAACTCTCACTGCTTCACGACCTGGTTCTGGAATCGTTGTTGCTGTTAAGAAGCTTAAGCCTGAAGGCTTTCAAGGTCATAAAGAGTGGTTGGTAAGTACCGTTTCTTCTCCCTTTTTCTGTTCACCATGATTGATCTGTGTGTGTGGTTGTTTTGCTGACACTGAGATGTTGTTTTGGTTTTTTTTTCTTTCAGACTGAAGTAAACTATCTTGGTCAACTTAGTCACCCTAATCTTGTATTACTAATTGGGTATTGCGCTGAAGGAGAAAACAGGCTTCTTGTATATGAGTTCATGCCCAAAGGAAGCTTGGAGAATCATCTTTTTAGACGTATGTGTTTTCTACAATTCAACAATGTTCTTGAATTCATGGTTGAAGCTTGGCAGTTTCTTAGTTTCATGGTCTTTGCAGGTGGTGCGCAGCCACTTACATGGGCGATAAGGATGAAAGTAGCAGTAGGTGCAGCTAAAGGGCTAACTTTTCTTCATGAAGCGAAGTCACAAGTGATATACAGAGACTTCAAAGCTGCTAACATTCTACTCGACTCTGTAATAAACCCTAGCAAAAAAACTCTCTTTCAACAGCTTTTGGGATTCGCTTATGATTCTTAACGGTTAGGAACTGTGTCTTAATGCAGGACTTCAATGCTAAACTTTCGGATTTCGGTTTGGCGAAAGCAGGTCCAACTGGTGATAATACACATGTGTCAACAAAGGTCATGGGTACTCATGGCTATGCAGCTCCTGAATACGTCGCCACAGGTTTGTTCCATATACGCGGCAATAAACTATTGACAAAACCACGAAAATAGGTTTTATCAGTTTCTGTGTGAGAACACTTCACAAGCTTTTTTTCCAAGAATGTTTCAAAGCTTTGACTTACTGATCTTGAAAAGCTTAACCAAATATCTTTGACTTTTAGATTGTTTCGGTTTCATTGACACTTTCTGAAAGCTCATCTTCATCCTCCATATAGGTAGATTGACTGCAAAGAGTGATGTGTACAGCTTCGGGGTTGTACTACTGGAACTAATATCAGGACGACGTGCCATGGACAGTTCAAACGGGGGAAGCGAATATAGTCTTGTGGATTGGGCAACACCGTACCTTGGTGATAAGAGGNATCTTGGTCAACTTAGTCACCCTAATCTTGTATTACTAATTGGGTATTGCGCTGAAGGAGAAAACAGGCTTCTTGTATATGAGTTCATGCCCAAAGGAAGCTTGGAGAATCATCTTTTTAGACGTATGTGTTTTCTACAATTCAACAATGTTCTTGAATTCATGGTTGAAGCTTGGCAGTTTCTTAGTTTCATGGTCTTTGCAGGTGGTGCGCAGCCACTTACATGGGCGATAAGGATGAAAGTAGCAGTAGGTGCAGCTAAAGGGCTAACTTTTCTTCATGAAGCGAAGTCACAAGTGATATACAGAGACTTCAAAGCTGCTAACATTCTACTCGACTCTGTAATAAACCCTAGCAAAAAAACTCTCTTTCAACAGCTTTTGGGATTCGCTTATGATTCTTAACGGTTAGGAACTGTGTCTTAATGCAGGACTTCAATGCTAAACTTTCGGATTTCGGTTTGGCGAAAGCAGGTCCAACTGGTGATAATACACATGTGTCAACAAAGGTCATGGGTACTCATGGCTATGCAGCTCCTGAATACGTCGCCACAGGTTTGTTCCATATACGCGGCAATAAACTATTGACAAAACCACGAAAATAGGTTTTATCAGTTTCTGTGTGAGAACACTTCACAAGCTTTTTTCCAAGAATGTTTCAAAGCTTTGACTTACTGATCTTGAAAAGCTTAACCAAATATCTTTGACTTTTAGATTGTTTCTGTTTCTTTGACACTTTCTGCAAGCTCATCTTCATCCTCCATATAGGTAGATTGACTGCAAAGAGTGATGTGTACAGCTTCGGGGTTGTACTACTGGAACTAATATCAGGACGACGTGCCATGGACAATTCAAACGGGGGAAGCGAATATAGTCTTGTGGACTGGGCAACACCGTACCTTGGTGATAAGAGAAAGCTTTTTCGCATAATGGACACGAAACTAGGGGGTCAATATCCACAAAAGGGAGCTTTCACAGCTGCTAATCTCGCGTTGCAGTGCTTAAATCCCGATGCAAAGCTCAGGCCGAAAATGTCAGAGGTTTTAGTCACATTAGAACAGCTAGAATCTGTTGCTAAACCTGGAACCAAACACACCCATATGGAATCTCCAAGGTCTCATCATGCCTCTCCTGTGCAGAAATCTCCGGTAAGATATTCTCAGGATCGGCCGCTGCACAACGTAACTCCCAGTGCATCGCCTTTACCTTCTTACAACAAACCTCCTCGGGTAAGATGAAAGCACTGATCGAAGGAATGCTCTTGCTCATAAGTTTGTATGTATAATATATGTAAAATGGAGTGGTTGAGATTCAGGTATATCTGNACTGATCTTGAAAAGCTTAACCAAATATCTTTGACTTTTAGATTGTTTCGGTTTCATTGACACTTTCTGAAAGCTCATCTTCATCCTCCATATAGGTAGATTGACTGCAAAGAGTGATGTGTACAGCTTCGGGGTTGTACTACTGGAACTAATATCAGGACGACGTGCCATGGACAGTTCAAACGGGGGAAGCGAATATAGTCTTGTGGACTGGGCAACACCGTACCTTGGTGATAAGAGAAAGCTTTTTCGCATAATGGACACGAAACTAGGGGGTCAATATCCACAAAAGGGAGCTTTCACAGCTGCTAATCTCGCGTTGCAGTGCTTAAATCCCGATGCAAAGCTCAGGCCGAAAATGTCAGAGGTTTTAGTCACATTAGAACAGCTAGAATCTGTTGCTAAACCTGGAACCAAACACACGCATATGGAATCTCCGAGGTCTCATCATGCCTCTCCTGTGCAGAAATCTCCGGTAAGATATTCTCAGGATCGGCCGCTGCACAACGTAACTCCCAGTGCATCGCCTTTACCTTCTTACAACAAACCTCCTCGGGTAAGATGAAAGCACTGATCGAAGGAATGCTCTTGCTCATAAGTTTGTATGTATAATATATGTAAAATGGAGTGGTTGAGATTCAGGTATATCTGTGTAATTAGAGAGGAGTGAATGAATAGATGTATACAAAGATGAAACTATTTACTCAAACCTTTTTGTGTCTTCAAACATATCAGAGTAAACTGAAGCAACATATATGAAAAGGATGTTATTAACATGAACACTGACCACACTCTAAACTCACCAAACCAAACCAAAAAGCAGAGGAAACACACTAAGTAATTGAATTCGACCATGTAAGATGATGAGATGACACTCTCTTTTGCCTGAGCCTTCACCGTTTCCAGTCACTTCTTGTTGACTTGTCTGATACAATACAGAAAAATGGGTTATGAGGTTAATTATTTAAGTAAAGCTTAAAACTTTTAAAAGAATCGTGTAAATTTGAGTCTTGCTTACGAGTTATGTCCTTGGAAGAAGTAAGAGATTTGTCACCATTCATAGATCCTTTGGCTGAGGCTAGGAGAAGTTTGTGAGCCCTTGGAGACATGGTAGTAGTACTCAGCTGACCATTGGCTGGAGATGACAGTGAATGGCGTCGCACTGACCCATTTATCTCAGTCTTCTCAAGGGAAAACCTCGGAGAGCTTTCTCCTTTGACTCTGGCTTTTGCAGATGCAGTTGGGGCCATGTAGCTAGGGATTTTTCGTCCGCTATGCGTAAGTCCGTGATCTTGATTGTCAATTTTTGCAGGCAGCAATGCTCTTCTTTCAGTAGGCTTTGTGTTATCAGAACAAACATTACTGTTCTCAGAGCTTATCTCAACCTCTGAACATTTGAGGTCATCACCTTTATCATTGGTCTCTGCAGTTTTGGGTTCATCTTCCTCCAGTTTATCCAAAACCGGTGAGTTCTCATCTTGTACAACATCAAGCTCCACCGGAACTGCATCAGTGTTATCTTTCTCCTTTTCAGTCAACACAATATTATCTCCTCCTACAAGAACCTTCCCTTCAGGCTCTATCTGCACAGAATCTAGAGTACTTTTCTCCGTTTCAGCCAACTCAATATTGTCTCCTCCTTCAAGAACCTTCCCTTCAGGCTCTATCTGCACAGAATCTAGAGTACTTTTCTCCGTTTCAGCCAACTCAATATTGTCTCCTCCTTCAAGAACCTTCCCTTCAGGCTCTATCTGCACAGAATCTAGAGTACTTTTCTCCGTTTCAGCCAACTCAATATTGTCTCCTCCTTCAAGAACCTTCCCTTCAGGCTCTATCTGCACAGAATCTAGAGTACTTTTCTCCGTTTCAGCCAACTCAATATTGTCTCCTCCTTCAAGAACCTTCCCTTCAGGCTCTATCTGCACAGAATCTAGAGTACTTTTCTCCGTTTCAGCCAACTCAATATTGTCTCCTCCTTCAAGAACCTTCCCTTCAGGCTCTATCTGCACAGAATCTAGAGTACTTTTCTCCGTTTCAGCCAACTCAATATTGTCTCCTCCTTCAAGAACCTTCCCTTCAGGCTCTATCTGCACAGAATCTAGAGTACTTTTCTCCGTTTCAGCCAACTCAATATTGTCTCCTCCTTCAAGAACCTTCTCTGAAACTTTCTCTTCATGCTCAATCTGCACAGAATCAGCAGTATCTTTCTTCTTCTTCTCAGCAGATCTAAAGGTGGCTTTCTTTGACCCGTTTGAAAGAGAAGACCTTTTGAGACTAGGACTGGGCTTCTCATCTTTAATTTCCAAAGGAGATACCTCCTTCTTTGAGACGCCTCTACTTTTTCTAGAATGGGGCTTAGCTTTGTTACTCTCAGTTCTCACGGCATCTTTACTAAGCGTGGAAGCCTTCCTCACATTTCGTTTAGGTTTATCACTTTCAGCTGAAGAACGGATGGCACCAGTTCCACTATTTGGACCAGATGGTTTCTTGATACCTCGCTTTGGCCTTGCCTTATCTGCTTCAACCACAGCTTCATAATTTCGCTTCTTTGACTGAGATTTTGGAATCTCAACCCTAGCTACTCGTGAGCCAGATGACCAAACTTGCAATTGTGTCCAGCGTACAAGCCAAACCTTGGCTGAGTTAGGTTCCTCAGGACCATATTGGATCTTCAGAGGCAATGCAGTTGCTGAAGAAGCTAGAAGCTGAAAAATCAGAGAAACAGATAACACACGTTATGTTGCAGGATTGGTAAATCCAGGTTTATCAAGCAGGAGTTATGAAACTTATTATTCCACCAAGCACCTTGAAACATAAGTTAAAAATACCTGATTAACAAAGACGAACTTTGTGGGATTGTCCATCCAACTATACGTGTTCGATTGCAAAGCTTCCGAATCACCGGCTACCTAAAAGAAGAAAGAAAATTACAGCTTAATAAAAAACATGACACGCCTACAAAATCAGCCAACTATGTAAATCAAGGCGTGACAAAGAAATCCTACCATATGTGTTTTCTGAAATACAATCCCATTATCTGAAGATCTAGCTTTCTGGCCACGAACAAGAGCCTGAAACTTCACAATTCCAAATATACACGAATATGTTGCAATGGCTTGTCTTCTGACCAGGTGACCACGGATAAATGCCTGGAGCCTGATGATACCTTTAAGGGTCCGAAATGCTCTACGCGCCTTCAGTAGAAGAACCAAAACATCATTACCAGAATCTTATATGTTTCAAAACTATTCAGGTAGATTTGTCTTTACTACGGCAAAAGAATAAGTACCTGATGAGCTCTGAAAGTAGCTTGAACCTTAATTGCAGCTCGTTCAAGCTCGATTTCTCCCAAGTCATTCCCTGACTCGAGATTATCCTTCGACTCATCGCCATTGTTTGCCACATTTTGAGCAGAAGAAGCCGGAACTGGTTGTGATGAAACCACTGGTGGATCAACCGTTAAGTTTGACAAATCTTCTGTCACCGATACTACCAGCTCTTCTTTCTTAGCAGATCCCTTAGTACATAACGAATAGCACGTTCTTGGTTAGAAGTATCCACATATGTTTAAAGGGAAACAAATAAACTAAAAATTCCCATATTCTTTACCAGTTTCTGGCTTCGGTTCTCTAAACTCGACTTGGGAGACTTCTTCCCGAGAAGCAAAGTCTTGATCCATTTACCAGGAGTCTTTCCCATCCTTAACAGAGCACGATGGCGTTTGAAAATAGAAAGTTGCTAAACTGAAGAAACCTGCAGAAGAAGAAGTCAAGTCTGTGAATTTTCACAAGCAAAAGAAACATGCTAAATCTCTAAAATTCACATCATCACAAGCAAAGTTACAAGCTAAAAGTCAGTGAATTTCAAGTAAAACAAAGCACCATAGACAAAGAGCATTGAACATGAGGTGGTGTAACATTCAACAAGTTATAATTCCCAAAACCCAAAAGCAAAAACCAGTAAAAAAGATCATCAAGAATATATAAACCCTAAAAACACACAGTAGCTAGCACAGTCCATCAGCTAAAGCCATTGGGTTCAGTGAATCAGTGATATAACATAAAAGTAGAACGAATCCACCGACGCATTAAATAAAGTGAAGAATAAAAGTAGAGATCTTGAAGACAGCAGAGCAAAAATCCTGATGATTCAGATATTAAAAAAAACAAAAATAGAAACAAAAACCTAAAAAATTAGTTGCAGGGAGCTCTGTAAGATTTCCAATTGAGCAAATAACCAAAATAAAAATCAAATCTTTCTAACAAATTCAGAGAGAAATAAATCAGATCTGGGTAGAGAAATCAAAAGGCAAAGACAAAAAAAAAAATTCTTATTGCAAAATAGTGTTAAAAAAAAAACGTCAACCTCAGAAGAATTGAATGCAAGCTAAAATGATTGATCAGTACCAAACTCTTTTTTAAAACACAGCTTGTTCTTCGAATGTTGTCCTTAAAAGTCGCCAGAACAAAGATCGATCAATGACCTAAAAAGGCTATAAGAAGCATAGTAGCTCTCTCTCTCTCTCACAGTGAAGTCTCTCCCAACGGTTCCACTGATAGCGAAAGAAGCAGATGACAGAGAGTTCATTTAATTTATTTATTTATTTTATTAATTAGAACAAAATAAAGGAATGGACGAAATTAATTTCGGTCCAAAAGTGACGTCGTTTTTGGAATGATGTGTTGGCAGCAAAGTCTTAAAACTAGGCCTTTTCTGGGCCCAAATTAAAGGAGTCAAATAACGTTGATTTTACGTAAGTACCCTCACTTTTTTTATTTGGATCATAACGTTGGATGATGATGATTGATTGCTTTGAAAAGAAAATAAGAATCAACAATTTTAAGGGTGTCATTATCCAAGTGGTTAGTCCGCTAAATCCAAACGTCTTGTACTTTAACAATTTTTTTAAAGTCGTAAACAGCTCTTGATGATATTGTATTGTATTCTAACTATCTAGATAAAATTTCATTTGTCCGTTACAACAACTAAAATTTTACTTTATCACACAACAGACAAACAGATTTAAATGTGATCATATATTGTTTCAAATCCTTTTAGTACAAATGGTTGGTGATACCATTTTTGTATATTTTTAAGTATGTGATTTCGACTCCTAGTTGGAAAAAACGTAAGTGAATGATGACAAAAAAAAAAAAGAGCTTGATTCTACTAGATATTGAATTCAATTCAGACTTTTTAACAAGTGTAAGTGTTTGGTAAAATATTAAATGTTCTGGATTATATAACAGACATAAGTATATGGATTGACTTAAAATGCATGCATGTGTTTGGGCCTAAAGTGTGAGTTTGATACATATGGATGGGGGTTTAAACTTTAACAAGCCTGTAAGCCCAAAGATAAATAATGCTTAGTAGTAAGTTATTTGAGAAGATATTTTAGAAGAAGAAATGCATGTTGTACACTAATATTAATTGATGTTTTGGCAGTGCCGCTTATTACAAAGGCAGATGCATGTGCTGTGCCTGCTAACTAGCATTTTATCTACCCTTGCCTTTTTTTTTTTTTTTTAAAGTATACATCTTTCAATCATGACTACTTGGAAACTTTGGCAAAATATGGTTTAATTTTGAGTCTCATCATCAGCTTTTTTTTTTGTATGTTTTCGAGTGCTTCTGATAAAAACCTTAGGGGTTTTGAACTTCAAACTTTTGTGTACACCAAATTTTAACTTCGATGAATATTTGCTGTTTGGTGTTAGCTTATATAACCAAACTTTTTGGTTGCTACAACCAAACTTCTTTTAATTAGGAATCTAAGATCGTAAGTCAGGCCACTTAAAGAAGAACATTAAGAGTTAGATGTATAAAGAATAAAAAGAAGAAAAGGTAATGGACAGTTCATCACACCAAAAAGAAACACGGCGGAACATTTTGTTAGAATCTCTTAACACTTTCTAAACACACACAAAAACAAAACGACACCTCAATTCCTAATTAAACTTACTCACCGACAAATAATTAAACATCTCAATATATAATCAATAATAGTGCGATGATTACAAAATATATTGGTCAAATTAGTTTGCAGTATTATTTTTGTTTGGTTGGTTTGATGATCATGCAAAAAAAAGTACGATGTAGTATTAAATAATCTATAAGATGATCATATATATTCATATATATGGTGTAAAGATTTGGTTAATTAGGACATGTAATTCTTTTACATGAGGTTTGTATAGCCACGGTGACTTTGGTAATGATCGGCGTGATCTGATCAAAACGTCGACCATTACGTTGACCGAGAGGTATTTTAGTTAGCAAGTGAGACTGCTTCAACCCGCGACGTGGAACTTCGTGGTCAACTGTAAAAAAACAAAGCTTGCTCCCTAGTTGACTTTGACTACATAATAGTACTTCATTACAAATTAGTCATTTACACTGGTCGCTAATTTATTAGAAGAAACGCTTCTCCATAAATATTTGTTGATCCTTGATCTGTAAAGATGGAAGAATTTTTAACTTTGGGGAAGAGATCGAGAGAAGTACAACTAGAAACATTTATTCGTCAAACATGTATGTATGTATAGGTTGGTGCATGTCTATGCATCTATCCAATGAATGCATCGTTATAGTAATAAATATAAAGGTCTGAACATTACAGAGAAATTAGTTATAATAACAAGTTGAAGTAAATATAAATAATAAAATCTAATTGTGGCAATTTTGGATCAAAGAAAGTAGATAAATAGTCAGATATGTCATGTGGATTTTACGTATTTTAAGGATCTCTAATTCATCACTTTCTTCGAAGCAGTAAAACAGTCTGTCAATGTGAAACAATCAACAAAAGATGATGAACACTAAAAAAAATTTGTATTTATTATTGTCTTCTTCTCTCCACTTAAAAACTTGTTTTTCCTTTCTTGCTCTGTCCCAGAACATTGTTTTTATTATACTTTCTTTGCCATTTTCCCGAGAAAATCTGCCTCTGATCTAAAAAAGATCTCAAGAATTTATGTACAAAACACCTCTTTTTTTTGTTTTAATACTACCACTAATCAACTCACACTAATAATCTCTCTGTTCCTCTAATCTTTCTTTCTTTCTCTGTAATCGTTTCCAGAGAAAATGCATAATTCTTATAATAGCCAAACCTTTACTTTCACTTTCCTTATCCTTCTTCTTCTTCTGCCATCACTCTCAGAATCACAGCTAACGTCAAGTGAATCAAGAACTCTATTAGAAATCCAAAAGCATTTACAGTATCCACCGGTTCTTCGATCATGGACCAACTTGACAAGTTTCTGCTACCTTCCTCCTTCTCCTTCTTTCAAAATCCTCTGTTTCAACGGTCACGTAACCGAATTAACCGTCACAGGAAACAGAACCG
The DNA here is from genome assembly GCF_000633955.1 of Camelina sativa. Lineage (NCBI taxonomy): Eukaryota > Viridiplantae > Streptophyta > Magnoliopsida > Brassicales > Brassicaceae > Camelina > Camelina sativa. The sequence goes on from NC_025687.1 coordinate 6,515,762, forward strand.
TTAAGCTCCCTGGGAGATTCTCCAGTGACTCGCTCTTCACTGTTGTTACAAAACTCTCAAACTTAAAGACTTTGTCTCTTGTCTCTCTTGGCATCTCTGGTCCTCTCCCTTCGAAAATCATCAGGTTATCTTCGTCTCTTCAATCTCTCAATCTTAGTTCCAATTTCATCACTGGGAAAATTCCTAAAGAGATCTCGTCGTTGAAGAATCTGAGAAGTTTTGTTCTAGCCAATAATCTGTTTAATGGAAGTGTTCCTGATCTCAGAGGATTGTCGAATCTTCAAGAGCTGAATTTAGGCGGTAATAAACTCGGTCCTGAAGTTGTTACTTCACTAGCAAGTAATTTGATCACTGTTTCATTAAGGAACAACTCTTTTGGATCTAAGATTCCAGAACAGATCAAGAAGCTGAATATGCTTCAAAGCCTGGATCTTTCCTCCAACAAGTTCGTTGGTTCAATCCCAAGACTCCTGTTTTCGCTTCCTTCGCTTCAGAATCTAAGTTTGTCACAGAACTTGTTGAGTGGATCACTTCCAAGTTCATCGTTATGCAGCTCCAAGCTTAGAATATTAGATGTTTCTCGGAATCTTCTGACTGGGAAGCTTCCATCTTGCTTATCTTCCAAGAGTTTTCATAACCAGACAGTGCTCTTCACATTTAATTGCTTGTCTGTAAATGGTTCTCCTTCTGCAAAATATCAGCGTCCAGTAACCTTCTGCGAAAACGAAGCAAAGCAAGCAGTGGCTGCTGTGAAGTCTGACACTAAGGATCAAGAAAAGAAAGAAGAAGATACAGGAATAGAACTTGGATTGGTGATTGGCATTGTCATTGGTGTGATCCTCGTTTCAGCGGTTTTGTTTAGGATGAGAAAATCAGGATCAAAGGAAGAGCCATTTGAAGCAAACAATGTCGATAAGGTCTCTGTTTGCAGCACCAACACCAGGTCCACCACATCAAAGACAGTACCAGATGCAAGTAATGCAACGTTATTACTTTGAAATCTTGAATCAAGTTTTCACCACCCATTAACTTAACTAGCTTGAGTATTTCAAATGTAGGACGAGTACCGCAAACAATGAGATCCGCGGTGATTGGTCTATCACCGTACCGAGTTTTCTCTTTGGAGGAACTGGAAGAAGCAACCAACAATTTTGATGCAGCGAATCTCTGTGGAGAACAGGTAAATGAAAATTGTTAATACGACATGATATAAACTTGCTCTGAGTCTATTTAATCAGTATATCTAATTTCTAAACAGCTGTATAAAGGTTGCCTTAGAGAAGGCATAGCAGTGACAGTGAGGTGTATTAAGCTAAAACAGAAGACTTCAACACAAAATTTGGCTCAACAAATGGAAGTTTTATCAAAGCTAAGGCATATGCATTTGGTCAGTGTTCTTGGACACTGTATTGGTACTTATCAAGATCATCATCCATACGCCGGGAGCACCATTTTCATCGTCCAAGAATACATCTCTAACGGGTCTTTGAGGGATTACCTCACCGGTACTACCTGAAAAAGATAATTCGATTTGAAGATATTTGACTTTTGATGGAAAACTAATAGTTTGAATTATTTTTTTGACAGATTGGAGAAAGAAAGAGGTGTTTAAATGGCCTCAGAGAATGTCTACAGCCATTGGAGTAGCTCGAGGAATACAGTTCTTGCACACAGGAGTGGCACCAGGAATATATGGGAACAATTTGGATGTAGAGAATATTTTACTTGATGAAACACTCACTGTAAAACTCAGTAATTATACTATTCCTTTACCATCCAAGGTACAAATATGCAAACCAGAGATAACCAAGACTTAGCTTACTATTATTGATTTTAATCTCATGATATAGAATCATTTGGGGGCTTTACAGGTTGGAGCGGAGAGCCCTAGTAATGAAGATGGAGAGAAAGAAGATGTGTACCAGTTTGGAGTGATACTACTTCAGATCATCACAGGCAAAGTACTAGCGGCTGCATCTTCAGAGTTAGGAAGTTTGAAGCTTCAGCTGGAGAATGGTTTGAGAGACGAACCATCGGTGTTGCGAAGCTTGGCAGATCCGTGTGTGAGAGGAACATATGCATATGAGTCATTGAGAACCACAGTTGAGTTTGCAATTAACTGTCTTTGTGAAGATCAAGGGAAGCGGCCATCGATAGAGGATGTTGTATGGAATCTGCAATACACGATTCAAGTGCAACAAGGATGGACAAGCAGTGGGAACCTCGGGCTTGGTGGTTCGTAATCGTAGATGTAAAAGAAATACTGTATGTAAAATCATCATCACTGAAGGAAGCAAAGAAACGGTTAATAACCATATAACAAGATGAATGTAATTCTCATCGAAAGAGACGAGACTTTTATAACAACTCAAAAAGAAGCAAACATTATATTGGAACTACTAATACTTGTGGTTACCAATCTCATCATGTCAAGCATCAGTTTTTGGGGTAGAAATGGGATTATCGTCACAAAGAAAGCAAAGCAATGAATGAGCAATAGAACGAGAAGACCAAAGCCCTTAAAAACTTTCATAGCACAACAGTTTTGAACTTGAATACAAAGTTGTTTTTCGTACCTAGCAAGAAAAACGTAATACATATATATATACACAAAAGTGAATAATTTAGTTGGTTTGGTACATAGTTGTTTTTTTCAAGGATGTTGGGTTACATAGAACCAGCCATCAAAGCATCGAATCACTTAAAGAGTTTTGGAAACACAAGACATAATTGAAAAGAGAAGGAAGCTGTTGCTGAATGGTGACATTGAGTGAAACAGAGAAAGGAGAGAGAGCTACAAAGCTCACGACTGACTACTACTAGTCAGCAGTCCAGCTTTGCTCAACAACATCACGCACTCTTCTGTTGTACTCACGCTTGCTTTCGCTGTACATCCGAGCAGCTTCCGAGTTTGCAGGAGAATTCGGATTAGGGTCGCAGAGCAAGGACTGCAATAGCAAAGGGAAAAACAGATTAGAAAAGAAGAGAGTAATTCCAATATTTAAGGGCATTGTAAGATATCAGTAGGGCATTTTGAATTTACTTGGATGGAGGTAAGTATAGCAGCAACATCATATATTGGACTCCACTGGTTTTGTAGAATGTCCAAGCAAATACTCCCATCTGCATAAACTGCACAACAGATATAGAAAAAAGAAGGTTAATTGGAGCAAAAAGTTAAACATCAACCAGATGGAGAGAAGAAATGTTGTATCTCTATGACTTACTATTTGGATGGAACATCCGTGAAACAAACCGAACTGTTGGTGGTTTATTTGGATAATCTTCAGAGAACTGCAGTGAGAGTTTGAAAGTACCTGCCAGCATCAAGAAAGAGACATAAGAACACACCACTTTTCACGTTCCCAAAATTTCAAATTGCAACAACATAAACATAACCTTACCTCCATCCCATGGTGTGTCATCAGGCCTGCAAAATTTAGAAACAAACAGAGTCTAAGTAAGTACAGAAACGACAATGTTTTCAGAATATTTATTAACTCAGTATCTAAGATCCTTGTTACATTACCCAAATATGACAGCATTCCAGAGCATAATGTTGTTGTCTTGTGGAGCACCACTAATACCCGCAGGTGGGTCTTGCTGCAACCTCTTGAAATCCCTCATCAACCTCTTCCTTGCTGGAGTCGACATCCTCCTTTAGTCTAAATAAGAAATCAACCCAAATATTCATCATTCTGAGGTCTCAAAAACGTCTATGAATCTTGGAATTACTACTGAACATGGTCAAATAAACTAACTTTTCACATGTTCAGGTATGCTAAAACCTAAAACTGCTAAATATGTACTAGATTCAAATCTCCCAAAGAAGTCCACGACCTACATAAAAGCTAACTAGCCTAGAAACAAACATCAACTGCAAAATATGGGAGAAACTTGTATTAAAGACTAAGACTTGAGCCTAGAAAAACTAACTTTTCACAGGTACAGGTATGCGATGCTAAAACTGCTAAATATGTACTAGATTCGAATCTACCTAAGAAGTCCACGACCTATATAACACCTAACAAGCCTAGAAACAAACATTAAAGACTAAGACTTTAGTCTAGAAAGAGCTTAAGATCGAATCAATTCACCAAAAAATGACAAGAAACAGCTCAAATGAAAGTAAAATCCACGGATCCAGCAAAGAGACAACGAGGATTGAAGATCAGATGAAAAGGGTACCGTGGAAACAGATCTCGCTGTCGGGTAAAAAAGCCGGAGGAGAGGCTAAGATCGCGGCGAGAAGAGGTTTCTTCAAGCAAACATCTGTGTCCGCGGCATTGACCGCCGGTGATCAGAGAAGCTTCCCGATCGAATCAAAGATCGGCGATTTCTCGATTTCACCGTGCGATGAGAGAAATGGAGGTAAGAACTAGAATGTACGCAGTGAAGGGGGGGGGGGGGG
>NC_025687.1:6526512-6529661 GCF_000633955.1 Camelina sativa
TTCTTCAAGCAAACATCTGTGTCCGCGGCGTTGACCGCCGGTGATCAGAGAAGCTTCCCGATCGAATCAAAGATCGGCGATTTCTCGATTTCACCGTGCGATGAGAGAAATGGGGGAAAGAAGTAGAATGGTTTCGGGGAAGAAGAACGTATAAGGTACGCAGTGAGAGGGGGAAATGATCTTCTAGAAACTTACTTGGCTCCTCTGACATATCTGTAAAGTTGGATTTGCTTTGCCCTTTGGACGACCGAGCGAGTGAGTTTCTCCTAACCGGATTTAACCGTTAGGGCGAACTGTACCCATTAACCGGACACTTAAACACAGAGATTAGAGTTAGTTAACCAGAGATTAGAGTTAGTTAACCAGAGATTAGAGTTAGTTAACCAGAGATTAGTGCTTATTGCTCATTGCTTTAAACCCAGAGATTAGAGTTCGTTAAACTCAAGGAAGTCAAGAGTTTACTCTCTATCTATAATGTAAACTTCTTCTTTATTGTTTGTTAATTTCTCGTGGTCTATCCATTTCATTTTAAGTATTAGATTCGAGTTGTCTAACTTCGTAGCTTTTTCATTATTTATATATACATATATTTTTAAGAACAAATTTGATTCCCTTTGTAATAATTGAAAGGAAACAATTCTTCAATTTTGCATGCAAAATCTAACTTCTCAGACAAGGCACTACATAAAGCTCTTTTAAAACCCTTATTAATTATTTGCTTGTTCATGATTAATAGGCGGACAAACCTATATCATGTTTTGAAGATTCGTGCATGTAAATTTATGATTTGATGGAAATCCCTATAAGATCGTCTTGATAATATGGATTTTTGAAAACAAAAGGGAAGTGTTCGAAATATTCTTCACATTTTTACCAAAAAAAGAACGAAGGAAAAGTGTTAAATTTCTACAAAAAAAAAAAAAAAAAAAAAAAGAGCTCGGTGAGATACATGGTTTATGTCTGGCTTTTCTTCCCAAGGGCTCCGTGAGATATGTTAGTTCACACACGACGGTTAGTTATTTTTATATAATGACTAAAATAAGATAAACAAAAATTGTATCTTTCGATCCCCACACCGAAGCATTTCAAGTCATCTCTAAAGTTCCCTTTGCCAATTCCAATCCTTCAGAGATCGTCATGTGCAAGTGCAACCTTGACAACCGCTTGTGCGTATCCCTATCCCAGTATACTATGGACTACCATTACCAAGTGATATGGTCGTTCAATTCAAGCAACAATACTTGGGACAAAATTTGTTCCATCGATCTGCATATATGTGAAATGTTCTTTGATGTCTCAACACGATGCGTCCTCCATCCACTAGCATTTTTAGATGGAGAGAACAAGAATAATAAGAAGAAGTTGTTGTTTAGTGATCATGTGTCTCGTCGAGCACTGTTGACATTTGACCCCAAAACCAAGTCAGAGAATCTGGTTTCTGATGCTTTTTGGGAAAAGTCCATCGGATTTTCTGTCTGTTTTTTTTCCGAGTTTGTTCTCTATTCAATAAATTAATTTGCTTATTGTCAATGCATAAATGTGATCTTATTGCTTCTTCAATAGATTAATTTGCTAATTATTTTTCAATGCACAATGTGATCTTATTGCTTCTTCCATCAACTGTGTTATTTTCCTTAGTTTGCTCTCTATTCCATAAATTTGATTATTGTCAATGCGTAATGTGATATTTGTATTGACTTAACTTAACTTGTTGGATAAATGTGATTCTTTAAATTGTAAAGATGACATGAAGAGAACATTATTTTATTTATCCATATTTTTCTTATTATCATACTTTATGATGAGATGCACCCAAAATAAACCATTGCTAACCGGACAAAAACCCAGACCCAAACCAAAGGAGTAGTCGAGTAGAGTGATAGTTACTAAAGAGAGAGGTTTGTGCTTTGCTCGTCTTGCACTCTCGCTTTCTCCAATATCTTTAGACAAACCCTTCAAGCCTCACCTCCAAGCCTGAGCATTTGGATCACTCGGACTCCCAATGCTATGACATTTGCTCTCAAATCAAATAACAGCTAAAATAAAGATATCAATTGACTATTGTTTTGAGGTACAACCGAGAGAGACAACACAAATGCACTTCCACGTTTGGTCAAAAAAGACTGGAAAAACCAAAAAAATACTAGTTTAGTCTCTTCTGCTACCTACGATTCTACGAACAGAGATCAACGCTATCAGCGAACCAAAAAAAAGTAGTATGATCTCTGATATCCCTAAGATTCCTTATCTATTCCATTCATAGTCTCCTCCATAGTTGGGCGAAGCGTTGTTCATCTTGTTTGCGTCTTCTGGTTTGATGGGGTTTGCAAATGCATGCCAGCCTATAAGGTAAGGCAAGACAAACTTGCGATACAGGAGAAATACAAGTTTAGTTAAAGATGTTTATTCACAAGTGCACGCATGTAATGTGAAAACGAGAGATTTTATGATCTTACATTGAAAGCAGAGATGAGAACAGCAAACTCTGCTCTAGTGATTGGTATGTAAATGTTATCATCAACATTCAAAAGCTTGTTTTGTACACCTAATACATAGACGAATCTCCAAAATCGTTAGATACCAAGTTTAAAGACAAGAAACAAAAAGAAGATTTCTATCGACTTACTTAGGTTGAAGAAGTGACCAGAACCATCTGGGAGAGGCTCAACTTTCAACACTTTCCTCACTTTTCCTTCATCACTACATACAACAAACACACCGATCAAAAACAAGCAAATAAGAATGCATCTACTACTATCATTACTGTAATGACGTTTACCTTTTTCCCTTGAATGGATCATGGAAGAATTCACATGATTCTGTCGGGCCTAAGCTAACCAGAGTTCCGATTTCTGTAACAGACAATGAGAACACCTGCAACATTTTGACATGAAGCTTTACCAAATTCATGATAGAGAAAAAGACTGCCTTCATAACATCAAATCCAGTGAGATGGTCTTAACAAAGTTTAAGGAATACAGCTCAATGGATCATCTGAAGAAGTTAAGAGATAAAAAACCAATCACACCTGTTTCTTGCTCCAATCGTATTGTCGAACACCAGCTGAAGGAGCAAACTGGAGCAGTAGAAAACCATCTTTTGACAACTTGAAAGCTCCAGACTACAAAAAAAAAAAAAAAAAAAAAAAA
>NC_025687.1:6529836-6551262 GCF_000633955.1 Camelina sativa
AAAAAAAAAAAAAAAAAAAAAAAAGCATTAAATCAGATGGGAAATCAAAAGTCAAAACCATAGTTATACAATTAGAGGCTATTTGATCTTTGGGGGAGAGAGAGACTTACGTCTAAAGCCACAAACTCTGGTGCTCTTGGATCTACTGTTAACGCAGCTTTCCCTTTGTATATCGAATGACCAACATAAAATCTAGCTGGCGATCCTTCAGCTATCAATTCGAAACCAAAGAACACAAGTAAACATCAACTACTGAGGAGTTTCACACACGAGCTCCATCTCTAGATATAGAAAAGACTTCTCTTTTTTGGATTCCAAGCTTCCAAGCTTACAAATTTCTCATAACTAAGAGTACCCTTTTGGATTCAAGCTTCCGATTTCCAAATTAAACAAAGCTAAAACCCTAAAGTAACCAAAATTGAGATGACTCACCGTTTTGTGAGGAGTATGAAAGCGAAGAAGAAGAAGAAGAAGAAGAGTCACCGAACCTCTGCTTCTCGAAGTAATCCGTCTGACGGGACTTAACCGAGAGCTCCACCGTCTTCGACGTCGGTTTCAAGGCGACCCCATGCCGTTTCACTCCAACACCGCCGGCAACGAGTACTGAAGACGAAGAGAGAAAGCGAAGATTGGAGCTGGCCGCCGTTGGAGGAGAAGATAAGAGCTGCGACATCGCTTTTTGTTTGTGTTCCTCTCTCTCAGTGTAGTGTCTTCTCTGCGAATTACGAAGAAGACAAAAGGTGCTTCCTTTAACACACTCTCTGTGAGACGACGACGAGACAAAGAAAAGTTATAACTTTTCGTTAATTTGTTTTCTACTCTTAAGTTCTTAAAAATTACAAATAGGCCCCCAAAAGTTATAAATGTAAAGTTTCCTTTTTTATTTTCTGATTCGACCAGGAGTTTTTCGTATAAATAAAGTCTTTCTCTGTTTCTCCTCATCATTTATCAACAACACACTCCTAAAATCCTAATAATAATGTCGAAAAAACGATGCTCGAGGTCTGAATCTCTGTACCACGACGTCATTGAGCACATCATCGAGAGACTTCCTCTGAAACCTCTGGTGAGATTCAAAACTGTATCGAAGCAATGGAAATCAACGATCGAATCACGTAACTTCCACGAAAGAGTTTGGAAGCACCACCGTCGTCAGCAATCAGGAGATACAGATGTGCTCTTCGTGTCCGCGTGTAGTGACCCTCCGCACACAGAACTTTTAAGAACACTAGTGTTGGGTTCATCATCATTGGTCGATATCCCTACCCCTTGGGAGACGCAGAACACACAGTACTTGGTTTCCAGTAATAGCTGTGACGGTCTCGTTTGTCTCTACCATCACACAGAATACGGTTATGTGGTCAACCCAACCACTAGATGGTATCGGGCTCTTCCTCTCAGTCGGTTGCAACAACGCATTATCGACTTGGGAGAAAGTTACTCCAAGCTCGGACACAAAGTCTTTAAGCTTGGATTCGGTAAAGACATATTCACGGGCACTTACAAGGTCGTTTGGCTATACAACTCTTCAGAATTGGGCCTAGAAAACGCTACCACGTGCGAAGTTTTCGACTTTAGCACCGGCTCTTGGAGATATGTCACTCCCGCTTCTCCTTATCGTGTTGTAGGTTCAACCGATCCTGTGTTTGTAGATGGGTCGCTTCATTGGTTCACAGAGTGCGAAGAAACCAAGGTTGTATCTTTCGATCTCCACACCGAAGCTTTTCAAGTCATCTCTAAAGCTCCATTTGCCAATTCCAATCCTTCCGAGATCGTCATGTGCAACCTTGACAACCGCTTGTGCGTATCCCTATCCCACATTGAAATGGACTACCAAGTGATATGGTAGTTCAATTCAAGCAACAAGACTTGGGACAACATTTGTTCCATCGATCTGCATATATGTGCAATGTTCTTTGATGTCTCAACAAGAAGAAGAAGAAGACGAAGAAGTTGTTGTTTAGTGATCATGTGCATCGTCGAGCACTGTTGACATTTGACCCCAAAACCAAGTCAGAGGATCCTATTTTGGAAGGGATTTCTGAAGCTTTTTGGGAAAAGTCCATCCGATTTCCTGTCTGTTATTTCCCTAGTTTGTTCTCTATTCAATAAATTTATCTGCTTATTCTATTTCAATGCATGCACAATGTGACATCTCAATAGTGTGATCTTGTCACTTCCATCCACTATCTGTTATTGTCTCCTCTTCAAGGTATGGTTTTGGTCTCAACTGCATTTGCGAAAGCCAGAATCAAAAGAGAAGGCTCCATCTCCAAGGTTTCCCCTAGAGAAGACTGAGATAAATGAGGCACTGCAGCGCATTCGCTGCCCTGTCCAGCCAATGAAAAGCTGATTATTACAACCATGTCTCCAAGGGGCTCTCAAACTTCTCCTAGCATCATCCAAAAGGATCTATGATTGGTGAAAAAATCTTTTACTTCTTCCAAAGGACATAATCCGTAAGTAAGCAAGACTCTTATTTACACCATTTTTTTAGAAAGTTTCAAGCTCTTTTACTCAGAACAATAACCTTTTTAACCCTTTTTTTTTTCTTGATTGTTTCATCATCTTACATGGTTGAACTCAATTACTTGGCGTGTTTCCTCTGCTTTCTGCTATGGTTTAGAGAGTGTTTTTATATCAGTGTTCATGTTTATAATATCCTATTCATATGTTGCTTCTGATTTGTTTGAAGAATCAGTAAATAATCCATCTCTGTATACTACGTCTTTTCACTCACTCCTCTCTAAGGGCATCTCCAATGGGGGGAGATAAAAAAGAATGCTTAAGTGGGGTTAGGAATAGTTTAATATTAACTTTTGAAAATTGTTTGGTTAAACTTGTTTTAAGAACTGTAAAATTGTATGCCTCCAATGGTAGATCCTAATTTTGGGTTTTTCAAGAAGCAACAAAAAAAACAAAAATGGGATTCTGATGAACAATCCATCACTACATACAACAAACACACAGATCACATACCATAAACAAATGATGTCAAATGATATTCAACAAAACATAAACAATCTATGAATCTCTACAATCCAACAAAAAATTGTATCTCTCAAGGCTTAAGGTTTCTTGTGTTTTCTAGAAAAGCAAGACTGAAACCGAAGAGTGATGCAGAACAGAAATGAGAGGAGCACATAAAACCAATCTATTCATTTTGGCCAAAACCTTCACTTCCATTGTCCGTTTGTTGCAAAACTTTTGAGACTTGTAGTCCCAAAAGCTTGAGTCTTTGATTTTGTCTTGTCACCATATTCTTACTCATCTTCACAAATCTCCACCTGAGGCAAAGATGATCAAGCCAAAGAGCACACACTTTCAGATAGATAATACCTTGAAAATCAATCCTCTGTTTGATTCCAAATCCAGTTTAGACTTTCGCCAAACTTCAGCGTTTCAAAGTAACGTCATGGTAAAAATCCTTCAGCTATACGGTTCTTGTTTCACCACAAAGAGGACACAAAACTCCACCTTGGTTTGAACGTACAAACCAAACTTGATTCCTTTTTTGAGAATCTGAACAAAAGCAGCACTTAAGAATCTTTTAACACCAGCTCAAAAACCTGCAACTTCAATGTCTCTGCATAAATTACAAAATGCAGACCAAAAAATACTCAGCAACTGATCCATACACAAGACTATAATCACCAACACATGATATTTGTGTATATCATGCATATGCAAAGAGAGATTGTACAAATCCAAAGTCTCACTAACACATATTGTACATGTACTTTATTGATACTTTGATTTTTGGCCACAGGATGATACACTACAAATATCACACACAAACATATTCTAATCATTGTCATATGTACAGATTGCACATCGCCAAAGCTCTTGCTTAGCAATTTCTTCCTTTGATTCAACAACCTCTTCCTCGGCAATTTAGGAAAACATGAAAATTCAACAAAGAAAACCCAACATGACTCTCGCACATTTCAAACAAACCAGCCTAAGACTGTACCTCTGTTCAATCACAACCTAGCTACTTTCTTCCTAGAAGAACATTACATTTGGTTACCTTATCTGCATCTTGTAGAACAGGCGTAATCAAGTCGCCATTAACAGCAACAAACACAACAATGTTAATGTTACTATTGTAACTAAAACTCTTCCAATCTTTGCAGCTTGCATTCCACCCACAGGATGTTGAGCCAGAGCCATTTCTGTAAACAAAAGCAATGATTTAAGCTACAATACAACATACAGAACAATGTGTGTCCGTCTATGTTTCATTCAATTCAATCCCACCTTCTCGTATAGTGCATCAAGAGCATCAATGTTCACAGGGTAACCAACACGGAAGGTAGAAACAAAGAGACTCTCAATCATATTCTTCAATACTGCAGATTGAATCATGCAATAGAGGAGGCAAATTGGTGGTCGTGGTAGCTTTTCCCTCCGCCGCCGCAGCAGGAGGAGGAGGTGGTGGTGCCACGGAGGATTTGGACGGAGCAATTCCAGCCGCTGCAGCATAAGGTGTCGTTACGGTCTTCCTCGGACCATCTACGAAAGCCATCACCGGAGTTGTTTGAGCGATCGTAGGAGCAGGAGTTGGTGAACGACGGACAAAGATTGATCGGCGTTGGAGAAGTGGAGAGAGAACATAAGCATTTTTTTCCCTTAGCCAATCGCAGCTTGACAGACACTCAGCCCTGATTGGTAACGTCTGTTATTTATGGTTGTAAGGACTTTGACTTAAAAAATTTAGTTGCAGAGAATTTGGTTGTTGATGCTTTAAACTGTTAAAATCTGATTGTTTACCAATAACTTTTAAATTTGTAGCTGTTATTTTTATTATTATTATAAGTATTAATAATAAATATATATTATGTCAGAAATCTGATTGTTATTGAATGTTTTCTTTTTCTATTGAGTAGTTATATGAGGCTATGAGCAGTCAAAAATCCATTAACCACTAATCAATACATTGTTTGAATGTTATTTTCTTATTAATGATGTATTTCATAAACTTTTTTATAGTATTATTAGTGATGATGATGAAAAAATAAAATTTATTATTAAAATGGATCTTTAAAAAAAGAGAAAAAAAGAGAATAATTAATTTATAAAAATAAAATATATAAAATATTTATATATACTTTTGGATAGCTTTTTAAATATAAAAGGGTGAAAAAAGAAGACTTTAAAAATTATTTAATTTTAAAGTCTGGGTTTTGACGCTTAAAAAAAAGTGAAAACAAAGAAGAGAAAAAGAAAAGTGACTTTTAAAACTTAAACAAAAATAAAACCCAAAAAAATCTGATTGGCAAAAAATTAGCTGTCAAGTCTTTAAACATTTTAAAGTCTTAAAAGTGGGTCACGAATCAAGGGCTCAATCTTTATAGTTTCTAAAATAGTTGGGTTCCATTGTTATTACATTACAAGACATTTTTTATGTTGTTTGTTAGTGTATGCAACTTATAATAATACTCAAACAAGTCACTAGTTATAAGTTACCACACTACATAGCAATTTCATAGATAAAGAAGTTAAACATAATATAAAGTCTATCCAAATCACACCAATCATGTTTCTACCAAAAAAATAAGGAAAAAAATATAAATTAGATTTCAACGAGAAATGAAACTATTTTGTATCTCTCGTAGATCAAAACCAAAAAAAAACATTTTTTTTTTTAAAAACCTTTCAATATCTCAATAAAACGTAAAGAAACGTGGTATATATACACAATGGACCCGTAGAAGTATAAAACCGTCTCTAAGAACTAGGTTAAATACTTAAGCAAGCAACTTGGCTTTAGTTGGCCCGCGGTTTAGCCAGCTTGACAGCCACAATTTACCTCTTTACTACATTATCCATTGAATTTAATAACAAAATTACTAGTTAATATCATTATTTTTTCTATTTTTTTTAGATATATAAAACTTTATATTTTTTTCATCTATCTGTAAAACTCTATATTGTTTTCAATGCACAATGTGATATCTCAATAAAAATTTGCTTTTTGGGACCACTTCTCACATGCGTATTAGCTCTCGCCTTGTATTAGATTCCGAGGCATCCACAGCTCTGTTAAGAAGAAAAAGATTTGTGCTATTAGATTAATTACTTGTTTAACAAGCCAGGTGTGAAAACAATATATATAGCCTAGCAAAGACAAGAACTCACAAATTGACATGGTAATTTAAGTGGCTGCATAGGTGACGTTAAGTGGATTAGGATCTTAAGATCATTTGCCTCGGTGATACTCAATAAATTGAGTTCTCTAATTTTGTTTATTAATATTTTAATGTTATCATATAATTCAATTAAATTTTATTTTATTTTTTGAAAACAAACCTATCAAATTATGACAAATAGATATGAGAGAGTGTAAAAGTATCTTAAACGAGACACTATTTTTCTCTCTCTTCAGTTTTTTATTTGTTTTTTATTTTTTATTTAATAGATTCTCATCCTCATCTCACCAATGGGAATGCCTTAAGTGACAGCAACATTGGCTCGAACGTGTGGAGCCACAATGGCCTTGAATGAAGAAAGTATATCAGGCAAAGCACATCAAATGGTTCAAACAGATCAAGCAGAATAGAAGTATATCAAATATTTGGTTGTTCAAGTGCAGATCAAGGGTGAATAGCATCAAAAAAGCTGTAGACCAGATCTGCATGTATTTCTCCTGCATTTATCACAAAAAAACAAAAAAATATAAACTGCATCCAGTTCATCTGCAATAACTTTTAAAAGTAACAAAAATTCTTGAATGGTAACTTAGTCGTAGAAAGACTACATTAACGGTCGTAGAAAGACTACATTAACGGGTGATCTGCTATTTTTATGTCTTTCCATTCAAAGCCTATAGCTAATAACGATAAGAAGAAGCTGCCAAAATTCGAAAACGCTATTGCATTTCGAATATTTTGCAAAATGCTGCCATTTCAAAGAACCATTTTTCTTTTTAATTTCTTTGTCCAATTTCTTTTTTCGACTCTATATATATATATATTACTTTGGCGGAGTTTTTAATGGGTTGGTTGTTTTTTTTTTGGACTTTCGTATTTAATTTTCAACCCAAAGCTACATATGGGAATTTCTAGTTTTTGTTTTTCTTTGCCCTTTAAACATATATGTGGATAATTTTTACCTTTTTTTTTTTTGAACAACTGTGGATAATTCTTACCATAATGCGCTGTTTGTATGCACAAAGAGATCTACTAAGAAATAAGAGCTGGTGGTATGTTTTGCACCCAAAAAAAACACATGAAAAAGAAAAAAAGAAAAAGAGCTGGTGGTATCAATGAAAGAAGATTATTCAAAACTTAACGGTTGAGCATCCAGTTGTGGTTTCATCACAACCAGTTCCAGCTTCTACGTACTGCTCAAAATGTGGTCAATATCGATGAGTGCAAGGATAATCTAAAGTGAAAAGAATGATTTAGGAGACCTATAAACATAAATGAAAATAATATTATATAATATGAGAAGGTTTTTTTCAACTTCTTCTAATAACATGACATTTGGGTTCTTATGTAGCTGACACATATCCTCATTCTCAATTTAATTCAAAACTATGGGTTAAAGAAACTTAAATAGATCCATCTCAATTTTCTAGCCAACAAAACATAAACTCATTTCAATTTTATTTCAAAACTATGGAGCAAAGAAACCAAAAAAAAGGCCCGTTCTCTAGCCAACATGACTAAATATATTTTATTTCTTGTCCACGCCTCTCTGCCTCTACGAACTTGACATCATTTCGTAGCATCAACTACATAATCTAAGAAGGTATTAATGTTTTACTTATGGTTGGTTGTCTCTCATTTCTCACATCATCATCAATTCTATCACCTGCTTTATTCCTCTTTCATGACTTAATTGGTTAAAAATCACATTATTTATTATATAAGTACTCATATTTATCTTCCTCTACTAAATCTTTAATTATTTTTGGTTGGTATTAATTAATATTATTTCATAGCAAGATTCTATTTAGTTTACTTTGGTAAAAACAAAAAAAATCGTTTTACAAGAGTATATTTTGTCTAATTTAATTTATACGATTTGTAAATTCCTCACTATTGTTCCTTTAAATTTCTTTACTCTTCGTCTACCAAATCTTTAATTATTTTTGGTTATTTAATTTAGTATCATTTCATAGCAAAAATCTCTATAGTTTTTACAAAATATATTTATTCTATATAAATTTGTCACTTATTTTTTTATCACAACCGGAACTTTATTACTTAACTATTTTTATCGGTTTCACATGTCAATATTTATTATATATTAAACTATAATAAAATAAAGTTGAGAGAAATTGTCATTTGGCACCCCTCTATTTTTTTTAACATGTGTCATTTTTTCAATTTTATTGAAATAAAAGACACATTATTGCTAATCTAAAACTAAATTGTCTACACACATTTTTTTAATTTGGGACATTTTATTTGTTCAGTTTCTTTAGATTACGTTAATTCTCTCAATCAATTTCATTTATGACATTATGCATGGACGTTTTCTTTTGTTCAAACTGTTCATGTTGCAATAATGCATATGACCAAATTAATTACAATTAATATGCTTTATAACTGTATTTATTGTCATGAATGTGATTACTCAGAATAATATGTCAATGGAATTCCTTACAAACTTCAAACAATGTTTAGTATTATATAAGATCCAATGATCACATGACTAATAATGAAGAAAACAATCACTCACTATATGTCTTTCTTTTCCCCATCATTTTCCATGGTATTTTTTTAAAATATTTTTTCTTATGAAGTTTTTTTTTTAAAACATGATGTCTTGCAATATGATGATTAACATATTAATTTCTCTAAGACTATTTGAAGAAATCGTTTACAAAGCCATGTGAATGTTTTTTTTTTTTGGTATCAGTGTCTTGTCAATATTTATTAGCCTCTTTCAAGGATTATGTTTTATGATAGTTATGATTTAATGTTTTTGCATTGTTTTGTAATGTGATTTTTTAAACTTTCAAACTATAGTTGGAAGTCTTAAGTGATGAAGATGGGCCTAATGCTTGAGTCCTAAAACACAATCTTTTTGGCTTTGAACATTCACTCATAATATTATAGTTGTAAGTCCCTTAGATTTCTCCTCTTAAATCCTTTGATCTACAACTACAATATATTTCTAAGTTTATGTTTTGTAAATTTGCTTTGTTTTCCATTTTTAAAAGTTCTTTATCCCATTACCAATTTTTTTTTTACTTTGCATATTGATAAAAAGATTGAGCCTAAATTTACCGTGTAATGCATATAAACATGATCAAAAGATCACATATTTCTTTATTGTCTCTTTGGAATCACTCCCAAGCTTTACAACATCCTTTCGCATCACGGAAAAACATTACAGAGACCTATTGTAAAATATTTAATATATGTATATATATACATATTGTAACCTCAATACTTTCATCATAGACATATGTCAATCATTAAAAGTGGTATAAATTATAGTAGATTACCCTGTACAAAAGCAAAACTACTTTTATATCGCATTGGTATTGTTTGAGTTGTCAATCATACCTCATGTCTATTTTCCTATAACCCTTACTCCATCTGTCATTATGCTGTAAAAAGCTTACACTATTTACAATGGTTATCTATATTTTTTTAGTTTGAATTTTATATTTTACATTTAGGGTATAATTTTTAAGAGATATGGTTTAGTATTTAGAGTATAAGATTAAAAGCAAGATGCTATTTTAGTATTTTTAGAATTTAGAAATGATTTGCTAAATTTAAAACCAAAACTTATTTTTATGCAATATGTGAAAATTGTCCTTCTTTTAACACACTTCATAATTATAAACTTATAAATATATATATTTAAATTGTTTTCAAGGCATATATAAATAATATCATGAACATTTCATATATAGTTTAATGAAATTTTATTTTACATAGGAATATTTAATTTTATGGTGGGTAATTTTCTAGTATTATATACTGAGAGATAATGTTAGGTTTCCTAAATTACAAATATTGTGTAATCTATTAGATCTTCCTTTCCTTAATTTTCTATATATTTTTTTTGTTTTTTGTTTTTCCATAATTTTGAGCTTTGCGTTCTCCATCTCTCAATAGGTTTCTCCTATTTACCTTGTCAGAGTATTATTTATAAGTGCGTATGTGACTATAAAAAGCAACGGCGACTGGAATGGTGTCGAAAAACGCTGCTCGAGGATGGAATCGCTGCCCCACCATGTCGTAGAGGGCATACTCGAGAGACTAGCGGTGAAACATCTACTGAGGTTCAAGGTTGTATCGAAGCAATGGAAATCAACGATGGAATCACGATTCTTCCAAGGAAGACAGTTGAAGCGGCGACAGAAATCTGGAGATCCAGATGTTCTCATGGTGTCCGAGCCCCCGGACACAGAACTTTTAAGAACTCTAGTGTTGGGTTCATCATCACTGGTCAAAATCCCTACCCCTTGGGGGACGCTCTTGGTTTCCGGTAATAGCTGCGACGGTCTCGTTTGTCTCTACCATCCCACAGAATCCTGTTTTGTGGTCAACCCCACCACTAGATGGTATTGACCTCTTCCTCTCTGTGGATTACAACAACGCATTATCGACTTAGGAGAAAGTTACTTCAAGCTTGGACACAAACTCTTTAATCTTGGATTCGGTAAAGACATAATCACGGGCACATACAAAGCAGTTTGGCTGTACAACTCTTCGGAGATAGGCCTAAAAAACGCTACCACATGCGAAGTTTTCGACTTTAGCACCAGCTCTTGGAGGTATGTCACTCCCGCTTGTCCTTATCGTGTTGTAGGTTCAAATAATCCTGTGTTAGGTTCAATTGATCCTGTGTTTGTAGATGGGTCGCTTCATTGGTTCACAGAGTGCGAAGAAACCAAAGTTGTATCTTTCGATCTCCACACCGAAGCTTTTCAAGTCATCTCTAAAGCTCCCTTTGCCAATTCCAATCCTTGCGAGATCGTCATGTGCAACCTTGACAACCGCTTGTGCGTATCCCTATACCAGATTAATAAGGCCTACCAAGTGATATGGTCGTTCAGTTCAAGCAACAAGACTTGGGACAAAAGTTGTTCCATAGATCTGCATATATGTGCAATGTTCTTTGATGTCTCAACAGGATGGGTGCTCCATCCACTAGCACTTTTGGATAGAGAGAACAAGAATAAGAAGAAGTTGCTGTTTAGTGATCATGTGTCTCTTCGAACACTGACACTTGACCCCAAAACCAAATCAGAGGATCCGGTTACTGAAGGGATTTCTGAAGCTTTTTGGGAATATTCCTTCCGATTTCCTGTCTGTTCAATAAACTTTGCTTATTGTCAATGCATAAATGTGATCTTATTGCTTCTTCCATCAACTCTGTGTTATTTTCCTTAGTTTGCTCTCTATTCCATAAATTTGATTATTGTCAATGCGTAATGTGATATTTGTAAGGACACACGAGACAAGACAAGTAGCTAATGAAAATGTGTATAAAGTATTTTGCGTTTCTCATTTTTTCCACAAAAAAGGAACCTGAATCCTATTAAGAATAATATAATCCGAACATTATATATGCAGTATTTGTTACAAAACACCGTTCATAGAAAAACAATTTGCTTTAAGCTTTCTCTCCTCTCATTATATTGTTTCCTTGATCAACAAGCTAAAATAGAGCAAAAGCTTCGTCTGTTTTGTTGGAAGGTGGAAAAATGGTATTGTTGTAATCAGCATGCTTTACCGTGTTTGCAACCAAGCACTCCTGCTTCCATGGTGAGTTTCCGGACCATCATTCCCGGTTTAGGTCGAATTGCAAACTTGTTTGGAATCGGGTTATGCAGTTTAGCGCTCCACGCATTTGCTTTTCCTGACTGCACAAAGTAAGCTCCGTTGAGGAAGTAATCTCCTTCTGATTGCCAGTTCCATGACTTCCATTCAACGAATGGCGTGTACTCTCTCTTTGTTATCTGTTTGGCTTGTTCGTTAGGAGGAGCAATGAAACGGTTTCCTTGACTAATGATTGTAGGGTCCATGTTTCCACCAATTGCATACATTTCCCAATGTGTGTAGTCATTGTTCACCACATGGATCGTTCCGAATCTGCAACGAGGCATTCTCTGTTCCAATCTCTTACCGAAGTGGTTAAACGCAACCGTTATCTGCATTTTCTTGTCTATCACGTGTTCGTCCCTCGCCCCAAACAGCATCACCTGTTCATTTGCAAGATTAGGAGGCCTTTTTATATTCTATTGAATCTAGTGATATACCTTGAATGTTTCAAACGCAACTAGACATGGTATTTGTGTTTTGCATGAGTAATAAAACAGAGTATTTGTTTTTTTTTACCTCTTGGTGGTCGGTGAAATGACTATTGGAGATAGTTACGGCGGTGGAGCCGTCAATTGCATCGATCATACCATCTTCACATCTTGTCATTGAGACATGATCGATCCAAATATTCGTTGCTCCAAACAAGCTGATTCCATCACCATCACTTTTTGTCCTAAGCCCTATGTGCTGCTCTGAGTCTCTGATCAACCCACCGTTACCAGTAACGATGTGCTTGACGTAAATATTGTGTATGATCACATTATTCACAAATTGCAGCGTTAGTCCAGCCCCTTCCATGATGTAAACCCTCGCTCCTCTTCCATCGATTGTTTTGTCGCTCGTTATCATCAATTCTTGTTGCAGTTTTATGATCATGCTTCTTGCAAATATGATCCAAAGGGGTCCGTCTCTAGTTACTGCATACCTTAACGTTCCTGGTTTAGGGTTGATAAGATCGTTGTCAGACGCGTCGGTGACAACGTAGATCGGTCCGTCTTTTCCTCCGGTGGTTTTCCGGCCGAATCCGAGAGCACAATCCGCTAGTTTCTTCCGGTTATTTGCCCAGTTACGGTCGCATCGCCAGCATTTGTCTATGGGGTTATAAGCTACGCATTTTCCGCCGTGTTTTTGCAATTTTCGACGACTTCTGACCTGTGTAAGCTCTCTCCTTGTATCGTTTATTGATTCCGTGGCATCCACAGCTCTGTTTAGAAGAAGAAGATTGTTTTTATTAGATTACTTGTTTGAGAAGCCAAGTTAAAAAAAATATGACCTAAGGAAGACGAGAACTCACAAATTGACATGGTAATTAAAGTGGTTGGTGACGTTAAGTGGATTAGGATCGTAAGAGCCAAATGTTTGTTTCAATGCATCGCTTTTACGTTGCATCCAGTAGCTATCAAAGACAGCCACATGCGCTCCAACCTGTGGAGCCACTATAGCTAATAACGATAAAAAGAAGCCGCCAAGAGTCAAAAACGCTGCTGCCATTTCGAATATTTTGTAAATGCTGCGATCAAAGCCGTTGAGATTTTTTATTTTGTTTTTTGTTTTTTTATCTCCCGGCAGAACCTCAAGCGGATGTTGTGGTTTCAGATAATTGGCCTGCCGGGATTAAAAGATTTCAGATATGAATCACGGATTTGCTTTAATAACAAGAGGGACTGGAGAGAGAGAGAAGAGTCAATGGAGGATTAAGAATAAACAGAGATTAGCCAACCATTAATTTTAAATCTCTATGGTCGTCATTTCTCCTAAACTCCAATTATAGCTTTTTATATCTTTGTTTCATCCTTCTATTCTGGAATATTTTCAGTTATTTTTGCCTTGACCTGATATTATTTTTAGTGAGATATAAATTACCCAATTTGAGGTAACTATTTTTGCTTTTGCTAACCATACATAGGTTTACATAATCAATACAGAGTTTAAAAATATTGAAAAGAAATAATTTGGGTTTCAGTTCAGAATTTTTTTTTTACTGTATGGATCAGTTATTAGAAAAAAAATTGTGCTTATTAAATTATATCAATAATTTCACTAATTTATTGGTCTTCAGTACAGCTACCCCATTGCGGTCAGAAGCTAACTAATGGCGGGACTCTCTGTTCCCTTAAAAGAATTTGGAGAAGACATAAATGAACAAATTTTATTTTGGAGTACTGATTTCTGAAACTGTTCATACATCAAATTGATAAAAAAAGAATCCAAAATGTTATCTGTGTGAATATGGTCCGTGATCAATAATAACACAGATCTAAAATTCACCCACTTATATGCAAATTGCAAAAGGCAACCATAAATAAAATCTTGACCCATATGATACAAATCTCGTTATGTACTAGCTATAGCACTATGAGTCTTGATCACACATTTCACCAGAAAGAAACAACACCATAAATGTTTCAAGAAACACACAAACCCTAGTAATTACCCCAAAAGACTGTAACTGTTAAAACCTCTTTCACCGGAAGAAAGCAGATTCAGAGCTGAAAATAAACAAGAACAATGAAACAAGAAAGGTTCAAGAAGAACATTAACGCCGTCGTTTTATGTTTGTTCTCCTTCTTCTTCCTCTGTTCCACGTCGGATTTGCTCCTCCCACGTTCACCGTTAGCGATACTCACCGGCGGGAGGTGGGATCTCCTGCAGCCGAGTGTAGGTATATCCGCAATGCACATGCAGCTTCTACACAACAACAAAGTCGTCATCTTCGACCGTACCGACTACGGCCCTTCGAATCTCACTCTCCCTCCTCATCTCTGCCAAAACGCCACCGTTTTCGACTGCTCTGCTCATTCTATACTCTACGACGTCGCTTCGAACACTTTTCGCCCACTCACACTTCGGTACGACACGTGGTGCTCCTCCGGTTCTTTAAACGCTTCCGGTTCTTTAATCCAAACCGGTGGTTACGGCTCCGGCGAAAGAACTGTACGTGTCTTCACACCTTGCGACGGAGTTGGAAGCCTCTCGTGTGATTGGGTTGAGAACAGAGCGTATCTCTCCTCTCGCCGGTGGTATTCAACCAATCAGATTCTTCCCGATGGTCGGATCATCATCGTCGGCGGCAGAAGAGCCTTCACCTACGAGTTTTACCCCAAGAATCCGGGCAAATCCGTCTTCAATCTCAGATTCTTGGCCGAGACGAGAGATCCGAATGAAGAGAACAATCTTTATCCGTTTCTTCATCTCCTCCCCGACGGCAACCTCTTCATCTTCGCTAATCGGAGATCGATTCTGTTCGATTTCGTCAACCACCGGATCATCAAGGAGTTTCCGGTGATTCCCGGCGGCGATAAACGTAATTACCCAAGCACTGGCTCCTCCGTGCTCCTCCCTCTCTTACTCACCGGAGAAAGTAACCGATCGAAGATTGCGGCTGAGGTTATGGTATGCGGCGGTGCTCCCCCGGGAGCGTTCTTTAAAGCGGCGAGGACGATCCCTAAAATCTTCGTCGGAGGATCTCGCTCGTGCGGGAGATTGAAAGTGACCGACCCGAATCCGAGATGGATCATGGAGCAGATGCCATCGCCACGTGTCATGGGCGATATGTTGCTGTTACCAAACGGTGACGTTTTGATCATTAACGGTGCGGCTAACGGAACCGCTGGTTGGGAGGACGCTACGAACGCTGTTCTCAACCCGGTTTTGTATTTACCCGACGAGCCTGACCCGACCCGAAGATTCGAAATTCTCGCCCCGACTCGAATCCCTAGAATGTACCATTCCGCGTCTCTCCTTCTTTCCGACGGCAGAGTCTTAGTCGGAGGAAGCAATCCTCACCGGAATTACAATTTCACGGCGAGTCCGTACCCGACGGAGCTCAGCCTCGAGGCTTACCTCCCGCGTTACCTCGATCCGCAGTACGTGCGCGTGAGGCCGACGATTATCACGGTAGAGCTAGCCGGAAAAATGTTGAACGGTCAGGGTTTTGCGGTCACGTTCGTGATTCCGGCGTTCGGGATGTTCGACGGAGGAGTGTCGGTGCGGCTAGTGGCGCCGTCGTTCAGCACTCACTCGACGGCGATGAACCAGAGGATGTTGGTGTTGCGTGTGAGGCGCGTGAGTCAGTTATCTGTTTTCGCGTATAAAGCTGACGTGGAAGGACCAACGAACTCCTACGTGGCACCGCCTGGGTATTATATGATGTTCGTGGTTCACCGTGGAATCCCGAGTGTAGCGGTTTGGGTTAAGATTTAACGTGAGCCTCTGATACGTTGGACTCTGCTGCTTTTGACTCTATGTTTTCTTTTCTTCATGATTTTCATAGTTTTACTTTTTACGTAGATAGATTCATTAGTTTTTGATTTTTTTACCAACCGTAGTAAAACGTTTTGTTTAGTGACAGTGCTGAATTCAAACAAGACTCGGATGGTAAGCTATATTAAATGTTTACAGTCTTGAGTATTTATCAATGGTGAGAATATAGCAAATTTGAGACAAGACAATATCGAAAAAGCATTCTTCGGGTGTGGAATCGTTCACTAACGACGACGTCGTTGAGCTTATGATGGAGACGCTAGCCGTGGAATCTTATTAGGTTCAAAATGCGTATCCAAGCAACAATGGAAATTCGAATATAATACTTCCAAGAAAGACGATTGAGCTATGCTCAGTAAACAACATACATAAGCACGTCAGTTTTCAAGTCATCAGTTTCGGTTAAGATCATCCCGACTCCGTTGATAGTGAATCGCGTATGTGGTTTCACGTTGCCTTTGCTTGGATTCATCAAAGACAAATTCAATTGGCTCTTTGGAAATAGGTCTAGCTAGTACATGTGAAGTTTTCGATTTTAGCACCAACGTTTGGAAGTAGTCCGTATATCTATTACCCCCTTCCTCTCTTTGCCCGGATCATTGCTTTACATGATTATGTGTACGTATATATAATATATTGGTCGCTTCTTTGGTTTACAGAAGGTATAAACGAAACCAAAGCTCTATCTGTAGATCTTATATACTTCATAGTTCACACCAAGACTTTATTGCAGATCGATCTCAGTACGAATTCGGGCTTGATCGATCAGTCTTTATTGAAGCATGCAGTAGGATTGTTTTGAAACAGATAATATGCGATCAAAAAGCTTAGAATAGGAAAAAGAGGGGACCTTATTATTTTCAGCAACATTAACTGAGTTTCCTTGGCAAAACATAATAAATATGGCTCAGATTAGCATATTTTTTTCTTATTTATTGACCCCAAATTAAATGTAATAGTGACGACTCTCCATCCTACACAATTTATTTAGTCCTTTCTTTTAGCTCGTTGAGTTGGTGACTTTTAGTTTTAGATTATAAGATTAATATTTTGCGTCAAACAATGAGTACACTATAGTCTCTATGTTCATATACATGGATTGTTTATAATTATGTTATCATTGTTGTTAGTACTTACAGTAGAACCTCTATAAATTAATAAGGTCGGGACCATGAAATTTTTTATTAATTTATAAAGGTCGATAAATAAAAAATTGCTGCTACTATTTTTTAAGGTAACGATGAAGTTGAAAAAGATATGACGATACCTTTAGAACCAGTTACACATAAGAAAGCAATTATCGCCTCAAGAACTCTCTACAATTTTTGGATGCGATTTGAGAAGACAACACTATAAGTTTTTGATGCAGTCAGAAAGATTAGAGATGCTCTCCAACAAGAATGCAAATTCAAGAACAAACAAACAAAAATGTATTCATATTTCACTAAATATTTTTAGATATATATATATATATACTAGTTTATTTGATTATTAATTTATGATATTGATGGGACCATATTTTTACATGAGATTTTTAAAAAAAATATTAATTTATTATTTTATCGAATAATGTCCATAATTACATTAGTCCCAATTTGGGACCGGAAAAATTTATTAATTTATAGAAGTTATTAATTTACCGAGTATTAATTTATAAAGATTCTACTATATATCTTGTCTATCATATGTCGATAGCATGAATTCAGCATAATACTCGTGTTTCCTTTTTGGAGTTTTGACCGGACAAGATAAACCGATTTAAGTCCAATCAAAGATTCCAATTTATCACGGGTCGCCCTAATTTTCTCTCTAGCAGCCGCCAAGGAAAAAAAAAATCTCAGATCTGAGGTCGGACTGCGGTGGCTTCTATAGCACCGGCTCCGGCCTCCGGTTTCTCTTCAGCTTTAGTTTCGTTTTGCTTCCTTGTTTTTCTTTTGATGGGGTTTTGATTGGAGTTTTGTCTTTCTGGGCTTGGTTGAGAGTTAAAATCAAGATGTATTTGCAGTGGTTAGGCTCGCTTTTGTGTAGTCTACAGCTTGCAACAGCCTCCTGATTTTCCCTTGGTGGCCATCGTTTCACGCCATTCACGAAGTTCGCAATGGTTCGGGTTCGTGTTCTGCATTTGTGGCTTCGTATCTGGTGATGGTGGCTTGGGGGCTTAACCACGCTTTGGACTCCTCCTCTCCGTTTATCTAGGTAAAATCGTTTTAATTTCAAGTGTAGGCTGCGGCAGTTTCAGTGATGTTTGTCGATTAGCATTTCATCTTCTACCACGGTTCGGGAGTTTGATCATGCAAGGTCCTTCCGGTTCTAGAAGACTAGCTTTCGTATTCTCCTGGCTGTTTTGGATACTTTGTTGGTTTTCCCCTTTACAAGGTGACTTTGATCTTTTGTTTGATAGTGGAGATGTTTAGGCCTGCTAACTCTTTGGAGATTCTCTGATTCACTGGTTCAGTCTGGTTCGATCTTTTACCCTTCTTGATCTTTCAAGATTGGTGTTACCCAACTTGGATATTTCGCTCTTCGACTCTGCAATTTAGATCTGATCGAGATCTAGTCCTTTGGTGTGGCTTCTATCTAGGTGGTTATCTGTCGCCTTGAGTTCGACATCCCCATATCCGGAAGAAAGTGCGTGGAACTTGAAGTAGTTCTTCTTGCCGGGTTATGAAGCACAGTTTTAGGAGTTCTGTTACGGTTTCATTTAGGCAGTTTGGCTTCTCAAGAGGAGGTTTTGAGTGTCGATGGTTGGCCGAGGGCATCTTCGATACGTTCTATCAAAGAATCTCTGGAGTCCTGGTTTCCTTGGTTGGTTCGATATGTCTCCATCTTATCAGTTTCATGTGATCTTTGTCCTGTATTTGTTAGGGGTTTCCTCTGGTGTCATTGTAGCATTTAGCATGTTTGTTGCTTCCCTTTCATAGGGTTTTAGATTCTAGAGATATCTCCTTTTTCTTTCAGGTTTAGACTCAGGGGATATATCTTTCATCCGCCTGCATAAGTATATATTTCACAAGGTTTCACTTTGGCAATATTAATAACAACCGATGACAAAAAAAAAAAAAAGTCCAATCAAATATGAAAATTTTATTTTATAATTATATATTTTTCCGTATTTTGATATATTGTTGGTAAACCAAAACTTAAAACGGAATAAAATATCGAATTTGCATTCACATAAAACTCGGTTGAAAAAGGAAAAAAAGTGAATGAGTTTGATGAACGCACTAAATACTAACACATGCGACGCATGATAATTATTCTATACATAAACTAAAGGAAATTGAAACATGTGAATAAAAGAAGAACATAGCATTCTTAACCACAAATCCTATATAGGGTTTATACAAATTAATATTTACCTAAAAAGTAGAACTTCTAGTTAATTAATTAACATACGTAATAAACAAAGAGGGTTGTTAATAAATGTGATCGCTTGTGACACCAACTACATATTTACTCAACCTTATACGTCACACACGAGAGGACATGACTTGCAAACTCGTTAGTACACTCTTCAGATCTTCATTAGCAGAAATTTATTATTTTATTTTCTTTCTCTAAATATTTCTCCAATTTATTTCCCCCTAATCTTCTTCTTTACAAGTGATAAGCCTTTACTCAGGTGTTTGATGATCTAGATCTAGTATAAGCTAAGGCATGAAGATGAAGTTGTGGTCCTCCATAAATACAGTATACATCTTAGATATTTATACCGATCGATTTCAAAAGTCGTGTAGATTACGGAGATACGTATTGCGTACATTGCATGCAGATTTTGTGAGCACAATGATCACGAACTACTAAAAGTCTAATGATTCAATATGATATATATATATATATATATATATATAACCAAAGTAGCTTTACTTACATACCCAAAAGAAGAAGAAGAAAAATACGTCTGGTCATACATTTATTACAACAAGGCTGATATATATATATAACTTCCAAATATATAAAACACAACAAAGAGCAGAAATATATATATATATATATATATATATATAAAATCGATGGATCAGCTGATAGCGAAATGAGTTTATGTATATAAATAAAACCAAACCAGCTAGGAAATAAAATTAGAACCCTAAATAGCTAAGATAACGATAGCTAAATAATAATTATATATAGATCATATTAAAATAACGTTATTTCTTAAATCATGGAACGATCTTAGTGATGATGTCGTTATTAGCGGACAGATCAACATTGTTCAGATTGTTGCTCTTTTCGTTGTCGTTGTATTCGAGGTTAATGTTGCTATTATTGTTCTTCTTGGAGAAATGTAGCTTGTTGTTGTGCATCCAAACCTTAAGGACTCTTCTCTTTACTCCAATCTCTTCACAAAACCTTTGAACAACACAATCTTCTTGCCTTTGTATCTTCCAGCCAACTTTCTCAGCAAAATTCAGCATCTTCTCCTTCTGTTCCGGCGTGAACTTCGTCCTAAACCTCTTCTTCTGGTTGTATGGCGGGTGTGGTAGCGATCTAGATGCGGTGGTTATGCCATCTTCCTCCATAAAGTCCTCGGACTCGGAGTTGTTATGCATGTACCGGTAGTTAGAAACTCCAATTGGCATGATCATTTGGTGCGGCATGGCTGATCTGATCTTATGGTGGTTGAGCATGAGTTTTCTCGGTGGAGGCGGTTGGTGGTAAGGAGACATGTCTGTGGCTGCAGGTTCGCCTTCCACTTCTTTTCTATGGAAGTTTCTGTGGCAATTGCAAGCTGAGCAAGTAAGAGTTTCAATGGAGCCATCTTCACCACTTGGCATAAACTCTCCACACCCATCAGTAGCATTGCCTCCCATAGCTGCTGCATGGTTCTTGAGACACTCCTTGTACTTTATCATAGGCTTCTTGATGATGGCGTTGTAACTCACATGATGAGGATCTTGTTGATGATGATGATGATCATAGTTGTTGACATGACCATTGCCATGTAGCGGCATTTGTGGTGGTTGAGTAGTAGTGTTGTTGTGAGTTGGAGGAGCAGAATTAGGAGCATGAAGCTCATGATGATGATGAATCATATGACCATGACTACCATTACCACCACCACCAAATGTAGTGTTTAATGGGATGGGCATATCATGATCTTCTTGACTTGCAATTTCCATCTTGTTTTTAATTGGGTCTTCTTCAAAAACCTTTTTGCTTTTCTTTTTTTTCTGCAATCTGTTTCTTGGTTTGGAGACAGAGAAACTAGCAAAGAAGAAAACAAGACAATTGGTGGCAAATTATTAGTGACTAAGACCAAAATGATTAAACTATGAAAGGTGTGGACACTTGCTTGATTAAAGTCTTAAGGAGTTTCTACTTTTTTTAGAAACAACTCACGGAAAGCAATTTAAATTATCTTACT
>NC_025687.1:6551645-6626780 GCF_000633955.1 Camelina sativa
AAGCCTGCTCAAACAAAAGCTGACAAACGCACTTCAAAAGAAGTCTTCTACTTCAATTTAAGTGAGAAATTTATGATGACCAGTAAGTAAAAAAGAAAAAAAAATTGGGTCATGAAAACAACTGTTCGTTCTTTGATTACTAGTGTCCTCTTCTCTCCTAATTTTGATGAGAGATTTAACACAAAAGAGGGAGAGAGAGAAGTCAAGCAAGACTGGTTATGCAAGAAATGCGAATCAGGTTGTTGATGAATGAACTGGATTAGGAGCTGAACACGTACCTTCACAACTAAAAGCAGCAAACCTTGATCTTACTATATGCTTCAAAAGTTCAGAAATTCTGTTAAAGCTATAGTCATGAGCATCAACCAAATAGAAACCCTTAAAGAGAAGCAAGAGATCAGATTAGAGATATTAGGGTTTTGTAATGAAAGACTTTGAAGGGAGAGAGGAGACAGATTTGCATTTGTGTTTTGGATGTGAAGGCAATGTCTTAAACTAAACGAGCTTACAGTATTAGTAGTGAAAGTCTAAAGCCTAAAAGCAAGAGTGAGAGAGAAAACCAAACTAGATATTTTTTAACATTTCACTCTCTCTCTCTGTCTCTCTTTCTCTCTCCTACCTTCCCTCCCATTTTTTTACACAGACAAAAAGAAAACAACACCATTTAATAATGCCAGGTTAATTTGTTAGTATATTAATATCGTTTAAACAAATAAATATAATCAATCAAATTATTTTAATTAGATATGGGTTGTCAAAAAAGTACGTCTTACTGGTAGTAAATGACTAATATTATAAGAAATATAACCTAGCTAGAATTCTTGTTTTATCATGTATATGATAAATAATTTTTGTTTTTTAAACTAAAGAAAAGAAGATCAGAGAAGGGGAGAAACAAAGAAAACTAAAAGGTTATGGGTGATTGCTTTGCTTGCACTATCAGACATCAAATTTACACAATATTTAGAGAGAGAGATGTGTCAGAGAGTGGTGGGGGAGACTAAGCAGTGAAACAAGCATAAAAGTACGAATAAATAAAAATAATTTAACTTTCATGAGTTAACAAAGTTCATTACAAAAATAATATATATATATTTAAAATATTGTGTATAAATCTTAGTATAAATTACAGTATAGTAGTTTGATACCTAAATCTATATAATACCCGTGCAATCTGAAAAACAATGTTTTAAGCAACGACTTTTTTTTTTGCACAAACTAAAAGATGATAAAGAAGTTTATTTGATACAATTTTATGGTTGATACTTGATACTATTACTAGGGAATTACATCTTTTGTTTTTCTAATTTTATTTGAAAAAGAATATTAAAGATAATTCATACGTCGTCGAACTTGTAAGACTTTGGACTCTCGAGGTTGTCATGTCATGCATGTGAATTATATTATTAACCAGAAGTTAGGGTCCTACAATATTTCGTGTATTTATTATAAATTTTGCTATATATATATATATATATATATATATAAAATATAACCCCGGAGTTAATATTCAAAATATTTTTATAAACGAATAACATTGTCTTTTTATTGTATGGTACTATAAATGATTTATTTTATATCAGTATATAAGACTAGTAAAAAGTATCAATATTTGGATAATAATATTGCAGTTAATAATTTATATTAATTAAAATATATAACTAAGTGCATTTTCTCTAAGTACGTAGACGATATATATAAGATGCACCAAACGTCATTCGACATCAACATGAACTATTCAATTCCTATCGCAAACTATATACCTATATTAGTGTTTTCCCTAATTTGTAAAAAGATTACTGTAAATCTTTATATATACTCTGGAGTTTACAATCGTATATCCACCCACTAAACCAACTAAAACTGTACCATACAAGAAAACAGCAGTAACCATGTAAAAAGCCAGTGTATTTACATCTAATTATAATGATGTACCCTCATAATTTTTGGTAGTGTACATTAGGAAGCATGGGCAAAAAGTATCGAAAGTCAAGTGTGATCGATTCACTAAAAATAGGAAATCGTGGTAAAATGGAGAATATTGCTTAATATTTCAGACTTACTGCTCTTAGCAGTAGTAATCATGTCATAGCCATTACAATTTAAAATTACATTCGTTTAGTGAACCAACTCTTTTTAAAAAATAATTTAACAATGGCATGAATCACTTTGTTCTTTACTTATCCCTATTGTCTTTATCCTTTACTACATCAGATCACATATTTGAGATACTTTATCTTTAAATTTTTTACTTGTTTCTGTTTTGTTGTGTCTTCTTCTGGTAAATTCTTGTAATTCCTCTTTTGTCTTTTCCATCCATATATTTATCATTGTTACTTTCGTTTCTAAATTATGGGTGACTGCTGACTAGTAAAGTTTAAACTCTTGTGTTTAAACTATATGATAATCACTCGGTCCTGCATATAAATATATATTGTTTGGTCTGAGGCGTTGAGCCCAAAACTTTGGATAATTTACGGTATTACTAGTATATTTTTAGTCCTTTTCACCTATTTTTTTTTTATCTATCAAGTAACAAAATAAAAAAAGGGTCCACAAGAATAAATGACGTTAGGTCGATGGTCCAAAATTTTTCACAATCTTCAAGATGTTCGTATTTACTCGTTCCCCTTTTATATTATGACGCTTTAATTTGTGTATATATCTCTTTTATTATTTGCTAAAGAGTTTGTATAGACCTAAGTTCTATATTTATCGCTTATTTATTTATTTTCCTATATATCAAAATAAAATCAAGATTCTATACGTATTCATTCTTAGGGCAATAAAGATTTATTCCACTGCAAGACGAGTGCAATTTTTTGTATTAAAATACTTCAAGATCAATTAATAATTCTTTTTTTGAGTCCCATTAATGATATATGTATAGTATATATCACGTTATCACATTTCTATCTTTTAGTGACGTTCTTGAAATTCGCACATGAAAGTTCTCTAAATTACAGCTAGCTATTTTTATGCTGTGAATAAGCAAATACTCTAATAATAATTAAAGTTAAAAATTACAAACCCATCGTATTAGTTAAAAGACAGTTATAGTATAGAACGCAAT
Organism: Camelina sativa; assembly: GCF_000633955.1. NCBI lineage: Eukaryota > Viridiplantae > Streptophyta > Magnoliopsida > Brassicales > Brassicaceae > Camelina > Camelina sativa. The sequence goes on from NC_025687.1 coordinate 6,554,719, forward strand.
CATAATACTAGTTTTTAAGTGACAAGCGTGCAAAGGCGGACGATTTGTTTCTCTTTTTAGATGGAACCATCAATTTTTGGTCAACCAAAGATTGTATCCTTCAAAAATAACACAAACTTCTTTTAAGATGCCGACTCTCTTTTAACAATCTTTATCAGGGAAAGAAATTCAAATAAAATTCATTATTGATCTTTATATATATAATTAAGATTTCAATCATTTTTGTGTTAGCTAATCAGAATAAAGATTCAAGTCACATCCACCTTGACATATATATCATGATGAAGTAATTTTAGGGTTGGTTAGATTAAAATATGTATGATAACAACATCATTTGCTATAGTTTTATTAGATTGAAAAGGTATTGATTATATCTCTTAATTTATGATTTTTAGATTTAACAATCTCATGCATGAATAATTCCTGACTCTATATCTATATATATAGTTTTGGTTTTGGACAAATGAATCGAAATGACTAAACCTTATACGCATTTGATCATATATATTAAACATGGTTGACTTCTATGAATATATAAAAACGTATTTTTGTAAGTTCCATCATTATATATACATCAACAAGCATTTAATTTGTAAGCAACACCAACAAAAAATGAATCTTACATTTCACATTTTAGTCATTCTCTTCCGCATTCTTATTATGCATGTGTGCTGTCCTTTGCTTTTCTCACACATCATTTTGATTAATCTCAAAGTTTTGGGAAATAACAATTTTGATGCATTTTTTTGTTATGTATGTATGCCGCCACTACTATATATTTCATTTAATTATATATATAACACTTTAAAGAGAATGATTTATCTGTCGACATATGAATTCAATCATGAAACTTCTCCAGTAATACGTGTAACCAAAGAGTAATTAAAAAACCGACACTATGAGCGAGCCTTATATAAGACAAAAACTAAGAGGAAAGGATAAAAAAATTCAGCCGTTGGGAACATTCTCACTCTTTATTTTTTTTTTAATTTTTTTTGTTTAATTAATTCCTTTTGGCATGAGATTCAAAAAGCCCCACACCACCACAATCCAAAGAAAAGTAAAAATGTTTGATTAAGTTTTATTTGTTTCTCGGGATTTCCGACATCTAATCATATGGTTATATCAGTAATACACAGAATACCACGAACTTTAAAAACCCAATGTAACATTCTTATACCAATATGTGTGTGTACATTAGTTACATACTACTATATAAACTGCATTCATGTCCAGCTAGCATCATATCTTGATAAGTTGAAAAAGATCATATAAATTGGAATTGTTTTAAAGTAACCTCGCTTTGAATCTTGACATTCCCTGCTTTTTCCTATTTTTATCATTTATTTATTCTCCTGCAATTCCAAAGACCTCATAATATTTGTAATATATAATCATGTGACATACTTATACGTTGTTAAGGATATTTTAATTACAAGTTATCTGATCTGACATTTTATCTAAATAAGATAGATAAATGTACAATAGAGTAATTAACTTAATAATCCAAAAGAAAAAGAAAACTAATTATTAGATAATGAAGATATTGATTACTGGCTATTGTCTTTGAACCTTCTTTTGGTAATATTGATTCAGCGTTAAAAAAAAAAGATAATGAATGTCAAAATTCAAAATCTAAAGTAAAATACGTAGGACTAAAGGGAAAGAAAAAAAGAATATTTAAAATGACTTAATTACTTCATCTACAATACGTACTACGTACACATCATGTTGTAAATTTAGTGTGTGTGTATATTTTATCAACTATATATATAAACGTCAGTAATTAGTAATACATATACAAAAATTATTATAAATTAGCGCACATATATACACATTTAAATTTGACCAAAAAAAATATATATATATACACATTTAATTATGTATACTAGAAACGGTGCAACAGACGAACCGGGGACCAATTCCATGGACCAGCTCATATCCCATTTGCTTTAAATGATCTAATTAAGAAATGAATAAATGGTTCTTGATGTATATATATAGTGGAGGAATATTGCTTATCTTTGTAAAAAACAAAAAAAAAAATTCAATGTTATCTACTTTATTCCTAAATCCTAAATTACCCACCAAACAAAATATAACAGCAATTCAAATGGAATTTACAAAGAATCTTCATCTTTTTTTTTTCTAGACAATTACAAGACTTTAGTTTGAAAAAGCATTACCTTTGAAATGAACATACCTGACGACGACGTATTGTAAGATATCTATACCCGTTCGTTTCTATTAATTATTGTAGCATTGAAGAAAAAGAAAAGTCATTTGTTTTGATTACGATGGATTTACGTATGTGGTATTCCGTCGCTGACCCGACCAGTCGAGATCATCATAAATTTGTTTTTCTATATTTGAAATTTATTTTACTCTGTTTTTTTGGTTTTTTTTTTTTTTTAAAAAAAAATTGTTTCTCTGAGTAATGTGAAATTTTCATGTAAGCTTTTTTTTGAATTTGAGTAAGAATAACAAAAAGAGTAATAAATATTATAACGTTTCAGTCTAGTGGTTGGTCAAATTCTTTTTAAAAACATTTCTATCAGAAAACCTCGATTTGAATTTTTAAAATATGACTGCAGATACAAGATTCAAGAAGTTACAAAAAATTTGGTATACTGTTGGAGTCGTCCGTCACAATCAATTAGATGGATTCTAATTACCAATGGGATTAAGATTTATAATTAACCATGCATACTGTCTGTTGTGAGGATATATAAATCATTGTTTCTGTTTAACAAAATAAATCATTGTTTGTAACAGTTACATTGCCATATTGGTTAAAGACTTAAAGTACTGCTTAATAATAATAAAAAGACTTAAAGTACTACTTATTTATGTTGTTGTTCATTTTTTTTGTTAAAAATTAAAAAGTATTTGAGAATTTACATTCAGAGAAAATTTCTGGTTACTTTAAGAAAGAAAAAAATATAATTTTCCCAAGTATCGAAAAACTTTCTTACGAAGCAAACGCACGAGTTCTGGGGTTATTTTAACACTATTATGGGGTTTTTACGTGCAATCAGTTTTCTGACATCTGAATTCCTCATCTCATACATCTATTATTATTATTATTATACTATCTTTGTTTCACTTTTTTCTATTTGTTAAAAATTATATATTCGCAAGGTACAGTTTCATGGCAGATGAAATGGACGTAGCGTGTAAGAAAATACAAACCCGTACCTCATAATTTAGTAAACAAAAGGATAAAGTTATAAAAAAAAAAACATTATAATTATCGTCTAAAATAGTTACATACTCCATTATTTTCTGACTATACTTACTGCAACGACGACACTCACCTTACTTGGTTTTTGTTTTTGTTTTTTTCCCAACATGATAATTGATATACTGTATAGTGCCACCAATTCAGAATTGTACATACCCCCCTTTTCTAATTCGACTTGTAAAAGAAAAACACAACTATAGCAATGCTTAATAAATTGGGCCTCTTAGGCCCATTTTGAAAACCACACAGAAGACTACGAATCTATAGTACTGGTAAAGAACCTGAAAGCTACTATCTCCACAAACGACTCAGTTTTAGCCAAGTATCAACTTAGAGCAGACAAAATCAAGTACGAATATGCAATCTCTTAACTTGATAAGGACCAAAGACAACCTTTTTTGAGCCAACAAGCTTTTACAATTCAACATAGAAATCAAATTCATTGTGTTCAATTAAAATATGAGATTATTAAGACAATCCAATGGAAGCTAGTAAGTAACCGAGAAGAGGCCTGGATGGAGTTCACAGCCTTGTGCCACTCTTTCAAGCATCTGCAACCAGACAACAATTTTTCCGTGTAAGAGATCTGATACAAACTGAAAACTAGTCATTGGACATTGCTCTTACCAGCAAAACTAAAAACTAGTAAAATTTTAGTTATTTTGAATTGTTCTGATTAATCTACTCAACCTTAACTCCTAAATTTTGTTTCAGATTTGCTTATCCAAGAACATAGTAGCTACATTCTTAAGAATTACAGAGTTAAAGAAATCATATGAAGAGAGCACTGAACTTAGGGGTAAGAACTATAAACTTTGATCTAAGGCCATTGATTCCTTCAGGCATTTCAAAAGCTAAAAAAAAACAAATGATGCAAAGGAGTTTTACGTATGATTGAAACAATTCGCCAATGTTATATAAACAGCCTGAAACCAAACTTTTCTAAGACATAGTTCCCGACAAATATGGTATTGCGGCAAAACTCGTTATTCATTTGTCAATCTTAATTCTCTCAGCTGAGCTCTCAAATGTACTTTTCTATCTCCACAATAGTACTCATGCAAAAGCTAAGTAAGATCAAGATTCACAACAAATTTCACCAACTTAAGCTGATAGAGATAACAAATGATAAAAAAACATTTCCAGGTTCAAACCAAAAAGAATCAATTTTGTTTTGCTTATCCTTCAACAAGATTGGAAGAAAAAAAAAAAAATCAAAACTTTACCAGAGAATCTCAAGAACTAAGATTAATTTAACAAAGACGAGAAACATATGATTCAAAAACTAATCAAGATAAAACTACCTCTCTCTCTCTCTCTCTATGCGTTCCAATCAAACTAATCAAGATAGAACCAATCAATCAATCATCAACGATTTTATATACCTCATATAATTAAGAAGAGGCGATTGCTCTTCAGTGAGACGTAGCAGGCTGTTCCTGGTGGTGGTGAGCTGATTTGGAAGGAACCAAAGCTTTGCTGTAGATCTGCTCACCGACGAGGTAGACGCAGAAGGCAGCCACGCCGATGCCAAGTCCTGGAAGAGCGTGTCTCATCTGGTTCGATAGCATCGGATGCTTCCTCCATTCATCTCTTCGCCGGAAAAATTCGCCGGTGGTTCCCAAAGGCTTCGCCATTTTTCTCAGGTTGTTGTTCGTCTATTCGATTGATCTCCTGCGACCGTACTACAACACTACGTTCTCTTTCATCATGGGCTTCTTTGATTTTTATGGGCTTTATTTTTAATGCTTGGGCTCTTTTATTTAAGATCCAGAATATAATAATGTCAGAAAATAGTATTTTACTTTCATTATTTTCAAAAGTTTTCATATTTATATTAAGTTTTATAATATTGCATATATTAAGTTCATGACTTCTTGTTGCTGTTTGTGTCGTATTGTACAGTATTTGTAATTGTAGCCTTGTGATTGATCTTTGCGTTGGTGAGTTCATGTGAGTAAGAGATGGACATATTATTAATTACACATAAACAGTAAATTAGACATACATATCATTTTAAGATATTTTTCGTAAATGTGTCGAACTGAATCCAATATATCCACTAAAGGCAATAAACAGTAACTTTCCTATCAAATTTGAGTACTCTAGAAACATACATATCTTATCATTTACTTATTTGCTATCAAATTCAATTTTATCATTTAAATTACTTTCAACTTTCCTATTTTCTTTACTAAACAGTAAATATCACACAGTAACCTTATTTTTCACTTCCTTGGTCTAGCACACCCACTGAACAAGGAGAAACGTCTCTCTCGACTTCTTCGTGATCGCACAGCATTCCCTTTGATCTATAAATCAAGTCACCAAAAACGTGAGATAAATTAATAAATTGGTGTTTGTTTTATTTCACCATTAAAGGTACAATTAACTCACTTTGCTTCTTCTTGGAGACTTTTGTGTGTTCCAACAGAAAAGCAGACTGCAAACTCCTCTCCCTGATTCTGATTCATATCCTCTACACAAGCCAAACAAGACATTCTTTGTTAGGACCATCTTACTTCTATTCGGTTTTCTCTTTGCTGAATCAAGATTACTTACAGATTGTCGTTGTTGTTTGTGAATTTGCTGTTGTGAAGTAAGCTTGGTGAAACAGGACAATGCTCCATTCTTTTGCCAGTCTGATTCTCCTGAAACTCACCCATTTCACGGATCTTCAAAACTTTAACTCCATTCGTGTCTTCTTGCGGTAGAACTTGATTCCTTTCTGGTTTTAACCGGCCTTGTGAACCAGGAGTCTTTTGTAACCACTCAGTTTCTAATCTCTGTTCTTGAATGATTGCTTCAATCCTTTTCATTGGAATATCATTCCCACTTTCAGTATCTGAACTTGTTGTAACTGCTATTTGTCTGGTTTGCTTGGAGTTGAGTAACTCAGTTTCAGACAAGAGAATTATCCTGACCTCTACGTTTCGCCGTAGTACCATTTCAATCGAGTTTGTGACACTACTTAAGAACCTCTCAGCTCTCGCTTTGATCTCTCTTTCTCCAAATGCAATATAAGCAACTAGAATACCTGCAAACAAGATTATATTAGTATGCAATTGCTTGAGGTTTTTTCCTTAAGTGATTAGGAGAAGTTTTAGGCTTACCTTCAACTTCACTGATAGATAAAAGCTTCCCATGAGCATATAGAAGCTGCTGCAGTGTCTTCGAATGACATTTGTCTACACATTTTATCCAGATATCATTTAGTTTCTCTGAATTTTTGCAAGTAAGTATCATGGTGCTTGCGGTTGTATCGTCATGAGAGTCAGTGTCACTCTCTAGAACTTCGCTAGACGAGGAAGACAATTTCACTTCATGAACGAGATTTCCGTTTTTTCTCATAGAAGTTGGGGATGCTGAATTATTACATTGAAGGCCTGATCTCTGTTTGTAAGCAGTAACTTCTCTTGAAATGCTTGACGGGGGATCTTCAGTTCCCCTAGTGCTTTGCCTTCTACTGCTCCCGGTATGTGTGGTTCCAGGAGAAGGCATTGAACCAAGCTGTAGCAAGGTAGCTATGAACCATGTTGAACGATCAGTAGAAACTCTTAGCTGCTTCTCAGCCTCAGAAAGAAGTTTCAAAGCATGCTTTAGTCTCTCCATATCAGCTTCCGTCACTACAAAAAGAAGAATAAGATTGGCCAAATACAAAGAGGGTCAAGAAAAAAATCTAGAAGAGCTTACAAACATCAATAAGCCAAATTTTGTATTCAAAAAAAAACCATTCTAGTGCAAGAGAACATATATGATCATTATGTCTCGCTTGTGGATTCAAATACTTATCAGTTTGATTCAAGAAAATTCAGAACTAACGACTTTGAATTTCCAGAAACTCACAGTTCCGTCCATCAAGGAAGGCTTCACTGTATTTTTCGTCCAAGGCCTTGTATGCTCCAGCAATGATATCCATGATAAGGCTGGCTAGTTGAGACATCATGAGTATTGGGTCAGCTCCTACGTCCAATAACTCTCTAGCTTTCTTAACTGTCTCTGCCGTATCAGATGACAATGCTAATTCCAAAAGTTCCAGTAAATTGTCATCTGAAACAACACCCACCTGCAAAAACACCAGCAGTCACATTTTACATTACTCATTGGTCTCACTTTTACCTAATGCAAAAAGGAAAGGAAACATAGTATAAAACACCAAAACTTACAAGCTCATTTACAACATCGACTGTGATTCGTTTTCCCATCAAGCTCAACTGATCCAACATAGTTTCAGCATCTCGAAGCGAGCCATCAGCATTCAAAGCAATCAGGTCCAACGCCTGAGACTCCACATCTAGATTTTCATCTGAAGCAATCTTCCTTAGTCTCACAACAATGTCACCATCTCTGACTTTGTTGAAGAGGTAACTCTGGCACCTTGACTGAATGGTCCGGGGAACGTTGTCAAGGTCGGTCGTTACACATATGAAGACAACTTTCTGCAGAGGGTTCTCAAGAAATTTGAGCAAAGACAGCCACGTCTTAGATGGTAATAAATGACACTCATCTATCACAAAAACCTTGAATCTTGGGGAACTCTGTGGAGCTAATGTCAGCAGTTTTTTCAAAAGATAAGTAACTTTCTTAGCTCCATTCTTCTTACCAGCGTCAAGTTCCAATAGATCCCTACTTTTCTCCAACATGTAATCACTGCACTCTTTGCAATACCCACAAGGTTTCATGTCTTGAGTAGCCAGATCACAGTTCAGGGCAGCCGAAAGGATTCTCGCAGTAGATGTCTTACCAGTTCCTCTAGAACCTTGGAAAAGATAAACATGAGCAATGCTACCCTTTTTCACTGCGTTCATTAGAGATTGAACAACTAAACCTTGTCCAATCAACTCATCAAAGAACATAGGCTTGTACTTATGGCTCAAGCTCTGGATACTTCCCGATGTACTTCCTTCTTCTTCCTCTCCTCCTTCATCCTGACTCCTGCAACTAGTAGACCATCTCCTCCCATCTAATCTACTTTGAGCCTCTAAATCAAGCTCTCCGAAATCAGTTGAAAGATCATCATCACTATACCCAAATCCAATAGATGACCCTCCTCTACTATTACCACCATATTTGAGCAAAGGCAAAACACCCTTTGCACTTCTTAAAGCAAGTTTCTGTTTATCATACCTCCCAGAAGAATGTCTATGTCTACGATACACTGACTGACTCCCGCATAACATACTAGTACCAGTCTTTCTAAGTGTATCCGAAAAGGAAGGTGAGCAACAATTCCTACACCCACCTCTATGTTTCAGATTCTTCTTGGTCCAGTAAAAAGGAATCCCACAACCTTGTCTCCCTGTAAAATCCAAGTTGTCATCATCCAAGTCATCATCATCATCACCGTCCTCCCAAGATCCAACTGTGCTAGGATTACGAACAGCATACATGTTATACGAGCTAGTCGACAATGGAGGTGTACTGTTACACGTATGAGAAGAATCCTCTCTCTTACTAGTAGCTCTCAAGAACTTAGAAGAAGAATGTGACCAGTTGTTCTTGTGCTTAAGCTTCAAAAGCAGAGGAGATGACACTTTAGTGACCTTCCGAGGATTCCCCGAGTTGCTAAAATCCTTTGTTTCGTCAGATAACTCAAGAGATGCATCTCGCACAACACTTAAACCTGACGCAGCGTGAAGATGACGACTCTGAAATTGCCTAGTTTTGGCAGAGCTTCTTCTTCTTCCGAGAATAGCTTCTTTAGGTTGATGATGATAACTCTTCTTCTTTCTAATTTTTGCAAAACTAGGTGACAAAAGATTCGTGTCTCTGCATCCGAAACCCAACGAAGCAGATCGAGTTTTCCCAAGATACGAATCACCAACGTTCCTCGCATCACTCACATCATCATCATCATCATCATCAGAATCGTTGAGACTACGATGGATCCACGAAGTTGCATCTTCACCTTCACTGTTTTTAGAAAAGCCACTCTTCTCGCTTGAAGTCTTGTGAGCCTTCCAATTGTACAAAAACACCTTCTCCTTCTCCTTGTCTTTCCCGTTCACAAAACCTCGACTACTCGGAAACTGAGAATCCAACTGATTGTTACAGAGAATCCCAAGGTTACTGCTCTCCAGCGGCGGCGGCGGCTCAGGGACGGATCTAGAGGAAGTAAGAGGAGATTTCCAGGAGGAAGTGGTTCCGGGATCGGGTAAACCCTTGGCAACTTTCCTGATTTGAGTAAGCTCCTTCTTCATCAGATGCAATTTGCTCGGATCCAAAATCTTTAGACCCGACATTTTTTTTCTTCTTCTTCGTCTTCTCAATGATAAAGAACAAAAGGAATCACTCTTTCGACTTCTTCCTCCTCTCTCAAGTTTTCAGACACATTTCAATCGAAATGCCGAAAACGATAAATGAGAATTGAACTCTTCTCCGTCGATTTTATAGCAACAAAAATTTGAGCCGGGAACGTTCACCTGAGTTATCAATTTTTTTTCAAAAGAAGACGAAGAATCTTTTGTTTCCAGAAACTGAAGCCTATATGACTATGTGAGAGCGAAAGCGACAATATGAGTGATAGAGATGAAGAAAAGGATTTGTTGGGAAATTCAAAATTTTCACAGGTCTTGCTGTTTTTTTGTTAACTCCCTATTTTTTTTTTTAATTTTAAAAANAAAAAAAAAAAAAAAAAAAAAAAAAAAAAAAAAAAAAAAAAAAAAAGACACGAAAAGAAAATGTGAAAAGGTGAAAAAAGAAATAAATAGGGTCGGTCGGGAAGGAGCGGTGACGCTCGGGGATTCTCCTTTATTCTACTACTGGTCTCTCTCTCTCTCTTGTATTGTGTCAGATCTAAAAAAACACCAGTCCTCCTCCTCCTCCTCACTCTTCTCTTGTGTCGTGTCTTTTTGTGTTTTAGTATGTTTTTGTACTTCTCTTCTTCACCCATGACCCAACTTTCACATTATCAACATATTTTCTTCAATTTATATTTATTTATTTACTAAAGTTTACATACAACAAAAATTATATAATCGAGTTATCGAGACAAAGTAGAAAAAGAAAACGACTTTGGAATATTATTTCAAAGAAAAATTTAGATATTTATTTTTTTTAAATTATTTTTTACTTCTCCAAAATAAGTCATATTTTTATTTCGAGATCCGCGAGGAGAAGTACCCAAAGGCTTTAAAAAGCCAAATATTATTTGTTTTTTAGCCAATATAATGTCTAAAAATTCTCTAAAGATGATTAAGGGCATTATTATAAAGGGAACAGTTTTGGGTGTTTTTAGAGTAAAAATATTATAAAAATAATGTAAGATCATTAGTTTAGATCTTAACACTTTTGTTAAAAAGTTAGTTATTGGGAGAATATGTTTAAGATTATAAGATTTAATAATATAATATTCTTAAACATATTATAATTATAAAAACTTATAAATTAATATTTAAATTGCATACTTATATAAAAGCAATGTATACTTATAAATTAATATAATATTCTTAAACAATTTATAATTATAAAAACTTATAAATTAATATTTAAATTGCATACTTATATAAAAGCAATGTATACTTATAAATTAATCTAATATTCTTAAACAATTTATAATTATAAGAACTTATAAATTAATATTTAAATCGCATACTTATATAAAAGCAATGTATACTTATAAATTAATCTAATATTCTTAAACAATTTATAATTATAAGAACTTATAAATTAATATTTAAATCGCATACTTATATAAAAGCAATGTATACTTATAAATTAATCTAATATTCTTAAACAATTTATAATTATAAGAACTTATAAATTAATATTTAAATCGCATACTTATATAAAAGCAATGTATACTTATAAATTAATCTAATATTCTTAAACAATTTATAATTATAAGAACTTATAAATTAATATTTAAATCGCATACTTATATAAAAGCAATGTATACTTATAAATTAATCTAATATTCTTAAACAATTTATAATTATAAGAACTTATAAATTAATATTTAAATCGCATACTTATATAAAAGCAATGTATACTTATAAATTAATATAATATTCTTAAACATATTACAATTATAAAAACTTATAAATTAACATTTAATTGCATACTTATATAAAAGTAATTGTATACTTATAAATTAATATAATATTCTTAAACATATTACAATTATAAAAACTTATAAATTAACATTTAAATTGCATACTTATATAAAAGCAATTGTATACTTATAAATTAATATAATATTCTTAAACATATTACAATTATAAAAACTTATAACATAATATTCTTAAACACTCTTTTAATTTGTGAAAAATTATTTGCAAAAAATTGTATCCATTCACAGCTTGCCCCGTCAGCTTAGAACTGAGCCAAAATCAGTTCTACATCAAGAACTAAAAAAAGTGTTCTAAGCCACTATTCATTATTTTTCTAATTTTTTGGGCTTAGAACACCAAGGATGTTCTTCTTATAATGATGGCCTAAGTATATGACAAGTTCTCACATTTTGCATGTCTATAAATCTGAGACCAATACTTTATATATATTTTAAATCATGTATGTTGTGATCCTTGTACAAAACCTACTTATAAGTATCATCATCCAAACCACATATCTTTTTTAATATTTTAGTTGCATTTTCATAACAAAACAAATTGATCTTTATAAAGATTGATGTTTATAAGTTTTTACACATTTTAAAAAAACAATGATTACTTAGTTTAAATATATTTTTTCATTTAACTAAAGATATATTATTTAATTTTATACCAATAACAATTCAAACTTTTAAATATTTTCAATGATTACATTTTGAAGTTTACAAAACATTAATCTTTGTGAGACAAAAAAAATATCCCAAAACATTAATCTTTATGAGACAGATGGAATATATAATATTTTCGGTGACAAAATGTCTTCTTCACTTTTTCGATTGTACGTACTTATTAGCTGTTTTATTGTTGGGTCCGTTTGAAATGTCTGTCTTACAAAAAGACGTATTTAAACATCACATGATTTTTTTCCATCTATAAGATCGCGTTAATAATGTACAGTAAAACCTCTATAAATTAATAATGTTGGGACCAAGATATTTTATTAATTTATAGTGATATTAATTTATAGGTATATTTTTAATTGTTTAATTTTTTAAAATTATGAATTGAGACAATCTTTGCAAAATAAGATTATGAAATTACAAATATTATAGAAAATTTTTAAAAATAAATTACAAATATTATAAATTAAAGAATATTGTAAATTTATGGTATTGGAATTGAATTTCAAATAATAAAAAATTATTATAGAAAATAAATTACAAATATTATAGACAAATTCACTTGTACATATGACATAAATATTCATATTTATGAATAAAATTATCAATTATTGTATTTTAATAGTCTATCAAACTATCAAAATGTAAATGATGCATATGTAGAAATTGAAAACTTTAAAATGTTTTAGCTGTTTTATGAAATGTTATAGAATATTTTATACTAGTATAGTTTGAAGATACAATATAACTATTATTTTATAGATATGAGGTTTAAGAGAAACATATTTTACTATATCAACATATATATATATATGTAAATTTACATGATTATTAATTTATGATATTATTGGAACCATATTTTATACGGGGATTTCAAAAAAATTATTATCTTATTATCTTATCAAATTTAGTTATTTTTTACACTGTCCCGACTTGGAACTATTAAAATTTATTAATTTATAGTGTTTATTAATTTATAGAGTATTAATTTATAGAGGATTTACTCCATATATATACAACTATGTATTTTAAACGCATATGAACAAGCTCCTGGGTCCTTTTATACTTTGTGTTCTTTGACTAATATGCATTGTAAAATCATTCATATATGCAAAAACAAATTAACGACGGAATGCAGCACGTGCCACTATTTTGTTCCTTTTGTGAAATTTAATGTGGCCCTCTCAAATTAATTTTTATTTATTAGTCTTCTAACTTAATTAGTAAACGTTGTCTACTTGTCTCCAGTTGTAGTAGACAACCTTATATGTAATGGTCCTGCTCGTTTCGTTGTCACAGGCGGCAGCGGCAGCGACAACGTCAAACATTACCGTAGGTTATTGTTCGTTTAGTCGTCGCTATCTCTGCGGCTGACGCTACCGCTGTCACACGTATTCTGTTCGTTTTATTAACATTGTCGCTGCCGCTACCGCAACCGCAGGTTTTGTGTTCGTTTTGCTGACGCTACGGCAATTTTACACTCAATTCTTATTTTATATTTATAAATTTGTATCATTATATTTTAAATCAAAAAATTGTAATTTAAATCTTTTACAACCAGAAAATATTTTTAATTTTAGCTGGTAATAATTTTCAGTTAGATATATAGTTATAAGAACATATTTTTGTGATAAATCATGAGCTAAATTAAAACAAAAATAATAAACCAAAACATTGGACGAAAAGTAATAAAAAAGTTATAAAAAAGGATAGACGAAGTCTTTATAACTGAAATAATAAACGAAGTCATAAACAAAAAGAATAGCCGAAGTCATAAAAATATAAGTAAAAATTTCTAATAAGGTAAACGGCCTTGACCATATTCATTCGTGATGTTTTGACGCAGAGCTTCCATCGCTCTATCACCGGTCGGCTCATATGCAATATGTTCTTCTTCTTCTTCTTCTTCTTCTTCTCCTTCTCCTTCTCCTTCTCCTTCTCCTTCTCTTTCTCCTTCTCCTTCTCCTTCTTCTTCTCTTTCTTCTCCTTCTCCTTCATCACCATGATATGCTTTTGTACTTTGCCAATGTACAAAATCATGATCTTCCCTATGTGAATCCCGTATGAAGTTGTGTAGTGTCATCGTTGCCGTTACGAGTTTAATCCACTTAGTGAGACCATATTTTGGATGCTTACGATCCAAAATCCTCCATTTTGCTTTCCACACTCCAAATGTCCTCTCAATCACAGATCGCATACCTGAATGCTTTCTGTTGAACAACTCTCGTGCACTTACTGGTGGTCCTCCTCTAGCAAATTGACCAAGAAGATATCGCAAACCACGATGTGGACCAAGATACCCTGTCTTTGTGGGATACCCAGTGTCAACAAGATAGTACTTCCCACTAGGCGGATGTGGGAAAAAAGGTTCATACCTCGCACAATGAATCAAGACCTTTGTATCATGTGCTCTACCAGGTACACCGACATATGCGTATATGAACTTCATATCGAAGTTACATATAGCAAGAACATTTATTGTAGGTTCTTGCTTTCTACCTTTATATGCTTCTGCAGATCGACTTGGAGGACGAACCGGGATATGAGTTCCATCAAGTGCTCCAACACAATCTTTAAAAAATGGCCAATATCGATCATCATTCCTCAAAACAGGGTTTACTCTGGTAAATTCACCTTCTTGTGGCTTTAGTGTATCTGCTGCAAACTTGATGAGAGCACTCAAAACATCATCAACCTTCCTTTTCACTGTATCCAATGACCGCTGATATCTTGCAGCTATATCTCGGATAGTTTTATCCTGACCAACGACCTCAAGAAACATGGCAACAGGTTCCTCAATGTAGACATTTTCAGACTCTAGTAATCCATATCGTGTAGCTAGCATCTTACATAAAGCCTCAAAAGTTCTTTGGTTCATTCGAAGAATGTCATAACATTGTGTATCTGATCCATGCATAAGTTGTTGGACATGACACCATCCTGCTCCTCGATCTGTTCTATGACTTAACCTCTCTGCAGTAAGTGAATCAATCAAACCAAGTTCATCATCATCATCACCATCATCATCACCCAACATCCATCTTCTAATCATCTACAAAACCATAGAATAGTTGCCATAAATAAACTAATTGCCAAACACAACCGAAACTCGTTAATCGTTCATAACACAACAATGTTCATAACACAACCAAAACCAAAACTCGTTCATAACACAACCAAAACCAAAACTCGTTCATAACACAACAAAACCAAAACTATAACACATGCAATGTCATGATCTGCTTCATAAACACTACAAATCATCAAGTTTCCTTCTAGTCATAAGCTCCAAAAAACTAATCTTATCTTCAGCACTAGTAAAAGCTATAAAACCCCGCCTGGTTGCTTCATCTGCTATAAGATGCTGAACTGCTGCTTTGTAAAATGAAGACCACTTCATAATTCCAGGCAATCCATTAAGTGTCTCTAATACACTCTCAACACTTGATGCATACTCACGCTCCAACATCTGTTCCGCTATTTTATTCTTCTTCTCAAGAGCTTCGGTCCGTTTTATAACAGCTTCAACAGCCATATCTTTCTCCCTACGCCTTTTTTTTGCTCTTGAACTTCCAACTTGGGTTTGTGTTTGAGTCTGTTTCTCTACCGGTGCTGGCATATCTTTGTCAACAGAATCAACTTCATCATCATCATCTCCATCCACTGTAGAATTTAAACTAGCTTCTCCAGTTTGAGCGCTCCATCCTTCAGCTCCAGTAACTACTACCAAACGGAATTCTTCTTCAAACACATCCATATTAGCAATCATTTTGCTTCTAAATTTTCTTGCTGCAGGCCATTCCTATAAAGCATAAACAAAGGAGTGTTATATACTACTAAACTTAGGCAGAGTAACTACATTAAGAAGAGACTGTGATCAAAAGAACAAGCATATATAGCACAAGCAAGTACCTCTATTCGTTTCTTCCACCAATCATCTGATATCTCCAACCTTCCCATATCATCATACCGTGCCTCAGGCCTATTATGAGTTAACGTTCTAAAGGTGGCGTACTTTTCCTTACACGAATCATACTTATTCTTAAAATGAGGGATCCATTTGTTAAATCCCCTCTTAAATTTCTCTTCAAACTTCTTCATGATAGTATCTTTCCCAGTTTGATTCATTCCTACACTTGTTCTATTTCCTTTTTTTCTCTCATCCGCATAAAGTTGAAAGAATAATCGAGTTTCATCATCCGTCCAACTCTAAAACGATGCATAAAAAAATATGAAACCACAACCACTAAGATCCAAACCAAATACTAAGATAAAAGCCAAAACAATTACATCTTTAGACATCTTCTTTCTCAAAACACTTGAGTTTTAACCTGAGAAATCATTAAAAGCCAAACANTCTAAAGGTGGCGTACTTTTTCTTACACGAATCATACTTATTCTTAAAATGAGGGATCCATTTGTTAAATCCCCTCTTAAATTTCTCTTCAAACTTCTTCATGATGGTATCTTTCCCAGTTTGATTCATTCCTACACTTGTTCTATTTCCTTTTTTTCTCTCATCCGCATAAAGTTGAAAGAATAATCGAGTTTCATCATCCGTCCAACTCTAAAACGATGCATAAAAAAATATGAAACCACAACCACTAAGATCCAAACCAAATACTAAGATAAAAGCCAAAACAATTACATCTTTAGACATCTTCTTTCTCAAAACACTTGAGTTTTAACCTGAGAAATCATTAAAAGCCAAACAAACAAGTGTTAAACACATCAGCCATTGCCAATAACATTAACAAGGGACTTAAGTTAAGCTACAAAGAAAGTGCCAAAACAACTCAGAAATTTATGAAACTTGGTGAAAACATTTACCACAGACATATAAAGCCACAGGAAATAACATATCTTTATTTGGATTAACGATTTAAAAGTTATGACAAAATTAATTTCGGAACCAATTTGTTCATCATGGGTACTAAAATTAAAGAGCATATCGATCGTTCACAAGTTATGTATCTACAACATTTGGAATGTGAACTAAGAATTCAAAAAAAAACCCCAAAATTATTCAAATGTTCAAATGTTCAAAAACCCAGAATTATTCAAATGTTCTAATGTTCAAAAACCAGTGAAGATAGAGAGAGTTAGAAAGAGAGTGAAGATAGAAATTGTACCTTTGCAGATTGAACAGGGCCACGAAGAGAGAAGAGGATGAAATAGAGAAGCTGTTCACCGAGCTTTGGATTGAAATGACATGGAGGCGACGAAGCAGATGACGAAGCTTAGAGAAGATATAGATGACGAAGCTTAGAGAAGAAGAAGTCGAACCATGGAAGCGACGAAGAAGATGAGATATTTAGGGTTAGTTGTTTTGTAATTTTTTGAAGATAACAAGGGTGTTTCTGTCATTTACCACACATATCGCAACTTTTAAGTTGCTGACGTTGAATTTATTCGGCGTCCAAAATTTTTAACCGCAGGATGTTGCGTCTGCCGCTGCGTCATGCCACAGCTATCGGCGTCGACCAAACGAACAGCTAAACTTGTGTCTGCCGTAGCCGCAACTACTTGCGGCGACCAAACGAACAGCCCCAATACCTAATGAGGAATATAGACGACAAGCGAGTGATTAATCTGGTCGGTGTAGATCCTCCTTAATTAGATGGTCCTTTTTGTGTAATTACAAGGTCCCCAAACTCCGTCAGTTTACAGTCATCATTGCGGTGAATTTTCGCCAAAAGAGATTAATGATCGAATTGAATTACATTAGTAACTTATGATTAAAATTATTACTATAAAGTAGTACCAAATCCAATCATTTTTTAAAAATGATTAACCAATTGATGAAAGCTTTAATGCTGTGATGCATTCATAAATTTATTATTATTATGACTATGAAATTTGTGGAAAAACCTCCAAAGGCCCTCATTGTATTACATATATAATGGGCCTACAATTCTAATAATGGGCCTAAACGAGGTTATAGAAGCTATTCAAATAATTTAACTCTTCCCTCCCCGTATACGAAAAGCAAACGCGAAAGAGAGAGAGTGAAGCTGTCTCTATATATGTCTCGAGAGCTCACTGTATCTCTTGCCGCCATAGCTTCACAAGCTCTAACATTTACTCAGTTAAACCAAATCCATGCTCAGCTCGTCGTCTTCAACTCCCTCCACCGACAAAGCTACTGGGCTTCGCGTTTAATCAACTGTTGCACGCGCCTCCGTGCGCCACCTTGCTACACGCGGCTCGTTTTCAATTCAGTGGCGTTTCCCAATGTCTTCGTCGTCACTTCGATGTATAGATACTTCTCGCACATGGACATGGCGAATGATGCTCTTCGTCTCTACGAACAAAGATCCCGTCGCGGGATGATGCCTGACGCTTGGTCTTTCCCTGTTGTGATCAAATCAGCTGGGAAGTTCGCGGTTTTGTTTCAGGCTGTTGTAGAGAAATTGGGTTTTTTTAAGGACCCTTATGTGAGGAATGTGATAATGGATATGCATGTGAAGCATAAGTCAGTGGAGAGTGCACGCAAAGTGTTCGATCAAATTACTCAGAGAACGGGTTCTGACTGGAATGTGATGATCTCTGGGTATTGGAAATGTGGAAATAAGAAGGAAGCTTGTAAATTGTTTAATATGATGCCAGAGAATGAGATTGATGTGGTTTCTTGGACGGTGATGATTACTGGTTTTGCAAAGCTTAAGGATTTGGAAAATGCGAGGAGGTATTTTGATATGATGCCGGAGAAGAGCGTTGTTTCTTGGAATGCTATGCTTTCAGGTTATGCACAAAATGGGTTTACAGAGGAAACTATTAGATTGTTTGATGAGATGTTGCGACTTGGAGTTGGAGTTAAGCCAAATGAGACCACATGGGTTATTGTTATTTCTGCTTGTTCTATCCGTGGTGATCCTTCCCTCGCTCATTCACTTGTTAAACTGATTGATGAGCAGAGAGTTCGGTTGAATTGCTTTGTGAAGACGGCATTGCTTGATATGCATGCTAAGTGTAGAGATATTCTATCTGCTAGGAGAATTTTTAACGAGTTTGGTACGCAGAAGAATCTTGTTACTTGGAATGCTATGATTTCTGGATATACTAGAATCGGTGATTTGAGTTCGGCTAGGGAGCTTTTTGATACAATGCCTGAGCGGAATGTTGTTTCTTGGAACTCGATGATAGCTGGGTATGCGCACAACGGACAACCTGCTCTAGCCATAGAGTTTTTTGAAGAGATGATTGATTACGGAGATTCCAAACCGGATGAAGTAACAATGATTAGTGTTCTCTCGGCTTGTGGACATTTGGGTGATCTAGAATTGGGTAATTGCATTGTAGATTATATTGGGAAGAACCAAATCAAGCTGAACGTTTCAGGATACAGGGCTTTGATCTTCATGTATGCAAGGTGTGGAAACCTGTGGGAAGCAAAACGGGTGTTTGACGAAATGAAGGAAAGAGATCTTGTCTCTTATAACACGGTATTCTCAGCTTTTGCAGCTAACGGAGATGGGGTTGAAACGCTGAATTTATTCTCAAAGATGAAAGGAGAAGGCATTGAGCCGGACCATACGACTTACAGTAGTGTCTTGACGGCTTGCAACCGTGCAGGATTACACGAAGAAGGCCAGAAAATATTTGAATCAATAACAAATCCATCGATGGATCATTATGCTTGTATGGATGATTTGTTGGGTTGAGTTGGTAATCACAGAGATTAATTGAGAAAATGTCAATGGATACACGCTCTTCAATGCCAGCCTAAACTCGGTGAGTTATATTCCTTAATTCTCTGATTCAATATAAAAGTTTAAACCTTTTTCCTTAAAACATCTACTAGAATCTTTAATCCAAGCTAATGATAGAACCCAAAATTCAAACTAACTTGCAATGTAAAATGGTCGTCATGTTATGTCCCACCTTTTGCCTTTTTTTTTTTGTTTTTCCTTTAGTTGTTTTGTCTCATATGCACTGTCGTGTGGGAATAGGATATCCGATATCCTCAAAGTGATAATACCAATAGGTTTCTTTATTATTTCTTACATGTGAGTGCATCCTGGTATCCGACTGCACATATCTCCAATTTGGGAAGGGTTTTGCCCGGAATACACAAAAACTCCAAGGTGCTGTCACCGTCGGTTTAGAGAGAGAGAGCTAGGAACTTGTACAACATAATCTAACCGCAAAATCAATATGTAGTTACATTTATTTTTCAAATAAATTATGATATCTAAAGGTCACACGCATATCCCTTACAAGTTTCAATAATTATGATTTGTGGCAGTCTACTAACGTAGATTATGTAGGTTTATATAATCTATAGTCGGTTGAATTTTTTGTCATTCCAAACAAATAATCTTATCATTTATTGGTAAAATGGGAGTGGTTGAAAACTCTTTAGGACCTACCTCGTGTTAGTATGGATATAAGTCATGCATTATAAGGTGCGATGGGTCTTGGCTTCTTGCTATGAAACTTCCTGGTAAAATGCCAAAGTTAGTCGCATTCTTTAGATTTTACGAGTATTCTATGTGAAAAGTACCTAACATGTTTTGTCAACTCATTCCGTGTGGGGTTCACTTATTCATTGGTTTTTGCTTCGAAGTTTCATCCTAAAAATGCTCAAGCTCAACAGTTTCTTTTGTTTTAAGAATGTATATAACCTGAATTTTGGATAACGAGGCCACAATAGAAAACCAACATCTGCAAAACCTTTGTCTTATATCACTTAGTTTCTCCCTAAAACTCTTTTTCTATGGATCAGAGACTTCAACAAGCTGCTGAATCTGGAAGCATCGATGAGTTGTATGCTCTTATTGATGAGAATCCATACATACTTGATCACTTTGATGCGGTGCCATTTGTGAACACTCCCCTCCACGTAGCTGCAGCTGCCGGGAAGAAACAATTTGCCATGGAGATGCTGAATCTTAAACCCTCTTTTGCCAGAAAGCTGAACACAAGCGGCTACAGTCCATTGCATCTCGCTGTGGATAATGATCAAAGAGGCTTTGTCTCCAGGATGCTTTGGCTTGATCACAGCCTTGCCCGTGTTAAAGGGAGAAATGGCATCACACCGTTTCTTTCCCTAGTTTTAAGAGGAAACGCAGATCTTGTGGCAGAGTGCCTCCTAACTTCCCCTGAATGTATCGAAGATGTGAATGTGAATGGCCAAAATGCACTGCATCTAGCTGTGATAAATGACAGATTTGAAGTTCTCCAAGTCCTCACGGGATGGATCCAGAGAATGAGCCAAAAAAATGCTGACTCGATCGAGATTCTTGTTCTGAATAAAAGGGATTTCGGCTACAACACAGCCTTGCACTTTGCAGCTTATAAGAATGATCATCAGGCATGTTTTCTTTTCGTTCAGTTCTATTTTTTGTATGTCAGATATAAAAGCTCTACCAAGTGACAATGAGTCGAGTGAAATATGATTATTCTAAATTGAAGAATCTTTCTGATATGAGATTACTTATCGAATGATCTATTTTGTGTAGGTAGTTAAACTTTTACTAGAATGCCGGTTGGTGCAGCGGAACAAAGTCAATGGTGCCGGTTTAACATTCCTTGATATCTTAAGAAATCAGGGACAGAGAGCTGCAGGGGCAGAGTTGAGAAGCCAGGGACAGAGAGCCGCAGGTGGAGAGTTAAGAAGCCAGGGACAGAGACCCGTAGCCGTGGGTGTGGACTTGGATTTGGAACAAGTTGTTGTAAAAACCGGGTGTAAAGAGGCAGCTTCAGTGCGAAAATCCAAAGCAAGGTCTGAATTTTTGAAATCACCATTCACTTTCGTGACATACTGCTCCACGAGCATGAGACGCCTAAGGTCTAAAACTTCTGATGAAGCTCGGGGAGTGTTCCTGATTGTATGCGCTTTGATAACAACAGCCACTTATCAGACTGCCCTCCAGCCTCCCGGAGGTGTACACCAATCTGAGGACGCGAATGCGGGTTCTGTGGTGATGAAACATGCATTCTTCATCCTTCTTTGGGTTTCCAACACCGTAGGTTTCTGCTGCGCTTTATTCTACACCTTTTGTCTCATACCACTTGGTAGTATGTTTGCTACGTGGTTCTTTTGGACTGGGACATCTCTGTGCATTTCTTATGCACTAGCAATGGCAGTAATCTCACCACATCCTCTAGTGTTTCTTTCAGCCACCGTTGCCTTCTTCGTGCTTTTTGCTCTCTTTCTCTTGTTGGATGCTTTCGTAACTGGTTGGCGGAACCATGAGACGGTGGCACCTAAGCCCAGATTGAGCTGGTTTTGGAAGGTTTGATACAACACTACTATAACAGAGGAGAAGGCTTTGAGAATGCAAACGATTTAAACCTTCAACACATGACACATCTCTCTTATGTTTATGTAAAATCTTGTATTTTAATGAGTTTCATTAGGTTCTCGGAGTTAATAAATAAGCTTGATACCAAAGCGTTGTATTTGGTGAGTATTGCAGCTGATACTTAAAATCGATCCAGACGTTGACTGAATGAGGATATATAGAGAACGAGAAAACATGAAGCAGCTTACAAGCAGCCGGCCAAAGGTATGTTCTGAGGAATCTCAAGGAAGATAAAAAAATATGGACAACTTATTCAAAATATCTGTTTGTATATGGGGTAAAGGTATAAGATAGGTGGATGGAGTAATTTTGTTATCAATTAGAGAGCTCCTGTTGACATTGTTGGCAAATATCATATATTGGTAAAATGTCGAGTGGTTGGAAACTCTTTAGGACCCACCTCGTGTGATATGAAATCAACCTCCCATGAGAAAGTTCAAATTAAGGTTCCTGCATCCAAGCTTTTGCTGCTAAAACTCCCAAGTTAGTCACTTTACTTTTTGTTAAGAGCATATCTAATCTAAATTGTGAGGAACCACAATAGGAACCAAACAAAAAAGTGTTCCTGCGTAGTTCTGCTGCACCCTTACAGTCTTACTTTACTGTATTGATCTTACTGAATGCTATTCTAAACATTTTTCTTGTTTACTTTTCTGCCAAAAGCTCCCTCTCTATGGATCCAAGACTTCAACAGGCTGCTGAATCTGGTAGCATCAGTGACTTGTATGCTTTGATTGATGAGAACCCGTACCTTCTGGAGAGCATCGATACCGTGCCATTTGTGAACACTCCCCTTCACATAGCTGCCGCTTCTGGAAAAAGAGCATTTGCCGCAGAGATACTGAATCTTAAGCCGTCCTTTGCGAGAAAGCTGAACACAAATGGATACAGTCCGTTACACCTTGCTGTGGAAAAGGACCAACAAGAGTTTGTCACGTGGCTGCTCAGGCTTGATCCCGGCCTTTCTCGCGTTAGAGGGAGAGAAGGCATCACGCTGTTCCATCTCCTAGTGATAAGAGGGAACGTCGATCTTGTGGTAGAGTGCCTCATAACTTTCCCTGAATGTATTAAAGATGTGAGCGTGAATGGGCAAAATGCTCTGCATCTTGCTGTGATGAACGATAGGTTTGAAGTTCTCCAAGTCCTTACCGGGTGCATCCAGAGAAGGAGCCAAAGAAACGCTCTCCCTACCGAGTATGCTTTTCTGAATAAATCGGATCTAACCCACAACACGGCTTTGCACCTTGCAGCATATAAGAATGATAATCAGGCATGCTTCATTTTCTACAATTAATATCAGCATTTTCTAGATCATTAGAGAAACAAAGCCAAAGCTTTGACATTTTTCATGCAGGCGGTGAGATTGTTGCTAGAATGTAGGATGGTGCAACGGAACGAAGTGAATGGTGATGGTTTAACATTCCTTGATATCTTAAGAAGACAGGGACATATTGATGAAGGTGGAGACTTGGAACAAGTTGCTCTAAAAACCGGCTGCAAGGAAGCATCTTCTCTGCCAAAATCAATGAAAACGTATGACTTGTTCAAATCACCAATCACATTTTTGGCCTACTGCTCCACTCACACAAGGCGCATAAGTTCTGACACTTCAGAGGAAGCTCGAGGAGTCTTCTTGATTATATGCACTTTGCTAATCACAGCCACTTACCAAACCGCTCTCCAGCCTCCAGGAGGTGTAGACCAGTCCGAGGGTCATGCGGTGATGAAACATACATTCTTCATCGTCCTATGGGTTTCTAACACTATAGGCTTCTGCTGCGCTATATTCTACACCTTTTGTCTTTTACCAGCTAGAGGCTTGTTGACACTATGGTTCTTTTATATAGGAGCGTCTCTATGCGTCTCTTACGCCCTTGCAATGGCTGTAATCTCGCCCCACCCTTTACTGTTTCTCTCCGCGTGCTTTGCCTTGTACCTGCTTTTTTCCTTTCTATGTCTTGATGGAAGTTTTTGTAAGGCAATGGCGTAGTCATCAGACGGTAACACCTGATCCCCTGTTTAGCTGGTTTTGGAAGGTTTGATACAGCAGTTTGTCACCTTACTGCAGCAGAAGGACTTTGAGAATGCAAATATGCAATCTG
Organism: Camelina sativa; assembly: GCF_000633955.1. Lineage (NCBI taxonomy): Eukaryota > Viridiplantae > Streptophyta > Magnoliopsida > Brassicales > Brassicaceae > Camelina > Camelina sativa. The sequence goes on from NC_025687.1 coordinate 6,579,106, forward strand.
TAAACGTATGTAATGTCCATTTTGATTAGTTCCATGTAATAATAAATCGGCTTGTATATGCATGTTAGTAATGTCATAAGGTTCCAGGAAGAAAAAAAGAGTGTGTTTGTGATATATCTCGAGTCTTTTCACACTTTATTTATTGTTTCTTACAATTGTTGGTTGGTTAAACCGTTAGTGAGATGTTTGAGAAATCAATTAAGCCATATTAGCCAACCTCTGGAGAATCCAATAAACAATGCAATAATATTATAAAATTGAAAAATAAACAATCACTAACTTGGAAGCTTTTGACACTGCAGAAAAAAACTAAAGAAGAAGAGTGAAGGCTTGATTTAAAAATCTAAGAAGATTAATAAAAAAAAAAAAAGCAAACTTTAGTTGATTCTTGATGATCAAAAGAAGAAGAAACCCTAGTTAGGAAAGAGATGGATTTGGTCAGTACGGCGGTGGAGCTTTGGCGTGTACATCAGAGCCACCCATCTGGCAACTGTACATCGACTCTCCTCCACTTCCCTCCGCCACATGTCCAGATACCGGAGGTGATTGGCCCTCCCCTTCCCCTGACACAGCGTTCTCTTCCTCCGCCGCGGGTATCCGGTGATACGAAGGGTTACTGAAACTAGCGGCGACGACGTAGAAAGTTCCGGCGGAAACGAGAGGACCAGCGACGAATCCACCAATGACCTGTCCCTGATGCCCGGCGAGAGAGACGGTGAAGAAATTGGAGACAGGAGGAGACAAGGGGGTGCTAGGCGGAAAGAAAGTGGCGGAGATGGAGAGGAGATCGAACTTGCCGTGGAAAGTAATGGTTGAGCCAGGAGCTGCCGGAGAAGGCTGACGCAAAGTGACGTCAGTGACGGAGCCTGAGCCACTGAGGACGCAAAAGCCGATGCCCTTTTGGTGGCAGAAGCGGTTAATGGCTTCAACGACGTCGACACCAGAGGGTATTTGGAGGATGTAAGGACTCATAGGAGGCTCGGAGGTGACAAAGATTGGTGCTTTTGGTTTGTTCTTCGAACCTCGAGGTCTGCCACGTGAACACCGGACCATTTCCATGGAGGAGGAGGAGGAGGAGGAGGAGGAAGGGGAGAGCTGCAAGTGTTGTTTTTGAGAAACCTTCGACAACATTTTGTTTTTATCTTTTGGAGTTTTGTGTTATATGATAAAATACAAAAGATGCAGAGAGGTTTGGTATGGTATTGTGATTTATAAAGACGACGACTAGTCTAATCTTTTTGGGATATGGCCAAAAAAGAAAATAATGTTTTTTTTATAAAAAGAGGAGAATGAGAGAATAGGGAAGAAGGAATATGAGATTTGAAAGCAACAAACTTTAGCCTTTAAGACATAACCCATCCGTCCATTACATAGAAATGAGTAGTACTTCTGTTTGATCTTTACTGAGTGTTCACTCTCTATGGATCCAAGGCTCCAACAGGCTGCTGAATCCGGTAGCATCGGTGACTTTGTATGCCTGGATTGGTGAGAATACGTGCATACTGGATACTGCTCCATCTCCTTGTGGTGTCGAGTGCCTCATAACTTGCCTTGAATGTTTCCAAGATGTGAGTGTTAATGGCGAGGATGCTCTGTATTTTGGCTGTGATGAATGATAGATTGTAACTTCTCCATTTTCCTTATCGGATGGATCCAGAGAATGAGCCAAAGAGATGCCTTATCTAGTACTGGGTATGCTTTACTGTTTTCTCTCTGCTCTTGTATCTGCTTAGAGACAAAGATAATCTCCTCTCTATGATGACTCTATATGTCTTGGTAAGGCAATGTGCAGAACCATCAGATAATGGCAGCACCTGATCCCTGCTTCTGGTTTTGGTAGGTTTGATACAACTCTTGAGAGGACTTTGAGGATGCAAAGATACAACAACCTTTGAACATATGCCATAAATGACTTATGGAGCCAAAATTGTGAAACGTCCAATAAAATGAATTTCATCCTAGGGGGGAGAAATCCAGATGCCAGAGAGTCCCACTTGTTTTTAAATTGTTTCTTCTTCCACATGTACATGTGGTTTCTTGGGGTCTTCAACTCTTTCTTTATTGTTTCTTGCATTGGTTCGTTGGTCCTTGGTTCTTAGTTAAGGCAATTTCTGCCATTATTGTCTTCTTGTTAAACTGTAATCAATCTTGCTGAATTTAGATCACAAACAGCTCTCTCTCTCTGTCTCTTTCTCTCCATGGATCCGAGAGTACTACATGCTGCTGAAACTGGAAGCATCAACAACTTTTATGATCTTATTGATGAGAATCCTTACATTCTTGATAACATCAATGCCGTGCCATTTGTCAACACTCCGCTCCACGTAGCTGCAGCATATGGGAACATACCATTCGCCATGGAAATGCTGAATCTTAAGCCATCGTTTGCCAGAAAGCTGAACACAAGTGGGTATAGTCCATTGCATCTTGCTGTGGAAAAAGATCACAGAAAGTTCATAACATGGCTGCTCTGGCTTGATCCTGGACTTGCTCGAGTTAAAGGGAGAGAAGGAATCACACCTTTTCATCTCATTGTCGTAAAAGTAGATGTAAATCTTGTGGTAGACTGTCTTATGTCTTGCCCTGATTGTATCCAAGATGTGAGTGTGAATGGCCATAACGTTCTTCACCTTGCTGTGCTGAATAATAGATTTGAAGTTCTCCAAATTCTCACAGGTTGGATCCAAAGAATGAGTCAAAGAGATGCTGCTGTCACTGAATCTGATATCTTGAATAAATAAGATTTATCTTCCAACACGCCTCTACATCTTGCAGCATATAAGGAAGATCATCAGGCATGGTTCTTAAACCTTCAATTTTTCTTTACTCATGTATGATTTTTCCAATTATCCGTTTTGTTTCATAATTAGACCGACTGTAGAATATATGTATGCAGGCTGCAAAACTATTACTAGAACGTCAGCTGGTGAAACCGAACGAAGTAAATGGTGATGGTTTGACATTCCTTGCTATTGTAAGAAACCAAGAACAGAGTAGAGACTTGGATTTGGAACTAGTTGTTGTAAAAACCGGGTGCAAGGAGACTGCTTCTCTTCCAAAACTCGAGAAACCTTCCGATCACTTTAAGTCACCAGTCACTTTCTGGACTCATATTTCCATTGGCCTCAGACGCCTAAGGTCCGACACTTCAGAAGAAGGCCGTGCAGTCTTCTTGATTATATGTACTTTGATAATCACATCCACTTATCAAACCGCACTGCAGCCTCCGGGAGGTGTACACCAATCCGAGGGTGGAGGTACAGCGGTGATGAAGCAGACAGTCTTCATCGTCCTATGGGTTTCCAACACTATAGGCTTCTGTTGCGCTCTACTCTACACGTTTTGTCTCCTGCCAATTGGTAGCTTGTTTACCACATGGTTCTTTTGGATTGGAGCGTCTCTCGGAGTTTCTTATGCACTCGCTATGGCTGTAATCTCACCTAATCCTCTATTGTTTCTCTGTGCCGCCTTCACCTTGTACCTGCTCTTTCCTATGTATCTCTTGATGGAAATTTTCATATCCCTGAGGCTGAGCCATCTTAAGGCTGCAGTAAATCGAATCTTTATCTGACATAAATGAAACAGAGGGTACTTTGAAAATCCAAAGATATTAACCTTCTAAAACATATTGTGTTTAACTGTTAAGTTCTACGAGGTAATCAACTCAATTAGTTTCATCAGGCTTTAGAAGCCAAAGCTGTAAAACAACTAAACAGGAAGAAGAAACTCGTTGACACAAACTAGAGAGTGCTTAAAGACAGAATTTTCTCAGAAACATAAGACAAATTAGTCATAACATTAACAGCAAAAAAAAAAGAAAAAAAAAAAGAGACATTACTAACTGTAAGCTGTCTCAATCCCATTAAAACTACGCAATCAGAAGCCTTTTGTTTCTTCTTCTTCCCACAGCTAAACTCTTGTTCTGTTGTTTTCTTCAACTGTGAAAACTTTCGTCTCTTTCACAGCATCTAATGTTATTGTCACCTTTCAAGCTTTGATTTTCTTGCTGGTACTGCAACTCGGGCATTTGTAATGTTTGATGTTCTCAGCCTTAGCTGGTGTGATCTTCACACATTTTCCATGGAACCATTTCTCACAAGCATCGCAGCATATCCAGAACTCATCTCCTCCATAGTTATCTCCACACGCACCACAAACTGCACCTTGTTCGTCATCTTCCTCCTCACTCTCATCATCTTCTTTTGGTGGTGGGGACATCTTTGAAGCCTTAGTGTGAGATTCAGAATGACGAGGCTACATGAGGAAACAAAGGAGTAAATAAAGTTAAGAACCCAACAACGATAGTTGGACAGTGAGAGAAAAGAAAAAAAAGAATGGAGTAAAGAGACAGAGGCTTCTACCTTGGTACCANCATCCACTTATCAAACCGCACTGCAGCCTCCGGGAGGTGTACACCAATCCGAGGGTGGAGGTACAGCGGTGATGAAGCAGACAGTCTTCATCGTCCTATGGGTTTCCAACACTATAGGCTTCTGTTGCGCTCTACTCTACACGTTTTGTCTCCTGCCAATTGGTAGCTTGTTTACCACATGGTTCTTTTGGATTGGAGCGTCTCTCGGAGTTTCTTATGCACTCGCTATGGCTGTAATCTCACCTAATCCTCTATTGTTTCTCTGTGCCGCCTTCACCTTGTACCTGCTCTTTCCTATGTATCTCTTGATGGAAATTTTCATATCCCTGAGGCTGAGCCATCTTAAGGCTGCAGTAAATCGAATCTTTATCTGACATAAATGAAACAGAGGGTACTTTGAAAATCCAAAGATATTAACCTTCTAAAACATATTGTGTTTAACTGTTAAGTTCTACGAGGTAATCAACTCAATTAGTTTCATCAGGCTTTAGAAGCCAAAGCTGTAAAACAACTAAACAGGAAGAAGAAACTCGTTGACACAAACTAGAGAGTGCTTAAAGACAGAATTTTCTCAGAAACATAAGACAAATTAGTCATAACATTAACAGCAAAAAAAAAAGAAAAGAAAAAAAAAAAGAGACATTACTAACTGTAAGCTGTCTCAATCCCATTAAAACTACGCAATCAGAAGCCTTTTGTTTCTTCTTCTTCCCACAGCTAAACTCTTGTTCTGTTGTTTTCTTCAACTGTGAAAACTTTCGTCTCTTTCACAGCATCTAATGTTATTGTCACCTTTCAAGCTTTGATTTTCTTGCTGGTACTGCAACTCGGGCATTTGTAATGTTTGATGTTCTCAGCCTTAGCTGGTGTGATCTTCACACATTTTCCATGGAACCATTTCTCACAAGCATCGCAGCATATCCAGAACTCATCTCCTCCATAGTTATCTCCACACGCACCACAAACTGCACCTTGTTCGTCATCTTCCTCCTCACTCTCATCATCTTCTTTTGGTGGTGGGGACATCTTTGAAGCCTTAGTGTGAGATTCAGAATGACGAGGCTACATGAGGAAACAAAGGAGTAAATAAAGTTAAGAACCCAACAACGATAGTTGGACAGTGAGAGAAAAGAAAAAAAAGAATGGAGTAAAGAGACAGAGGCTTCTACCTTGGTACCACTAGATTTGCTTCTGCTACTGTTGTGGTTAGCAGATTGATCCTTGGATTGCTTTGCATTGCCAGTCACAACCTCAAAAATGGTTGGGAGATCATTTATCATCTGGAAGAGCCTCTTCCTGAGAACAATTAACGAGGTCAGAGGCAAGAAAACTAAACGATTTGACTCTACAATGTCAGAGAATAAAAACACGGTTCTACAAATTTGGGGAACTAGCGGCTCACATAAACATTGAACTTGATATAACTCAATAAAATCCTGGTTTGATTCACAACACTTCTGGGTACACTTCTCTCTACTGAAGTTACTGATACAAAATGATAATCACTTCTACAGAGTTTTTTCACAGAACAAGATATCTCGAGTTTAGAGGAGAACCAGAGATTGTAACAACTAACAAGAGTTAATGAGGTGATAAATGCTAGAATGTTGCAGCTACCATAATGGTCATTGTAACTTAAACAAACATGTGTACAAGGGAAATTAACATAGAACACTGAGCAGAAAAGGATTCTTACCTCTCATTCTTACCAAATCCAAAACGTGCACCAAAGTAGAATGCAACAGAGATAAGCCACGAATCACTGTGAACTGCAACCAAAGATATCCAATCTTTCTCTAGCATACCATCTCTTGCGAAATTGATGCCTAAAGCTGGTTCAGGAAGCTCGGGGGGAACCTCCTCGACGGGGAGATTAACCTCCCATGTCTCATTTGGAAGTCCATAAAGACACAAGTTTTCCTTCTCTGCATTAGTAAAAAAATAATTACCCTAAGATGAGAAAGTCACACAGAAAACTAGCTTCATCATAGTTACGTATATGCTGAAACACAAAAACATTTAAAGTCTCAATCTGTTACCATGAAACCAACAAACTGTTGAGACAGACAGACAACAACTCTGACAGGAAGGTAAAACTACTAATAGAGGAGACAACTAGACAAAAGATCAAGACAACAAATCTACTGCAGATGGGATCTAATAAGGAAGAAGATATCTCAAGTAATCTAACAAAAAAATGCAATTTCCATCACAAACTCTTCCCTAATCCAAACCCAAAAGGAACTCTCTTGCACTTAAAAATCTTAACTTTAGTAATAAAAAAAACAACTCTAGAAAACAAACTAAACAAGCAAAGAATCAATGCGTTACGAAGCTATACAAAGACTTAAAACATGGGTAATGAAAAAAAAACTCACCAGGGTCACACTGATGGTAAAACTTCTGAACATCTGCAAAACAAAAACATAAATCGTCAAATCCAAGCAGATTAAATTAAACCAAGAACATGAAAGGAGAACAAAGCTGAAATCTTTTGAGCTTTTTCCAATAAACGAAGAAAACCCAATTGAAAAAAATAAAAATAAAATAAAAGATTTGTCGAGAGCAGAAGAAAACAGAGTATTAGGAGAGAAAGGGATCGAGAGCTGACCAGTAGAGAGAGCCTTGATGAGACCAGCTCTACGGCCACGAAAGTCGCTAAAGACCTCTTCGACAGTGCGAGGTATAGGATGCCCTTCCATATTGCTTTCAAGCCAAAGACTTCAACAACAGATGAGAACGAAATCAGCCTCACACACCCAACCCAAGTATCGAGATGCAAAAGAAACAAAAAAACAAAAAAAAAAGCCAAGATCGGCTTATTGTAAACTTTGATAGAAATCGTATTCGGGGAGAGTGAAATCTATAACCTTTCAGAGGAATTTATTTTGGGGAAATTGAGAAGAAGACAGAGAGAGAGAGAGAGAGAGAGAGAGAGAGAGAGACAGAGCAGAGCTAAAGAAGAAAAAAAAAACCCTAAAAACGAAAAGGAAAGGAGACAAAAGACAATTTGGGGGATTGGAAGCAACGGAACAGATTAAAGACAAAAGATTATTTTATTTATTATTTTTTAATATCTTTTATTATTATTTTTAATTTCTTTTTTGTCACACAATATTTATTTATCTTACGTCGGAAAATATTTATACTCTTGTATTTCTTTTTTTTTTAATTGCCGTCAACATACTATGTATTTACAATCTTTAGTTAATGAGTTAAATCACACGAGTTAGTATAACCTCGTTAATTAATAAAATCAAGTATTTATATTAAATCATAATATGATATCTATTCTCCGACGTAAAAGAACTATGCAAAAAATTCATTCATGCATAAGTATGAGAGTATACATTACGATGGCATATTTTGTTCTATTTTACAGTTTTTTTTTTTGTTAGTAATCAGTATTTCAACATATCTTACGATGAATTAAAAGATTTGTTGGGAAAATAAAGAATCTAATGAATTGATAATGCTACTAATAATTCAGAAAATTGGAAAAAAAATACAAATAAAGAATTTTTATATTATTTTCTCTTTCATAATTAACTTCTTATTTATCTTTTTAAAAGTGGTTGATGATTTTATTAAATTCATTTTTGGTTATATATACTATTTTATTAAAAAATTTTGGTTAATTGTCATGTTAATTATACTCAAATCAAACACTGGAAATCTCTAATATATAGAACCCTAAAAAAAACCATGTGGATGAACTAGACATTAGTTCTCCTATATTTTTCAATATAGAATTTGAGGTTACGTATAAACAAATGGACTTGACGAGTGCCGCTTTTGTGCAAATTCCATTAATCCAAGTGTAAGTTGATTTCATTATGTATTTGTTGTTATGAATGCCAAATACAAGTTCTAACATTGACAATTTTCTATACTGTTGATGTTAATTGGAAACAACATATTAGTTGGCAAACTAATTGCAATAAGGAATACAATTTTTTGGATAGGTTAAGTTAAAAGTGCATGCATCATTTTTTAGATGATTTTTTACTATTATTATAATTTAATATGACATATTTAGATCATAATTATTTATATATGAAGGTAAAGTCTACAAGAGTGATCATTTGCGCACCGATGGTTGATGACATACCGGAAGCTTATAGTTAAGGTTTTAGTCGGAACCAGCTGTGATTTTTCCTCGTTCTCGATCATCTCTAACAAGCGAACATTTACGTGGTGGTTATGAATTTTGTGTGCATTTCAATAATCCAAGTGTAAATTGTTTTTTAACAATATACTGGTAAAACCTCTATAAAATAATACTTCATAAAGTAACCACCACGTAAGATGTAATGCAAATGTTAGTGAATGTCGATTCTAATGGTGTTTTTGCCGCTCACCTCGAAAAACAATGGGTTGGGGACTCTATCTTAAGGTACAAATTGATTGATTTGATTTCATGTTCTATACATCTATCTACAATAGAGTTGCAAACGCATGTGTTAGGATGTTGTATAGAACAAAAATTGGTTGATTTGGCTGTCTGCTTGTAATTGAAATTTGGTGCATCTAAAAATGTAGCACAAAGGTGGCATATATTAATAGAAAATATAATTACTGTCTTTGATAAATCTAAAACTCATACAGATATGAAGAAAGACTCGAGTGACAAGTCAAAATACTTTACATAACTTTGACTATAAGCTCAAAGGTTACTTATATAGGTGCCTGATGAGTAGCGGCGCGAGTACTAAAACTCTTTTGTCTCTGAAAATGGATTCTGATGTCACTACCATATATAGGTGCAGTATTTTTTTTCATGTGATACATCCTCGAATGTAATTTTCCAGGAACCACTAAATGTTTGGGAGTCCAGAGTTGTATTTTTTCTCAACACGTTCCTTAATGTGTCCCACGTGGACCCGTGATGACGTCTTCCTTTGTGCTTGGGTTTCGTTTTTTGGATTGGGCTTCATTCTGTTGGGCCTTAACCTATCACTTGTATGTTAGTATTTCACTTCAAATCAAACGTAGTCTTTTAAGAGAGGTTTTTTTCTTCAACCCTGCTCTCCTCTCTCTCTCTCTCGATTTTACTCGGCGATCCCTGCTCTTCTTCTCTCTGTCTCTCTCTGGATTCTTCTAAGCATAGACACAAGTAGACAACTCCAACCTCGCTCGATGGAACGTGTATGTTTCCCAATAACTTTGGTGTTTTTGAAGATCAATTTAGGGTTTTTTTCCTTAAGATTGTATCGTTTGATGCAAACTCTTTGTTTTAATTTGTTGTCTAGTTGTTGCTTGAAGTAGCTGTTTTTTTTTCATGCACTGGTGTAGGATATTATCTCTTCGGCCGTAAAATTAGAAGGTTAGTCTCTCATTCCCTATATCCTTGTGAATGTATCCCACCGCTTCATCAATCAACCAACTAATGTTGTGTGTTTGCCATGGCTCAGGAGAGCTGACTATTTGGACAGTATTACCCGTGTACGCGATCTAAATCGGTTAGGTATGTTTCTATTTGATAAATTCGAATTCTGGTTATTTTTACATCTGTATTGGTTTTGGATGATACGATTTTTTTTTTTCAGATGATGAGTTGCTTGCAAAAAACACCACGAGTCTCATTGTTGTGGTATCCGGAAGAGTTGGTTCTGCAGCGCCCCTTAACTGCAAGAATAATGGTCTCTTGGGTGTTCTTGTGAAGAACAGGTTAAAATAATAATGCTTTTGTAATGTGTTGGCCTTTGGCATCATGTGTGCTTATTACTCTTCTGATAACATATATACTTCAGGCCAGAGTGCATTGTGAGATCGAGTTAGAAGATGGTGGTTTGGTAAAGACGTCTCTAAACTTTCTGTTACGTCAAGAGGAGACTCCTTGGTATCTAGTAAGATAACATTCAAAAGCTTTTTATTTGCTATTATTTTTCTTCCTGCAATTTTAACCTTTCCCTCCTCTCCTTAATTGGTTATTTACTATCTCTCTCTCTCTCAAATTTAGGAAGATAATACGGGTCATCAGGTGAATGTACTGGGAGTTGAAGATGCCGTAGGATTTCATGGTATTTTTAATCGGTATCCCTTTGATATGCCAGCAAGTGAACTCTTCGAAGGGGTTGTTTTACCCCAAGGCACAAAGGTTCTTTTCGTATATTCATTGTATTGTTTTTCTCTGTTATATATAACACATCTTTTACTTGGATTGAAACAACAAGGTGATTGTTTTTCTTTAGGTGCTTGAACATAATTGTCATGGGCGTGCTCTTAATATTGGTACTTACTTGACTTTTGTCGGCAAGGTATGGGAACCCCATGTTTCTTTTGTTTGTGTTTTTTTTTCACGGGCTGTGCAAGTCAAGTTACATCTGATTTCGTGCCTGTATATATATATATATATATATATATGGTAGGCTGTAAAAGACAAAGCTGGGAATCTCGTGATTCAAGGACCCAAGGGACGATCTCTTCGGGTCTTCAAAGGAGAGGGCTCATTTGAAAGTATGGTTGATAAACTGAAGTCAAAGTCAGAGTAAGTAACACTCATTTTATAGAATATACTTAGGTGATGAATTAGATTTCCTGAAAGAATAATATTGTGTTATTTTTTTGCAGGGCTTGTATGATGATGGGGAAGATTTTTGGAACGGTTGCTGTGGCTTTATTCGTCATGTATGGTGTGGAATATCTAAGAAAGGCATTGCTAGAAGAGTTAGATAGAAGATCAAAGAAGAAGTCTAAATCATACAGCAGGACAACCCATCAGCGAAAAAATTAGACACCAGCCCTTTGCCCGTAGGATTAGCTTGCCTTCTGGTTGAAGATTGTTGAAACGCTTGGAGTGAGGAAATTTTTTTAGTTTGTAGCCCTGTATATATGTTAAATTTTAAGGATCTATTATGTACCTTGTGGTGAACAATAGGTTCATTAAACGAAAGCGTTAGTAGACATCGAGCTCTGTCACTATAATAAAAATGATAAACCCAAAAGCCACTCCATATGAAAAATGTAAGGCAAAGTCACCATCACTACTGGTTCATTATCAAGAACCTCTAGGCTTGTCATTTCTGAAAGCGAGCTACTGGTTCATGGTGCGTATGGTATGTAACATGAACCTTGATGCCGTGAAAATTAAATGCTGAACAGCTTGTGGCGAAAAGCAAAAACAACCAAGGATAAACCAAACCCAAGAGCCACTCCATATGAAAAATGTAAGGCAAAGTCACTCTCGCTGGTTCTTGGTAGCTTCTTGTCTGGTGCCTCTAGTTGACATTGAAGCAAGTAATCACCACATAGATGGTTTCCCTCGAAACTTGAGTTAGGGAATGTAAGAAATTGACCACCAGAAGGGATTGTCCCTGAGAGACTATTGTTAGCAACACTGAACTTGGACAGTAATGTTAGATTCTCCAGAGATTCTGGGATTGAACCAGTTAGACGGTTATTGGACAAATCAAGAACCTCTAGGCTTGTCATTTCCGAAAGCGAGCTAGGGATCGATCCTGATAATCTGTTGGCATTTAGATTAAATACATGGAGCTTCTTCAAGTTTCCAAACTCCTGCCATATGGGTCCAGAAAGATTGTTTTGGCTGAGGTCAAGCATTGGAGGGAACATCAAAATATGTTTGTACTGCAGATGTCTTGCACCCTCATTCACTCTATAGATGTATGTGAAATCTAGAGATGGGTCTTCTAATGAGACATCTCGAATTGTGAGGCTCTGGAGTCTGGTTAAGCTTTTTGGGATCTTTCTTGTCAATGAGTTATTCGACAAATCCAAGTAGAAAAGGTCGGTCAAACCATCAAACCAATTCGGGATAGCTCCAGTTAAATGGTTCCATGATAGATCCAACACCTTTAAATGGAAGCTCTTACTCAACCAGCTTGGGATTTGACCGGTAAGCCTACAGTTTGGAATAGCAAGTACCACCAGGTTCTCAAAATGAAGACTCGGGTCATCAGGTAACATCTCTCCACGAAAACTCAAGGTGAGAATCAGAGTCGTCAGGTTCTTGCAGTACTGAAGGGCGTGAAGTGTCGATGAAATGTTATTAAGAAGGCTGCAATTTGAAAGCGAGAAATAAGAAAGGCTTTCAAAGTCCTTGAAGCTTTGAGGCACCTGGCCATGGAAGAGGTTCCGGGCAAGATTAACGCTCCTCAGGTTTCTGCAAGCCGGTAGATTTTCAGGCAAAGAGCCATTGAATCTGTTGGATCCCAGATCAAGTGAGGTCAAGTTAGTCATCACAGAACAATTCTGACGCAAAGGACCACTCAATGAGTTGTTCCTCAAGTTAAGCAAGTTCAAAGTCTGTGAACTTGCCAACGACTTTGGGATTCCTCCTGTGAATCTATTAGAGCGAGCCATGAGAGACTTGAGCTTGAGCAATTTGTTGAACACATCAGGGACTTCAGGGGAGAGTCTATTCCAAGAGACATCGAGATGATCAAGGCTAGAGAGGTTACCAAGTGCAGGACTGAGCGAACCAGAGAGATGGTTCTCTTGAATCTCCAAAAGATTCAACCTTTGAAACCGAAACAGATCCTCGGGTATATTACCAGTGAGACTGTTCCCACCAAGGAAGAGCTGTTCGAGCAGAGCGCATTTCTCCAACCCAGATGGAAAGTCTCCGTAAAATCTGTTGGAATCGAGTCTTATCAGCGTAAGCTCGGTGGAGTTGTGGCAGACGTGCGCAGGAAGCGAACCATTCAACTCGTTTGAAGAAAGGTTGATACTTGTAAGCGAAGGAAGGTTTAAGCTATGTGGGATTTGGCCAATCAATCCGTTAGAGCTCAAATCTAGAGTTTCGAGGTTTACCAGATTGAAAACAGAGGGAGGGATCGAGCCTGAGATGAAATTGTTGGAGAGATTAAGGACTCTAATCTGATCCAGCAGGCCAAGAGATTCAGACAACGGACCGGACAATCTTCTGTTCACAAGCTCCAGTTTGGTGATTCTCGCTGTCTTGTTCTTCTGATTGTCACATGTGACCCCAACCAATTCACAGCAATTTGCAGAAGAAGAATTGAAATCCCAACCATTTGGCTTTGGCTCGAGCTCGTTGATGAAGTCACGCAAGGCCTCCAGGTCACGAGGATGGCACGTGAGGTGCTGAGAATGTGATGAGTAGAAGAAACAGCATAGCAGCTCTAGGACAAGAGCAACGAGCAGCATCACCCACCGATGATGGTAGTAAAGACCCATGTTAGAAAACAGGAAGAGAGCAAGTGAATCTTAATCTCCAAAAAAATCGCTACTTTTTTAACTCTGTACTTTTTTTTAATACCTCTGTCTCGGACTCGGAGGAGCAGATACACATACAGCAGACACATGAAGATGAAGCGAACGAGAGAAAGAAAAGGTCATCAAAGTTGACCGTTGATTCTCAAGTCTTTTTTTTCCTTGTCTGACTATTAATTTTTTTTGGGTTTTTTTTTAATTTTACTTATTTTAAAAATATTTTTATTTTTATTTTTTAATAATTCAATCAGGCTGGTTTATCGAAAACGGAGTCCGAAGACTCGAAGAGATTCTACTAAGCCAGAAAACTGCCCCTTGGTTTCTGGTAATATATTGATATAGATAATGTTTTTTTTTGTTAGAAAACTTTTACTCTGCCTGATTGATTGTTTTGCTATCCGATCCTATCTCTCTTATTTGTGTTTGAATTTAGGAAGACGATACTGGCCGGGTTCATGTAGTTGGATTGCATGGTACTTTTAAAAGAAATGTGTTTGATGAACCTTTGAATGAACTTTATTACCAAAGGGTGCTTCGTCGCAAAGAAGTCAAGGTATAAATATTCGCTAGCTTATTCAAACAACACCTCTGGTTGAAGCAATGATATGTTGCGTTTTTCTTTTTTTCTTCTTCTTTTCTAATTTTGTAGATTGTTGAACACACTTGCTCTAAGGATTTTCTTGAGATCGGTACGCCTTTGAGTATTATCGCTAAGGTTATATAAGCTCAATCGTTGTTGTTTTTTTTCTTTTTTTTCTTTGTCTACCATTTGTTCATGATTCATTTTCATTGACAGATTAGGAATATACATTCTGATTGTTTTTCTTCTTTGTACTAAAAGGCTTATAGAGGCGGAGATGGGGCTCCCACAATCCACGCACTACCCTCTCAGGTCTTCAATGGATATACATGCGTTGACAAAGAAGTTTACAACCTGGAATCACAGTCATCGTAAGAATAATCTCATGTTCCTTTACTTGTGAGGTGATAGAATCATTTTTGTTTTTTTCTTAAGAGAATTTGTTTTTGTTTCACTTTTCAGGGTTTATGAAAGTCTCTCCTTTATCTTAGCAACTACGGGTGTGTTGTTTCTCACCGTGCCACTCCTGTTCTTGAGATTCCGCTAGATATCAACGAGTGAAAAGGTCACTGAGTTTGTCTCTGATGTTAAATGTTTAATTCCCATACTTATCTGTTCAACAAACTGGATCTATTAATTAACCACTTGGATCTATCACTCTGTTTTGCCTCCATGATGGTGTTGTTGTGGTTAGTTTTATGGAATTTTTGCAATGTATATATATATATATGAATAGAAGAGCAAACACACTGAAAATATATATACATGATGAAGTAGTGGTAAGAGCATGATCATCTCATAGCCATATTCATTCTAGGCTGACACAAAGATGGGGATCTCATGATCAGAGCAGTGAGCACCTTTAAACGTCGGCCGAATCCATGCATTGTCGTCTCTCGTCTGGCATAAAACTGTCCAAGAACTTTAAAAAAAAAAAACACCCAACACAGTATCGCGACTGAAAGACTTAAAACATGTAGACCTAAAAAGTTCATTGTGGTATGGTATGTTTATGTTAAGTATTTTGATATATGGTATATTAATTTTTAACAAGTCTAAGATAATTCTGATCGAATAAAAGCGGATAACGGATCGAAGTGCATCTAACTAATACCCATTACTTCTAGGGTTCTAGCAAAACCCTAAAATTCAAGATCACTATACCTAGCTTTATGTTCAAACTCGAGTTAATTATTTAAGTATCATCAGGCGTAAGGTAATCTTCGATTATGTTCATATTCGAGTCGATCTTTTGTCAAATCACGTTCGATTTTTCCGTTTTAAAGCCGTATCTCTCGTCTTCTGCTCAAAAACAAAATAAAGGTTGATTGAAGTGGAGAAGATAATCGAATTTGTTTATTCTTCGCCGTTTGTTTATTCTTCTTTCGATTTTTCCAATTCGTCGTTTGTTTATTCTTTTTCTAGTGGAGATAGAAGATGATTGAAGTTGCTGCGATATGTTTAGGCCTTGGCTTCTTTCTCCACTTTTATAGCCGCAGCAATAAAACGTTAGTCAGTTCCTCAATCAATTTCTACTCTGCTCATAAAAACACACTTTTTTCATTTTGATCTTGATTTTGATTTCTTCTTTCCTTCAGTGACGCTGAGCTTCTTCAACACTTAACTACCCCGGTGGACAAAATTGAAAGGGTTAGGTAGGGTTGCCGTTTTGGCTTGTGTGTATATATATATGTGTTTGCTTTTTCTTGTTTCCATGATTGATAGGTCGATGATCCACAAAAAATTTCAGAGCAATTTCTTGAACTTAAGCCAGTGTTCCGCAACTTAGTTGTGGTATCTGGAACTGTTGGATCAACCTCAACCGTAGAGACCAACCGTTCTAAGGCTTTGGCCTCCTTAATTTCTAAGATTCAGCTTTATTTTTGTCAAAATTAAAGTAATGTGTTCCTTTGGTTTTTCTTTCCTTCAGGCCTCGATTAATTTCGACAAGTTGACCTCTGTTGGTTCATTACCGGAACATGCGGATATGCTCTTGAACCGTAGGAAGGTTCTTGGTATTTGGTAATGACAACATAATTTTATCATCCAAAAAAACTTTTTGAAAGCCCATGATTTAATTTGGTTGCATCCTTCTGTTTTTTTTTTCACATTAGGAGGACGACACTGCTCGGGTTAATGTAACGGATTAGCAAGATGCCAGAGGATTTTTTTATATTCTAAAGAAGTATCACTTTACTGATCCAGTGAGTAAACACTTCAAAAGCTTGCTTTCACAGAAAGATATCAAGGTACTATTTGTGTTTTTACTACCTTGTCTTTTCTTCTTTAATTCCTTTCTCTGTTTTATTCCACTGGCTAGCTTCAACAGCTGTGCTTATGATGTTTTTTTTTCTTTTCTTTTAGATTACGGATCCTAGCAGTTGCATGTCTTGTGAGAAAGTTCTTGAGATTGGTACACCTTTGACTTTTATTGCTCAAGTAAGTCAAACACTTAAAACCCCATTTTTGTTTTTTTATCTTCATGATGTCAGTTAGTTGTGGAGTGTGACATTTTACATTTTTGTACACTGTATATTCTAGGCTGTGAGAGATGAAGATGGGGCTCCCATGATCAATCGTGTCTATCAAGTCTTCAATGGACGTAAAGAACTCAAGGAATTGATTGGTACTCTGGAATCAGATTCAGTGTAAGAAACATCTCATGTAGTTTCTTTTTTATTGGCGAGTGAGAGAAGTCATATTGTTATTTTCTAAGATAAGTTTTTGCCGTCTCATTTCGCAGGTATTATGGGAATTGCTCCATTTGGTTGACAGCTTTGGGTATGGTTTTTCTCGCTGTAGGCCTTTTGCAGGATGACCACGCTTTAGAATAGCGTTTTCAGTTTTAATTTTGCTTTTGGGATTCTTCTGGTTTAAAACTCATCCCCTGTCATATCTACTAGTCACTGACTTTATATGTTATCAACCGTAATGCACATCTCTAAAACACCCGTTGGAAATGGAACTTAGCTCAAACGAAACAACAACACTCTGTTTTATTCTTCAAGGCATGTCCATTATAGCGTTTAGGTTCACAGTCACATTCAATTTTATTAGACAACTTTCTACTTCTGAGTTTCACCACTTCAACTTTGCCGGAAAATACTGCAAACAACAAAAGGCGATAGATTTAGCCGGTTAGGAACAAGAAAAGCTGAAGTATGCATCTAGATTTGACCATATCAAATGTGAAGATACAATTGTACATATATATATATACCTTGTTGATCAGGGAGAGATAATAAGGTTTCACTTCCTCCACGTTTATACGAACTTTGCTTTTGCTGTAGAGATCATACTTGTTGAACACTTTCAGCCACTTCATGTTCTCTGTGTCTTCATCGTTCATCAAATACTTGTATGCTTCTGATTTGTGAAGAGCTGCAAAACCAAATAACATGAACAGGAACCCGGTGACTTTTATAGTCATGACTCATCTGTATCACCCCGTAGATGTGAGTAAATGGGAATGTGTTTCAAAATACCGTAGAAAGAATGGTATCGGATGATGAAAAGACCGGCTGATGGTAATGTAGTTTGATTCTCTTTTGCAACCTGTGAGATTCAGCTTTTGTAGTCAAATAGAGATTCTCACATGTCGGTATAAGAAAACAAATGTTGAGATTGTCATTTACTTACCAGATACATATAATCATCATGTCCCCAAGACATTAACACGTTATCAAGCCCACAGCCTTCAGTATAGATCCCGTACTTGGTGTTGTAACTCGGGTTATCATAGTCTTGATTCTCCTTGAAGTACTACATCAAGAACTCACAGTGGAATCAATATTAAGATGTTTTAAAACTCAAAACAATGTTAAAGTATCTTATATACCTTGTGGTGAACAATAGATTCATCAAACGCACACCCCACCGGATATGTATCACCTGTAAAAAGAGATATTAGTCATTCGAGAATAGAATAGAAGAAAACGATCGTCACCAAACACACAAAACTCACCAACAACAGCCCACTGAGGGAGCTCACCAAATGAAGAGTGAAGAAGAACTTTTCCAAGATCTGATTCACACAACACACACCAATACAAAAAAATCATTTAACCGGTAAACCATCTGTTAATGTAATCGAAACGAATCATCAAATAGAAATTTACCATGGATAAGACCGGTCAGATGGAGCCAGTCTTCATCAGGGTAATCTTTTCTGATGGCTTCAGCTGTCTGAAGCAAATGCTCAATCTGAGGTTCGTCCAAATCAGGATCACTCTCGTCGATGAACTCATTCAGAAGCTCACAGCATTCCCAAATGCTCATCTCGGTTCGGTTTAGCTTCCCGTATTCCTGCCTCATCTTCCTCACGAAATCAACGGTTTGGCCAATGTGATTCACCCTGTAAAATTCCTCCACACCTCTTCTCCTCTCACTCTCAGCATCATAATCCCTTTCATATGAAAACATCGAATAAAGTTTCGATCTTGCAATCTCTCTGGTGTGAATATGACTCGAAAAAAGATATTTACCTGAAGGTGTGACCAAAGGAGTTGGTGTGAGGAGCCTCAAAACCTGCATCTAACACCAACTCTGTTTCTTCTTCCTCTTTGGTAATCCCCTGATTCTTCTCTCCAATCTCATCTCCTGCATCTATTCAATCATCAAAATCAAAAGTTCCCGAGTTCAATTCGACAAACCCACTAAAGAAAAACTGAAACTGAATCCAAAAATCATGAGATCATCCAAGATATGCGAATCTAATGACCAGATCATCTTAAAACAGAACATGGACCCAATTTAATAACTTGAAGAAAACTCTAAACTAAACTCAGAAGAAGATAAATGGAAAACGAACCGTTCTGATCTGAGTGGTGATCGATGATAATCGTCATGGAGAGTCACAGATCCAGAACTCAAAGCAGCTAGGGTTTGTTGTTGGGGGAGAAAGGAAGATATATGTTGACTTATACATATATAGGTGAAAAGCGAGTCCTGAAGTGAAAATAATGGAAGAAGTGAGTCCTTGGCCATTATTTTTCAGAAGCAGGACTCTCAAAGTAGTGTCCTTGAATGGCAAAATATTCAAAAGTTTGGCCTACTTCACTGGATTTAGGGTTCATGCAGAGAAAAACATAAGAAAAAAACAAAGGAACACAGCTGTTATAGTTTGAGATGAGTTTAGACTTTAGATAACGACTTGGCGCGTCATTATGTTTTTAAAAATGTTATCGTTGCGCACGTGTCAAGCTTTTGAATCCACTAACACACACACAAGGAAGAAAAAATGAATTTCTTTTTCTGATCACTTTTATATTTTAGTGTAAACACAAACGTAACTGATCCAAAATCTATAACAAGGCATAAATCACTCATTATAGTCAAAGATAATTTAATTGTGATTCTGTAATCTCGTATCGGTCAAACGATAAAGCAGACGTAGAAGAAGAAAAAACAAGCTTAAAACTGATGTATGATGGCTTTAACGTTGGAAAATGTTACCATTTTTAATATGTTTTCTTAAAAAATGTTGTAAAACACTTCATGGACTCTATAGACCGGTCCGCTTACAGTCCATTAGGACATGGCTATTCGACCCATATACCGGTCCGCACATGTACGGCCCATCGGCCATTGATTCACGGCCCATGGCCTATCTTATGTACTCGATTACTTTATGGGCTTTAGCCCTTGTACTCCTATATATATACTTGTAACCTCGATATTCATTAATAAGACTAAGAGATTTCACTTCCTAAATTCTCTAGTTTACAACACGTTATCAGCACGATAGCCTCTAACCCTAAAACCTAAAAACAGCCGCCGCTTCCCAAACCCTAAAACCCTAAGGCAGCCGCCGATCTTCTTCTCTCATCCTCAAACCCTAAACCATCGTCGTTCTTGCTTCCACCCGAGATCAAACACTTTTCTGTCCGAAGATCTCCTTGTTCACGAGCATACCTTAAGCTCGTGATCAAGCTTCTATCGACAGCTTGATCGAGATTTGTGGTCCGTGTTCGGGGGTGAGTTCGTGTGTTCGCGGTTCGTGATTCCGGACGAGAGAAGTACCAGGCGGTTTGTGGGAAGCTGTTCGTTGTTCTGTCCGTGGAATCTGTTCGTGATCCAGTTCGCGTTTCTGTTCGTGATCCAGTTCGCGTTTCTGTTCGTGATCCAGTTCGCGGTTCTGTTCGTGATCTAGTACGTAGTTATGTTCGTGGTCCGTGAGCGAGGGAGAGATTAAAACCGAGGTCTGTTAGCTCCCGGTCCAAATCCAGTCAGATCCAAATCGGTGAAAGGTAAAATACGGCCGAACCCTCTTAAAACCCTATGATCCGAATTTGGACTTAAACATATAGAACCCTAAGACAAACAAGTACACAACCAACAAAGTTTAAGATCTCTAAAACCTAAAAAAAAAAAAAAACTTAAAATCGGTTGGTATTTAGGTTGTTAGATTCCTTGAGAATTAAAACCAATAATATTATGAATTAAATTTGGTTGTTTGCTGCTTGTTGTGATGCATAAGAACCTAGAAATATTCTGTTGTTTAAACATGTTCTAGGATATTAAAAACCGGATCATTCATGCATCATATTGAAAAACGGATCATGTATAAAGATAGGATCTATCCAAGCATAAATTGTTCATGTAAATTTCGGCTGCATGAATCATGTTCTAGGATTGTTAAAACTCAAAACCGAATTTGATAAACTTGAGTTAAGGGTTGAAAATTCCGATTGAACTAAAAACTATTGTTAAGTTCCTATAAACTTTAAAACATGAAATCGGAAATTAAAACTATGGTTAGGATAAGTTCCTAATCGGTTATAGTAATTATCTAAAACCCTTTAAAACAATATTTACTAAATCCTAGACTAAAAAGGAAATTTAAGAAAAAGGAAATCCTATCTAGAAATAAGGAAATTATTGCATGCATACATATTTGATTTTGTTGTCTTTGCATGCATGAATTTAAACCATACGAAATCTATAATAGGCAAGGGCATGTTTCGGTCTCAAATACCGCATGGCCCAAGGACATGTTTCGGTCTCAAATACCGCATGGCCCAAGGACATGTTTCGGTCTCAAATACCGCATGGTCCAAAGACATGTTTCGGTCTCAAATACCGCATGGTCCAAGGCATGTTTCGGTCTCAAATACCGCATGACCTGAATAAATATTTGTTGCATGATTCGATCTCAAATATCGCATGCTAACTACCGGATGTCTATATTATATGCAGATGACAAACCTCAAAAGCCTAGACTATCCCATCTTGCAAGCTTCTGGAAAGAACTACTTGGAATGGGTGAAAGACACCGAAATCCACCTAAGGTCAAACGGCCTAGCTGGTTGCATTGATGAGGAAGTTGAGAGCACTGATAAGAAAAAGAACAAGTGTCTCCAACATATGCACCATCACATTGCAGAGAGTCTCAAGAGCCAGTACCTCTTCATAGACAATCCACTCGCCCTTTGGACACAGCTTAAACGCCGTTACGGGCACCAAAAGACGGTGCTCCTTCCAAAGGCCGAGTTTGATTGGAAGAACCTAAGGATCCAGGATTACAAATCCGTGGAGGAGTATAACTCTGAGCTTTTTAGGATTGTCTCACTCCTTAGGTTATGTGAAAAAGAGGTGACTGAAAGGGAGCTGATAGAAAAGACTTTGTCTACTTTCAGCCCTAACAATAGAGTTCTTCAGCAACAGTATCGGCACCAAGGCTTTGCCGATTATGGGGCACTCATTGAATGTTTACTGCTAGCTGAGCAGAATGATGAGTTGCTGCTGATGAACAGTGCTATGAGACCTCCCGGTACAGCCCCATTACCGGAAGCAAATAAGGTTGATTTGGGAAAGAAAACTACAATGGAGCCTAAGGAGCCCAAAGTGCCCCATGAGACCAACTATGTCCACAGAGAAAGACACTACGGCCAAGGCCGTGGTGGCAGAGGACGTAGTGGCCGTGGCGGCCGTGGCGGACAGGCCGGCCGAGGAGGCCGCGGACGTGGTGGTAAGGGCCATACGTCCTTTAAACCACGTACCAAGGTTAAATCGGTCTGCGACAGATGTGGTATGTCAAACCACTGGTCCAAGACTTGTAGAACTCCCAAACACCTCATTGATGCATACCAAGAAGTTCTAAAGAAAAATCCGGAAGCCAACTATGCGTACATCGATGATGAAGGAGACTTCGATCATGAGAATGACGACTTGCTAGAGACTTCCGATTGCCTTCAAGATGATGATTGATTTTCGTTTTAATGCGGTTTAATTTCAATGCTTTTATGCTTTATTTTCCTTTATTGTATTGGATGATTATTTAATTTAAATGCAATGGTTCTTTTATTTTATAATTGTCCTATTAAAATACAAAATTATGTCCTATTTATAGAAATGGCCAAGGACATGAGTGAACTAGTGGTGGACAGTGGATCCAGCCACACTATACTAAGAGACAAAAGATATTTCATAGATCTCAAAATGAAAAGTGCAAATGTTAGTACAATTGCGGGTATAGCCAACATGATAGAAGGCTACGGCCAGGCTCACATTTTGTTGCCTAACGGCACACATATTGAACTAAGTGATGCCCTATACTCACCCAGCTCTAAGAGAAACTTATTGAGCTTTAAAGATATAAGATTAAATGGTTATCATGTTGAAACCAAGGGTGAAGGAACTAAAGAATTCCTATACATTACTGAAAATGTAAATGGCCAAAAGAAGGTCCTA
The DNA here is from genome assembly GCF_000633955.1 of Camelina sativa. NCBI lineage: Eukaryota > Viridiplantae > Streptophyta > Magnoliopsida > Brassicales > Brassicaceae > Camelina > Camelina sativa. The sequence continues at coordinate 6,601,947 of NC_025687.1, forward strand.
GAGACCATACCCGCACTAGACACTGGTTTATACCATGCTAGGATTAACATGATAGAAGCTAACATGGCTAAGCACAAAATGTTCACTGAACAATTCACTCTATGGCATGACCGGTTAGGCCACCCGGGTTCGAACATGATGCGTAAAGTAATTAAGAGTTCAAATGGGCACAACCTTAAAGAGAAAAGAGTTTTCCCTAAAAATCTCACTTGTGTAGCATGTGCACAAGGGAAACTCATTACAAGACCATCACCAGTAAAAGTCACAAAAGAGACTTTGCATTTTCTGGAAAGGATACAAGGTGACATATGTGGACCAATACACCCACCTTGTGGGTCGTTTAGATATTTCATGGTTATGATCGATGCATCAACCAGATGGTCTCACGTATGCTTGTTATCCACAAGGAACCTAGCATTTGCTAGGCTGTTGGCTCAAATCATAAGATTAAGAGCACATTTTCCAGACTTTCCACTAAAGACTATACGTCTAGATAATGCTGGTGAATTTACATCCCAAGCGTTTAATGATTACTGTATGTCCATGGGGGTGAGTGTGGAACATCCTGTGGCACATGTCCATACACAAAACGGATTAGCTGAATCCTTCATTAAACGTATACAATTAATAGCTCGACCATTGTTAATGAGATCGAAGCTTCCTGTGTCGGCTTGGGGACACGCGGTCTTACATGCAGCAGAACTCATACGCATCAGGCCATCTAGTGAACACATATATTCACCATCCCAACTATTATCGGGTCAAGAGCCAGACTTATCCCATCTCAAAACATTTGGTTGTGCCGTTTATACACCCGTTGCTCCACCACAGAGAACTAAGATGGGACCTCAAAGGAGGATGGGAATATATGTGGGATATGAGTCTCCCACCATAATAAAGTATCTTGAGCCATTGACAGGAGATCTATTTAAGGCCAGATACGCGGACTGTCAATTCGTTGAGTCCGAATTCCCTACTATAGGTGGTGAGACCGGCAAGCTGGTCAAAGAATTAACATGGAATCAAACATCCTTAAATTGGCAAGATCCTCGAACTCTAGCATGTGATGCAGAGGTTCAAAAGATTATACATTTACAACAGCTAGCTAATCAATTGCCAGATTCCTTTGCTGACCCAAAGAGAGTAACAAAATCGTACATACCAGCTTGCAATGCACCAGTACGTATTGATGTTCAAAAGGAACACAATAAACAAGTTGCTACAGAGTCTAAACCACGTTTGAAACGAGGTAGACCGTTAGGTTCCAAAGATAAAAATCCTCGAAAGTCTAAAGGTGCAAAACAGACCGAGGTTCAGGGAATTACCGAAAAACCAGACATGGCCGCGGAAATAATTAATGTACCAGGTGAAGTTCAGGACGCTGAACCTCAAGAACCTGAAGGAATTGATAACAATGAGATATCAATCAATTACATAATGTCTGGAATAAAATGGAACCGGAAAAATGTCGACATTGATGAAATATTTATAAACAAGGTAGCACTTGAGATAAATGAGGATCTAGAACCCACATCCATATTAGAGTGCACTCAAAGTAAAGATTGGCTTAAATGGAAAGAAGCCATTGATGTGGAGTTAAACTCTTTAAAGAAGAGAAGTGTGTTTGGTCCGATCTTAAGGACGACACCTACCATTAAACCAGTTGGACACAAGTGGGTCTTTGTAAGAAAGAGAAATGAGAAAAATGAGATAGTGAGATACAAAGCACGGCTTGTAGCACAAGGATTCTCTCAAAGACCCGGCATAGATTATGAGGAGACATACTCCCCTGTGATGGATGCAACGACTTTTAGATATCTAATAAGTCTGGCCATAAGAGAAAATTTGGATTTACGGTTAATGGATGTTGTAACCGCCTATTTATATGGTCCACTGGATAATGAGATTTATATGAGATTACCAGAGGGTATAGAACATAAATGTTCAAATGGTACTCGAGACCAATACTGCATAAGGCTAGACAAATCGCTTTATGGACTGAAACAAAGTGGTCGAATGTGGTATAACCGACTAAGTGATTATTTAGCTAAGAAAGGCTATAAGAACGACCCAATCAGTCCATGTATATTCATAAAGAAGTTTGCAAACAAAGGATTTGTGATAATAGCAGTTTACGTGGATGATTTAAACATCCTCGGTACCTCTGGGGAAATCGCCCAAACTGTAGAATACCTCAAGAAAGAATTTGAGATGAAAGACCTAGGCAAAACAAAATTCTGTTTGGGATTGCAGCTTGAGTACAGAAATAATGGAATCCTTGTGCATCAAAAGGCATATACAGAAAAAGTACTCAAGAGATTTAATATGGAGCAAGCTCACCCATTGACTAGCCCAATGGTTGTTAGAAGCTTAGACTTGGATAAAGATCCATTTGCTCCTAAGAAGGCCAATGAAGAAATTCTTGGACCTGAAGTGCCTTACCTCAGTGCTATAGGAGCGTTAATGTTCCTGGCTAGCCACACTAGGCCGGACATATGCTTTGCCGTGAACCTCCTAGCAAGATATAGTTCTTGTCCAACTATACGGCACTGGAATGGTATTAAACACGTCCTAAGGTACCTTCGAGGGACGGTTGATTTGGTTTATTTTATACTAACCATAACCATGAAGGTCTAGTTGGTTTTGCTGATGCAGGTTACCTATCTGATCCACACAACGGTAAGTCACAAACAGGTTATGTGTTTACGCACGGCGGTACGGCGATCTCTTGGCGTTCGATGAAGCAGACTCTTGTGGCCACATCGTCAAATCACGCGGAGATCCTAGCCATCCATGAAGCCAGCCGTGAGTGTGTTTGGTTGCGGTCCATGACTCAGCATATTAGGACGGATAGCGGCCTAGAAGACAGCAAGGAAGCAACCGTCATCTACGAGGACAATACGGCTTGCATTGCACAGCTCAAGGAAGGGTACATCAAGGGAGATCGGACGAAGCACATACTGCCGAAGTTCTTCTTCACACATGAACTACAAAAGGCCGGAGAAGTTCAAGTGGTGCAAGTACAGTCCTGCGACAACTCAGCCGATCTCTTCACCAAAGCATTGCCGACATCGACGTTCAGGAAGCTCACGCACAAGATTGAAATGCGGAGACTTCTGGACTTGGAGTGATGTTTGGATCAGGGGGAGCAATGTGTGCTGTACTCTTTTTCCTTCACCAAGGTTTTGTCCCATTGGGTTTTCCTGGTAAGGTTTTAATGAGGCAGCATCCCCTAAGCACATTGCAGCGATCCTATCCAACATGGCACGGTCATCTCGTCTAAGGGGGAGTGTTGTAAAACACTTAGTGGACTCTATAGACCGGCCCGCTCACAGTCCATTAGGACATGGCCATTCGGCTCATATACCGGTCCGCACATGTACGGTCCATCGGCCATTAATTCACGGTCCATGGCCTATCTTATGTACTTAATTACTTTATGGGTTTTAACTCTTATACTCCTATATATATACTTGTAACCTCGACATTCATTAATAAGACTAAGAAATTTCACTTCCTAAATTCTCTAGTTTACAACAAAAAAGGATTTAATAAAATAATTATAATACGTTACTCGTGCGAAGAACATGAGCCGTCAAAAATATCACAAAAGAAGAAGATTCACGTAACTTAAACGGAAAGTTTTGTTTTCCTTTCTCTTATCCTCACCGTTTGTTTATTTCCTCGATGAACGAATTATTATGACTCTTGACTCCGCTGGGTCGGTGGTTTTTGTATTTTAATTGATCCACTGTGCTGTGCTTTGGACGACCAAAAATGAAAGAGGAAGATATCTCTCTGATCCTACAGTTTTTTTGTACGTTCTATGCTGGTTTTAAAATTCACTATTTTTGCCGATTGCGTCTTTGTCTCTCTCTCTCACATTCATATGACAACAAACTGATCTAAATACACATTCTGCAAAATTTATTTACAATTGAACAACATTTTGTACTTGGAAAGACAATAACACCATTATTAGTTCTTGGAAAATTTCACCTAACTTTCAGTAGACAGAGGTGGAAAAAGACCAGTAGAATAACACCAACCAGTCAAGACTACTTCGACTGGAATGACAAGCCAAGGTCCATATATCACCAAACTACTTTGGATCTGTATAAACAAGAGAGACTATACTTACTAATCAACCACATCGAATTAGTTAGAGAGACATCACAACCACATTGTTCTGCAACCCCCCTTACAATGTACATCTTTTTCTATGAAAGGAACAAGAACCCCTCGATTTACCGGTACCTACACGATATTAACTTCCGGTTTAAACCCAAAAAAAAAAAAAAGCAGATCATCTTTCGACCCTTCTTCTTCAGCTGTTTCTTAAGTTTTTCTCTGTTATTGTAGCATCCAGTAAAAAGGTACCGTAGTTACCTCAGTGTTTCGATTATCTGAACATGTTCAGTGGATTGGACTGTACTGTGTGATACCGCGTTTTGGTGGAAGCTTTCTTAGGATAAAGAGGACCAGAGACGAAGGTAATATCTCCACCAACTGTAAGTAAACACGACACATACTTTTGCTTAGACATTTTCAAAAGATGTTTCACATTTAGAGTCTAAGATCCACATAGTGTGTGTATATATATATATATATATATGCATATCTATGGTATGTATCTCAAATAGGTGTATAGAGAGAGCTTACCAGATAGTATATGAAGTTTAGGATTGGGTGATCTAAGACATCGAGATCTGCTGCATCGTCAAACGCATCAAAGCACATCTAGACCATTAAAAGATGATGAAATCTGATGAGTATATCAACAAGAAACAGTCTATTGATATTAATTAGTATGATGAGTATATCTTTTACCATGATGCATCTGATGAGGAAACATGTAAAGCATATGCTTGTCACGTATCCAACCTGCAATTCGCATAATACATAAAGGGGGTAAAGTTACAAAAACGGAAATAGAACATCGGGGTAACTTTGGTTTAAAATCCAATGTTCACCTCTTGTAGCTTCTTGCGCCGCCCTTTAGATTCTACTGGAAATCGTTGAAGCATCAGGAAAAGCCTGCAAATAAATAGTCATCAACTACGTAAACCAAGGAAACTTCATGAGCATTTTCCTTCATATAAGTAGTGGTATATAGATAAAGCCTGATGGCACTAAAAGGATCTAATCTAGCCAGCCATCAGAGAAGGGTAGGAATCCTAGTTTTCATAATGATATCAACAACTCATTTGTGGCAGCAGGTAACAAGCATATAAACTAAGCTACCATCATGGTGGTATAGCATACGCAAGTGGCAACACACTTACCTTCCTCCATATAGTAAAAAGCCAAGTGCCGCGAACAATGAGACACCTGCAATATACATTCGCAAAAGATGAGACACAGAGCACATAAAACGAATATAATCAATAAACGTACAAGATGAATTATGCTTCAAGCTATACCTGCAAAGAACATCTTAGAAATGATTACCATAAGGTGAACAGGCTTCCACCACAATACCAACCAAAGAGCAATCTGGAATTAATAAATTCACATAAAAGATTAAAGCTGAGGAAGCCCACATCAATACAGATGGATAGTAAGAAAAATTAATAATAAGTTCAAGGTTAACTCTAAGACTTTGCAAATCTCTCAGATATTAGTTACTATAAAGGCCAGATAGAAATTTAGTTTCACCTGAATTACATATACAACTGCATTAATTGTGAAGAAACTTGGCCTCAGCCCATCAGTAGATACAGCACGTGCCTGACAGGACGGAGTTAACATCAACAACAATGCACCAGAAACAAATTTTTAAAGAATATACAGAACCATTTTTGACCTGGTAGTATATTTCTGCCCAAAAGAGCACCAGGAGCGCATATGTAGTGAAGAAAGCAAGACTTGGAATGTCAAGCAACATATGTTGCAGAATCTACAAGGAAAAACCAAGCGAGCCTTGCAAGTTTAGAAATTTCATATCGACCACCATCAATCAATGAGGTTAAATCACAAGGACACAATGGAGACACCAAACCTCTGGCTGCATCTTCTGTGCATCTCTCCGGAAGACAAAAACTAGAGCTCGAACTATAATGAAAAACACGAGGAAATCAACAAAAAAGATACACAGATAAACTTTGAAAAAAAGTAACAAGAGGGACAAGAAAACACACCTCCGTTCACCAGGAAATTGAGAAAATGAAAGACCTTTTGCGTCGTCCAGCCGTATTCAGGAACCCTCAATTGTATTCTTATCAATTGAACCTAGAACCAAAAAAAATGAAAACTTTCAATCAATTTTAGGGCTTTTCTTAACCAGCCCGCAACACATTCAACCTTGGAATCCCTAATCTTTTCAATTTTCAGATTAACCCATTTCCCCAAATTTCAATCTCAATTTCAAAAAAACGAGAAGGACAACAAAAGTAACGGTACCACAACAATGACGGAAACAATCCCATAAAGAACAGCGAGGATATGAAAGATACGATCTTGCCACACCGGAGATTCATTCACATCCGACCACCAATTCGTAGCCTCCTTGAGATTAAGCGCTACGATTGCTGCCGCCGAAGAAGACGACAAAATCCCCGACGAAGATGACATCATTTCCAACCCGCCGCTTCTCATCTCCGGCAAATAAAAAACCCACACAATATTCCAGATTCCTTGTAAATTGAGAACTCCACGATTAGAGAATCGGTCGAATCACACTTCTCCTCTCTCCTTCTCCTTCCTTCTCTTTTTTNTTTTTTTTTTTTTTTTTTTTTGGTTTAAAGATATTTATAGTATTACCCGAATTAAGATTTTGAGAAGGACTGTGACAGGGGAATTCAGAGAATGACGTGGAAGAAATAGAAGACGAGAGTGAAAAGTAACCGGAAATAACCGGTGGTTTTCTCCGTGGAGAGAACTTATGGTGACCGACACGCGACGTTGTTATTATAGCTCCACGTGTATGCATATGTGGATAATGTAGCTTTTTAGGCATGACATTTTTCAGGTTTCATTTTTCTAATTTCCGTGACTGTATAAGTTGGGGGACCTTATATACTCCAAATTATTTATTACCATATATTCAAATAACAAACGATTTATCTCAGGAAATTAGTTACACACGATTACAACAATAATGAATCAAATGGATATTACATGTAAACATATAATAAATTGAATTTCAATAGTCTCGAAACTTTTTTCGGAAAAGACTAGTAATAACCTTTTTTTTTTAATTAACAGCAGAGCATATCCTTCGGATTTGTCCATCTGAGCCAGTGAGTGCCTGAATATCTCCCATCTTGATCATTGCAGCTGCGAAGTCAGACGTGAATCTAGATGGGTTTCTGCTGTACTCCGTCACAATACTTTCTGTTGAAGCTCCGGTTCCGAACAAAACCTGATCGCTCGTCAAAAGTCCTTTCTTTTGCATCAAGTTTCTGTAGTAGTTATTGTCGAAGGAATTTGGTGTCACTTGATCTAGTGGTGCTAGAGTCGTATCTCCACCGTTTGCTGGACAGCGACGCTTACGTGTGCTGGAGAATCCTACGTCAATGTCACTAGAGTTGTCGTAAAGCCTATCCCTGAACGTGGAGCATTGAGCCTGCCCTAAGGTGTGAGCTCCTGTAAATAAACTTTACGTGTGTCAAAAGAAAGGTCGCAAAAGTTGAGAAATTATATTAGTGACTAATAAAAGTGTGATTTTCTAGGGTGACTGACCTGAAAGAGCGACGAGGTCTCTAGTGTTGAGTCCTTTTCGAAGAAAGAGATCAGAGAGTGTGTCGAGGCTTGCACTGAAGCTGGGGAGATCGCCGCTGTCTGCAATAGCTCTAAACGCGGCGGTGGAATCTCTCCGACCAACCTTCACTGCATATCTTGGACCTCCGACCTATTGATGATACCAAAATTTACATAGTTAGGAATTAGAATTATGATTTGTAACAAGAAAAAATACTATATTCTTCAAAATTTGTAAAATAGTAGTTTAGTATGATCATATGTTTTGAAGATATATGTATGAAGGGTGGAGGGAGACTAACGTATTCGGAAGCGTCTCTAGCAGCAACGGCAATAATATCAGCGCAAGAAACTACGCCGGGACATACACTCTCCACAGCGGATTTGGCTTGATCGATAACTTCGAATCCTCTTGCCGATTGAAAATTTGCCAATGAATCTCTCTCACTCTCCATGGTAGGAGTTGCCACGAGCATGACCGATGCATCACATCCCTACAATAAAAAAAATAAAATAAAAAAAAACATAAATTTTAGAGCGGTCCATGAAACACATATATGTATTATATATGTAAATACACACATGTTGTCAAATGTCAGTTACATACGCTAACGAAGCAGTCGTGAAAATGGAGACGGATGAGAGACGCAGCCATCCTACGTTCACGGCTGATTGCGGTTCGGATTGATGATCGGATGGTTGAGAGAGCGTTTGGACAAGTTTGGTCGTAGAAAGTAGGAGAAAGCTGTGCTTGACAGCAGTAACAAGACAAACTCAACAACAATACAAGAATCTTGAAGACCGCCATTTTGAATTTAGTGTTATAGCAAGAAGACACTCTTTTTTTGTTTTTTTTGTAATTTTGTAAGTAATAAAACAAATTTCTCGTAACTGCTAACAGAGAAGTGATTGATGAATTGAAGTTGATTGGTGTGACTTTTGGAAATGAGACGAAATAAGACTTATTTATATAGGAGCGAAATAATCAAAATCGTGGTCACTTTTTTCTGCGGGAGCGCGTGAAAACGATCCGACGACCTTTTCCAGTAGTTGCCTTTTCTCCTTTAAGGCCTTGCAGCCTTGAACGGAACATCCTAAATATTTTTTTATATGTATATGATTATTGCAATCTTTCATTACGATTTAAGAGTGAAGTATTGAAAAGATGATTACATTCACGTAATGAATTTAGCAATCTGAAATTATAATTATACTTTTTCATGAATGTTAAACTGTAATAAGAACTAATTAAATATTATATTTCAACAAATTTTCTTTTATATTCTTTGGAATATTCGTTTTATAAGCAAAAGAGTGTGATTATCTTCCCTTTTCCACTCTTGCATTACTTATAGTATTAAAAGGAAACTGAAATAATCCGAATTAGGTTTAGATTTATGGAAAGCTGGCTTACGTTGACCAAAACAATAACTAAAACCGTATCGTATGGTTACACGAAATTGGAAAAATTGACCTTTGACTTTGGAAAAGTAGTGAAAGAATCTTTAGTAAGGATAATGTGATGTCTCATTGTCCATACTGTAACCGCAAGTATAGCTGAGGCTGATTCTTAGCTTGTTCGGCCTTTGCTTATTTTTTATTTTTTTTGGTTAAAAGCTTGTTCGGCTTTGCTCTCCTCTTAAGGTAACTTTGTTCATCAGGTTACTTAAAACCTTAGATAAATTTGGTTCGTTTCGATCTAGTTTTCTTAAAATCTCATCCCCTATTTCAGATGAAAATGATATAGAGAACAAATATCCTATCGTTATGTTACCTTTTTGTAGATTTCTGTTTGACTTTCGTATTACGCATTTCCGATGAAATCATGTATACGGTTTAAATATTATATTGAAGTGTTCCCCGCGTGTGACTAATCAATATATATGCTTAAAGACAACACCATTTGATTGCAAATACAATATCAGTTTAAGCTTTGTATCAACATTTTGCACACACACAAAAAAGTATCTATATTTGATAGGGTACGGTGAGTGTAATGTACATATGTAGTTACTAAGATTTATCATGAAAGTATTGATAATGTGTCCATATATAATATATATAGCGATACTAATAATTCTCGCTGAACTAATTAATGTCACACGGTAACAAAAACAAAGATATAATTTGCCTCAAATGTTGATGATGATATAGTTTCATTTTTTTTAAAGATTAAATAACAATATATATGCTCATTAGTTACAAACAAAGATTTCAATTTGATCATGTAATATTAATAAATATGTACAAACACGTCATTTGGTTTGAATTTATAATACAGTACAGCTTTTGTCTAATTGGATCATGCAAAACACAGTTTGGATCCATGCGCGCACTCGTCTAGTAACAGTCGAACATAGTTGAATTGACCTTTTCATCGAAAGAAGCACACATGACACATGCTCATCAATATTATTATATCAAACAATACGTATAACTGCATCTAGATTTGTGGTTGCTGAAGCTGGTGCATAGATGGGTGCATTTTCCAACATCCAGAGGAGAGCCATCACGTAATAAAATCAACTAAAAAAAAAATATTGTGGATGTTTTTTTTTTATAATCTGTAAATCATTACTACTAATATTATGTTCTATAGGAAGCAAATTAAGGGACCAATTGATTCGATTCTTAGGGGAAAAACTACGACGTACATGAGATGCAAAATTACACTACGAAACGGTGAAAAACGACTACGTACTACGGTTATGACCATCGATAGCGATGCTTAAAGATTCCTATCAAAGACTGGATCATATGATTTCTATCGCCATTGACCATGCATAGTTTTCTTTCATAGAGAATTGACATCGTAGGGACATTGCAAGTCGTCTAGTTAATCAATCTTTCCCGCAATATGTAGCTCAATTCCATTTTTATTTGCTAAAGATTTCACATCGATCAAATTTTGGCCAGCAACCAAATTCATAAGGTGTTTTAACGTACCATTCATCGGTTTTTAAACTAATTTGTTGGTTTGGTTTGGCTAGGAAACTAAATTTAATTAGTGCCTTTTGGCAAAAACTTCTGAGCATTAATTTATATTATAGCGTGTTTGACATTTTGCCTTTTATTTTCTGGTCGTCAATTATTGTTACTTTCATACTAATCGTACAAAATAATGGTTGGTTATAGTTAAACTAATTAAGCGCTTACTGATGAATGATATGTTCCTATTCTTTTTCTTTTAATTTAACAATTTGACCAAAAAGTCAGATCCCAACAATTTATTTATTTTAATCCAAATCAATAAACATCACAGTCTCCAATTTTGAACAGTGACACCTCCTTTTAATATAAAAAATAGCGACACCGCGTGAAATCTCTCATGCACGTATATAAATGTATAAACCCCCTAGGGTTTGTAACATTCAACATCAATCTCATCAAATATCATTCTTAATCGACAATAATTTTCAAATAAGAAATATATTATTTCTTTACCATAAAAAAAGAAGATAGTTTACTATTTTGTCTGACGTACGAAATACACACCTCAAAAATATGAAGAGATTTTCACTAAGGTTTATGTTGATGACAGTGAGCATCATCCTCACGTTCTCGATCTGTCAAGCACAACTTTCTCCAACATTCTATGATCAATCTTGTCCGAATGCTCTCTCCAAAATCCGATCCTCCATTAGAACCGCCATAGCTCGTGAACGACGAATGGCCGCATCGCTTATCCGCATGCATTTCCACGACTGTTTTGTTCATGTAAGTTTTCATTCTTCCTCATACTAGTTCCACAATTTTGGAAACACATTCATTTTTATACGACTTTTGTGAATGTTTAGGGTTACGACGCATCAATATTGCTCGAGGGAACATCAACAATAGAAAGCGAGCGAGATGCATTGCCAAACTTCAAATCTGTAAGAGGTTTTGAAGTCATAGATAAAGCCAAATCCGAAGTCGAGAAAGTTTGTCCCGGCATTGTTTCTTGCGCTGACATAATAGCGGTTGCGGCAAGAGACGCTTCTGAATATGTATGTAGCATGTTAGTGATTATTTATTTTTATTTTTTGTCAAAAGTTAGTGATTATTTATACATGTAAATATACCCAATCTCATTTTTATGACAATTCTGTTGTCCAACTCCAATGTTTAGGTGGGAGGTCCAAAATGGGCGGTAAAAGTCGGAAGGAGGGATTCAACAGCCGCGTTCAAGGCTCTGGCAAATAGTGGTGAACTTCCTGGCTTTAAAGATAACCTTGACCAACTCTCTGGCCTATTCAGCAAGAAAGGCCTTAACACAAGAGATCTTGTCGCTCTCTCAGGTCAGTGCAAAGCTATTCTTTAACATTAGTAACCAAAAAAACAAAATCTAGTCCATTAGATCTTAATTTTTTTTAATGTGTGATTTGCTATTCTAATTGCATTGGCTCTTTGTTACAGTATACCATGCATATGTGTTTCTAAATGATATTTATATGTTCGTGTATGCTATATATTGATCAGGAGCTCACACCATAGGGCAATCTCAATGCTTCTTGTTCCGGGACAGGCTTTACGAAAACTCAAGCGACATCGACGCAAGATTTGCCAGCACTCGCAAACGTCGATGCCCAACCGTGGGAAGTGATGGGAATCTTGCAGCCTTGGATCTTGTGACACCTAATTCTTTCGACAACAATTACTACAAGAACTTGATGCAAAAGAAAGGATTTTTAGTAACCGATCAAGTTTTGGTCGGATCTGGTGCATCAACCGATGCCATCGTGTCGGAATATAGCAGGAACCGATCGAAGTTTGCGGCAGATTTCGCCACAGCCATGATCAAGATGGGTGATATTGAACCCCTCACTGGCTCTACCGGAGAAATCAGAAGGATATGCAGCTTTGTTAATTAAATTAACACAATGCTTTTGTTAATCGTGTAACATGCATGCAAATATGCGATACATTTTATTGTTTGTTATATTTTATTTTATTGATTCTTTATTGTAACTGTTTGAAATTTAAATTTTTTTCATTTTAAGAAACTGAATTAAATGTCATATTGTTATGATTTTTTTATATAATACTAGTGTAATGGCCCGCGCTACGCGCGGAAAAATAAATTAGAAATTCTTTTTTTGTAATATTATCAAAATAATGCTTTTAACAAATTCTCTAATTCAAACCTTTGTAACACATATAACAAATGAATTAGAATAAAATATTGTGTAATATTATCAAAATAATGCTCTTAAGAAATTCTCTAATTCAAACCTTTGAAACACATTTACAAAAAAAAATTGGTTATCTATTAGAAGAGAGTAGCTTACATGTGAATATGTAATGTAAACTTTGTAATCCATGTGTCACTGCCATTCTAATAAACTAATAAATAAGTTTAGGGAGATGTGTATTTTATATGTAGTATATGATTATGGGTGTAAGTGCATAAATTCTGTTGCAAAGAAATTAAAGACTCTGGTTAACTCAATCAAAAAAAAAAAAAATTGGAAACGTCCATGTAGCGCCGTAAACCAAGTCATCAAATCGTGCAATGAGAAAAGATCGAAGAGCAATCAATTGAAATTATTTGAAAAGTAAAATGATAAATTATATGAATCTCTACTATAATTAAAGTTGGTATATTATTCGTGGTGATCCCTAGTACGGTAAGAGACTAAGAGAGATATCTTTTGTTTCAAGATAACCAAGGAGCTTTGAGCAGGAAGAGTATAGTTCGTGGTTGTGGTCATGGTGTTGTACTCTTCTTGAGTTTGAACTTTGAAGCTCTGAAGCTAGATGTATGTTTTGAGTCGTGTCTCTTGTGATCGTGAAACAAAATAGCAATGAAAAGAAAGATGGATGAGTTATTATAAATCAGTTTTTTCCAAGAGAACATCACTTGTAAGCAAAACAAAGCAAGATAATTTCCTTTGCAAAATAAAGTAAAAACAAAGACAAAAGTTATGTTTTAAACAAAGTCTTACAAAAAATACGTTCCTATTAACGTTTTTCAACCTTCATATTACTACTTGAAACACCACAATTAAAACTTGCAATTTATCTGAACACAACAAAAAAAAACGTCGAGAATAAATATTTATGTTGTTTGTTACTTTGCGAAGTTTCTCAAGTTTTAAAAGCTCTGCATCATATATATAGCATCAGACTAATAGATGGGATGGTAACAGTAAATATATCCTTATGGAGTTAAACCAACTAACGAATGGTTTGACAAATAAAAGGAAATATAATTGGATGAAATTAAATAGATCATAAATCAAAAAGACGATCTGCTATCTATAAGAACTGGTGTCTGGTTAGAGCAAAGCAATTCCCTTTAGATCATAAATAAGCTTCACATTATTTGCTACTAATTGAGATTAGATACCTGCAGATAAGAACATTTGTTTGGGGTCAGAGATTTCGAATGAAGAGACGACAGCTAATTAGAAACTGGAATCTGAAACCTGCAAATCCAAAAGAAAAAAATTTGAGAAATAAAGAATTTGATGATCATTTAAAAACGACGATGAGAAATACGAAACAAATTGTGAATTGCAAAGAAGAAGGTAAGTACATGTAATGATGTGAATCTAAAAGTAGAACAATGAAACGACAACTTCAATTTTTTTTTTACTTGATAGAAGGAAGAAAAGCAGAGGCTTCTTGTAGATAATCATGTTGCTGTTCTATTGTTAAAGAAAGAAGCGGAGTGGAGCATTTGAGATTATGGGAAAGAGTCAGTTGAAGCGTAAACCTATTTTTTACACTATTTTTGTATTTTTTTCTGTTAATTAAAAAAAATAAATCTGATGTACCTTAATTCTATTGGACAGGTGACTTGTACTACTATAAAGGATTTCGATTCGATCCGAGTAACAATTAAAAGTTCAACGTGATTTTTTTGGGTAACTACTAAACCAATGAATCTGTAGGTCCACCATAATTTAGGTGCACCGTGCCACATGGAATATAAACCTAAAAAGGTATCGCTCTGTTTCTTCGAGCATATGAAAATGCGCGACCAATGAGTAAACAGAGCAAAAAAGACTCGAATTTTGAATCAAAAGCCAACTCGTCTTCCTTATTTCTTCTCTGAGATTTTTACGGCGAGCCTCTAGTCGCACTTTCCTCGTCAGCTCCACAAAAAAATTTCCTGACTTTTCTCCGATAACTTATATTCTTCGCCCCAGAATTTTTCAGTTTCTGTTTTCGTGAATATAGCTGTAGGGTTACGTTTGTCTCTCCTCGACGAATTTTCCCATTGATTGATTCGTTTTGCGATCTGAAGAGGTATTGATTTAGATCAATCTCAAAAGGGTATTTGTTCGTTTGCTCAGTCGATCGAATTTGTTCGTGAGGTTGGTTCGGCTGTGGAATTGTATCTGGATCTGTCAGATTAGAAAGACTAGTTTTTTTGGGATTTGATCTTCAGGTGTGGTGTGGTGTGGGGTTGGATGATCATTCTAAGAGTGTTTCGTTGAGGCTGTTAATGAATATTGCTTTAAGAGAGGAGGAGAATCTGCTTTTTAGCTTCTCGTACTCTTTCTTGGGATTTCTCAGTTTCTCAGGTTTAACTTTCAATAAGAGATCTGCGGCGGTCGTAAACCCTAGATTTAGATGGGATAAGGCGTTTTTTTCAGATTAAAGGAGAGAACATTCCGAATTTGACTTAAGTTGTTGAATTGAGATGGGTTCTTCACAAGGCTCCACACTCTCGGCTGATGTGATGAGCCTTGTGGATACATTGCCTGTGCTTGCTAAAACCCTTATCGCTGGAGGAGCTGCTGGGGCCATTGCTAAGACTGCCGTTGCACCTTTGGAAAGGATCAAAATTCTTTTGCAGGTGATGATTCTCCCTCGTCTTGATCTTCTTATGTTTTCAATGGCTATGGTTTATATCTAAATTGTATTCAGATTTTATCTGTTTTTCTGAAAATTGGGGTATTGGTTTTATGGTTGCTGTTTATTTGGTTTACTAACTATTGATTGTATAACTGTGCTTTCAACACTAGACCAGAACAAACGATTTTAGGACCCTTGGCGTGTCCCAGTCGCTAAAGAAGGTGTTACAGTTTGATGGTCCTCTCGGATTTTACAAGTAAGTACCTAGTAGCTTTGACTCTTAATATTGTAAGCTTGGCTCAGTCACTTTACTAAATCCTTGTGATGTGCATAACTATTGCAGAGGAAACGGGGCGAGTGTTATTCGGATTATTCCTTATGCCGCCCTTCATTACATGACGTATGAAGTTTATCGTGACTGGATTTTGCAAAATAATCTTCCTTTAGGTTCTGGTCCAATTGTTGATCTTGTGGCCGGTTCAGCTGCAGGCGGAACAGCAGTTTTGTGCACATATCCCCTTGATTTAGCTCGCACTAAGCTAGCTTACCAGGTTTGTGATTTTGAATATCATTCTTTTACTGTTGCTTAACGGAAAATGAAGAAATATCGTTTTGTTTCTTCTCTTATGCCGTTGTTATTCCATTTTTAGGTGTCTGACACAAGACAAGTTGGTGCAAATGGATTTTACCGTCAACCTACATATTCAGGCATAAAAGAGGTGCTTGCAATGGCTTATAAAGAAGGGGGACCACGTGGGCTCTATCGAGGCATAGGTAAAGCACATAAATTTTGCTTGCATTAATGATTTTTCAAGCTATAAACGGTTGACATCAAACAAGTACCAACTCTATAAACTGACTCTTAAACCCCATTTGTGTGTGTGCACTGTTCCTAATTTGGATTTGTAAATGATGAACAAAGATTGGGGATTTCCTGTGTTTTTGCAGGGCCAACACTGATTGGCATCCTTCCTTACGCGGGCCTTAAGTTCTATATATATGAGGAATTGAAAAGACATGTTCCTGAAGAGCATCAAAACTCTGTAAGTATGCATCTACCTTGTGGAGCGTTAGCTGGTTTATTTGGCCAGACCATCACTTACCCATTGGATGTTGTTAGGAGACAAATGCAGGTATAAAAAACTAACAAACCAGAGACAAGATTCAAACTTTGCAACATTTCAGAACTCATAAACCTACATTTCGTGTTTTGTGTGACAACAGGTAGAGAATCTACAGCCTATGACGAGTGAAGGCAACAACAAGCGTTACAAGAACACATTTGATGGGCTCAACACGATTGTTCGAACTCAGGGTTGGAGACAGTTGTTTGCTGGTTTAAGCATCAACTACATTAAGGTAAATCCTAGATCATCTGAGTCTGGATTTCATTATTTTCTTCTCCCAAAATTTTATGATTCATTGATTTGTCTTCGTTTGCTAGATTGTTCCATCGGTTGCAATTGGATTCACTGTCTATGAGTCAATGAAGTCATGGATGCGGATTCCACCGCGAGAAAGATCAAAACCAGCATGAAGAGGGTCTTTGCTCATTCACTCACTCTGAAAGAGAGACAGACACAGAAGACAGAAGAACACAAAATTGTTAGACAGATTTTTTACTTATAATTTTTGTAACTTCCTCTGGCACATAAAAATCCTTGATAGTGATTTATCCTTTGAGAAGTTAATCAAAAAAAAAAAAGTTGATTGACGTGTGTCTGTTGTTGTACAGCAAGAATTTGAAAAATGTCAACTACTAACAATTAAGAAAAAATGCTTCTTATTAAGTAATCGAACTTAGATAATAATTAGTTGTGTTTAATAGTAATAGTCTGGGACAATAATATCTTGAAATGAACTCAATGATGATGGATGGACCAATTAATTTCACATGCGTATTTGTTTTTCGAAGGAAAATGTCATAATCAACCCCACTTTTTTTTTTTTTGGACAAACCCCACTTCTTTGCACGAATTTACTCGAATACAACTTACGCCTCGACATTTTAAGTGATTTGTGTGAAATTTACAAATTGTATGTTATTCAATCATGAATTTTAAAAAGTCTATTAAAATCCTTTGTTATTGAACTGATGATTTAAAAATCTAATTTAAAATCTATTAAAATCCCTTGTTATTGAACTGATGATTTAAAAATCTATTGTTATTCAAAACAGTTTTGTGGATTAGGATTTTAATAATTTTTAAGACTATGGAGGATTTGTTTAGTTAAAAATACAAAAATCCAAATCTCATGGTTTTAGGTAGAATTTGAAAGAATTTTACAGAAAATCATATGAACTTCCCTAAAATCTATCAAAATTCCCTAAAATCTATCAAAATTCTAAATTTCTTAAATCCCATCAAATTCTACAAAATCATGGTTTGAATAGACCCTCCTTAGGGTTATAATCGTCATCTCCGGGGTATAGTAGTCTTTTTGAATCCGGTGAAGAGCTCTACTAATATTTTTGGCAGTAAGATGAAAAAAAAGAAAACTTTCATTTTGTATGGGTAACTTCCTTCTTCTCTTCCTCCCGCAGGATTCGACTCTTCAGTTCCTAATTTAATTCTCATCTTCTGGGCAAGTCTGATTTGTTGCTATAATTTCTGGGCTCTTTTCCTTTTTTCTTTTTTTTTTTTTCACAGATCATTAGATTAATTTCTGTTTCTTTTTTTTTTTTTGTGTCTCTCTCTCAGGAATTCGAGTTTTTTTCTCTGAGGGTTTGTGTGGTCTTAGCAGAGCAATGGAGGGGATGTTGTCTTCCGGTGACCAGCAGAGATTGGTCTCTTCTTTCCTTGAAATCGCTGTCGGACAGACCGCTGAAACTGCTCGGCAGTTCTTACAGGTTTGTGCTTGGAAACTGGTAGATTTGTTTGTTCTATGAGGGTGGGTGCTTTGGTCAACTGATGGGTTAGTGTGAGTGAGCTTAACCTTGATTTGTTTTCTGATTTATGGGTATGAAGTGTATATGCTTTATGAACAATTTTGGATGTCGAGTTGAAACCCTAGATTGGGTCTCTCATTTTTTTTTCAGCTTATGGGTAAAATCTGATGAACACTTTTGAGTATTCGAGTTTAAAACCCCTAGATTGAGAGCTTTTTTTGGTAACTATTAGTTGATCTGGATTGAGATTAGTCTGAGATCTCTGTGATTTGGTTCCTGTGGGGTTACGATCTGCATTTTGATCGAGGGTTTATGTGATGACTGATGAGATTAGTTTGGTGTTTTATAATTTGTTTGTGATTAGCCACTCTTGTGTTGATACTTTGTTATGCTCTCTTCGCTTGTGTAAAATTACTGACATAGTAGACTTCTGCTATCAACAGGCGACAAGCTGGAAACTTGACGAAGCTATTCAGCTTTTTTACATTGGAAACGAAGGTGGTATGCTTCCATCTGGTACACACACTCTGCCTGAGTCCAATGATCCCATGGCTTCACAATCTTGGGGGTATGATTAGTGATAATGTTATAGACTCTTGATACTTTCTTTGATTTATTCTAATCCCCCTGCTCTCGAGGTTCTATTATCCATCTTTAGTTTGTTTGACCTGATGGTGTGCTGTTGTATTTTAATAGGGCCACTACAGACACAGGAAATCAAAGGGTGCAGAATGATGTAGATGAAGTCCGTGCTCCTTTGCCTGTTGTGAGAGAGACTCTTTATGGTGAAACAGTTTATTATGGGTTAGTCTCTTGTTCGCTCGCTTCTTTGTTTTCTCTTATATCCGGATGTGTGTCTAGGTTGAATATTTTTCCTCAATTTTGGAGCTGCCATCTTTAGTTTCTTGACTCTCAGGGGTTGGTTGATTGATTTCTCTGCTGGTCTTCTTCCTAGTGTAGTTTTTAAATTTACCATTGTTTCAATTAGCACTATTATAATCTAGGTTTTAGTTGATGCTGTTAACTCAAACCAGACCTGGTTGAATATCTAGTTGGGTCTGTTAAGTTGTTAGCAGAGTCAGGTTCTGGCTCTGTTGTTAGCAGAGTCATTACAATTACTTCTGCAGTTATATCACTCCAAGTTTCTAGTTTGGCAGCCAGCTGAACTCCCAGCATAGAGTTTAGTCTTTTATCCTCAAGTTGCTTCTTATGATCTTATAGTTTAGGTTGCTCTAGTTGACTATGTGTCAGACTGTCAACCTCATGTTGGTTCTGCTCCTTCCCTTGCCTCTACTAATTCAATAGACAATGCAGAAATACATGTAAAAGTTCTACGTTCCAGGGGTCTGAGATTAGCATTTGCAAAGAAACTTATCCAGGGAAGCTATGAATAAGTACACAAAACTATTTAAAACAGTAGGAGTATAGTCATGCGCCTCTAAAAGTTTTGTTTTCAACTTTCATAAGCCCATTAAAGTCAGCATCTCCGACATGTTTAATCATGCCCCATTCTATGTAGATATCGGTTTATTGTTTTTATGCTGATGATAAACTCATCTTAAATGTACATACGGGATGTAGCTCTCATAATTGACTTGTATTTGTGATTAGGGCTATGAGGGCGGGAAACTCTCAGCCTGAACCAACTTCTTTGATTGCTTTCCGTAACTTCAGTGAAGAGCCAAAAAGCCCGGGAATTTGGGAACCAGATGAGGGTGCTTCCTCTGCCTCAGCCTCTGCATCAGAGTCAGCATCCGCTCCTCGGGACAGCTTGGCATCGTTGTACCGTCCTCCTTTTCATCTGATGTTCCAGGGCTCCTTTGAACTGGTATTCTACTCAGTTAATTGTTTTGCTGATTGCTTGTCTGCTTTTTTATTCTAAACCTCGCTCTATGGTTTTTTGTTCAGGCAAAAGCTACTTCGTCTTCTCAGGATAAATGGCTTCTCGTCAACCTCCAATCTACCACGGAATTCAGCTCTCATATGGTTACTCTCTAATATTATTTTTTTCTTCTGGATTTCGTTCTTGCTCAATTTTTGACGATAGTCACATCTAGGGTGCCTAATCTATTGTTTTAGTTAGGTTTTAGTTCATATTTTTTCCATTTTTCAGATTTGTTTGTTTTCATTTCAGTTTGGGTTGAGATTTTGTTTCTTAGAGAATATACTTCAATTTGAAAGATTTCTTTAGAAACAGGCTTCCTTCTCGTTCGTTTTGGTTTTGGTTTGCTTGGATAGTAAACTGGATTGGTTTATCTTCTCTTCCGCATGGTTTTTATTTGTTTCAGTTTCGATCGGTTAAATGGTATTGTACACCCACTCACATCCCAGCTAATTGTGTTTCTTTCTCATAGCTAAATCGAGATACTTGGGCGAATGAAGCTGTTTCTCAGACTATCAAAGCCAACTTCATCTTCTGGCAGGTTTAATATAGAACTTCCCCCTTAAACTTTCGTTTGCTTTCCTAAATTCTCTTTAGTAAAGAGTCTGTACAGAATTGGTTTTAATCCCTCCTTTTTTGGTTCTAGGTCTATGATGATACCACGGAAGGAAGGAAGGTTTGCACATACTATAAGCTTGAATCTATTCCCGTGGTGCTTGTAATTGATCCAACCACTGGTCAAAGGATGAGAATGTGGAGTGGAATGGTCGAACCCGAGAATTTGCTAGAGGATTTAGTGCCGTTCATGGATGGTGGTCCTCGTGAACACTTTGCTTCTCTCTCAAAGAAGCGGCCAAGAGGCAGCTTCTCATTGACTCCTCATTCCAAACCCAAAGGTTAGTTTCAAAACTTTTCCACAACTTCATTGTCTAGTCTGTTGGGCAAAAAAAGATTGACCTTGACCTATTCCTGTAGAGGATGTTGCAAAAGATGAAGAAGAAGAGGAACTGCGACGAGCATTAGCTGCTTCCTTGGAAGATAATAACATGAAAGACTCATCAGATGATCAATCGACAATAACGCCTGAAGAAGTAGCGGTTGAAGCAGTTACATCTGCGGTATTGCCAACATTCCCACCACTACCGGAAGAACCAAAGGGAGGCGATCGCAACGCACAATGCAGAGTTGGGATCCGTTTACCCAACGGACAAAGACGCCAGAGAAATTTCCTCAAAACAGACACAATTCAGGTCTGCAAATCCTAAGAAACAACATTGATCATTGTTCTGTATTTTTGTCTGAGTTTTTTTCTGATCTTATTGTTGTTTCCATTGTAGCTTCTCTGGTCTTTCTGCTATTCTCAGCTTGAGGAATCAGAGAGGAAGAAGCCATTGAAGCTAACACAAGCGATTCCAGGTGAATCAAAGACATTGGAGTATGAATCTAACTTAACCTTGGAGCAGTCTGGTGTTGCCAATTCCATGATCTCTGCTACATGGGAATGAAAAATCATATCTATAAAAACTATCTATTATGCTGTTTCGTAATGTTTATCAGATTAGTTTATTTTGAACTCGAGTTTGAATAGAAAAAAAAAACACATTATGATATTTAATTTGCAATGAATGGAAAAATCATCTATTATGGATACTATAGGCTTCTTTAATGTCATTACTTAAGCTTTCTACTTCCTACTGATTGAATTGGACTAATCAATGGTTTAAAGACTAAAACAAAAGCGATTCCAGGTGAATCAAAGACATTGGAGTATGAATCTAACTTAACCTTGGAGCAATCTAGTGTTGCCAATTCCATTATCTCTCTCGGCTACATGGGACTGGAAAGTCGTATATATAGAACTATCTATTATGCTGTAATTCCTAATGTTTAACAGATTTGTTATTTTGAACTCGAGTTTGAAAAGAAAACAAACACATTATGATATTTAATTTGCAATGAATGGAAAAATAATCTATTATGGATACTATAGGCCTTTTAATGTCATTACATGTTCATAATAGTTGAATTTCGACATTATTAAACTCATTACTCAATAAGCTTTCTACTTCCTACTGATTAAATTTGGACTAATTAATGGTTTAAAGACTAAACACAAGCGATTCCAGGTGAATCAAAGACATTGGAGTATGAATCTAACTTAACCTTGGCTACATGGGATTGAAAACTCGTGTCTATGAAACTTATCTATTATGCTCTTTCTTAAGGTTAATCAGATTGCTTATTTTAGACTCGAGTTATAAAAGAAAAACATTATGATATGTATTTGCAGTGAATGGGAAAGTCATCTCTATTATGGATACTATATGCTTTAAGAAAAAAAAAATTATACATGTGCATATTAGTTATATTTTGACATAACTAAAACTCTAAGCTTTTTTTACTCTCTACTGATTCACATAATTGGACTAATTAATGGTTTGTAGACTAAAACGGTCACTAAGAGCTATGATAGATTTAATAATCTCTACCAATTAAATGAAATTAATGATTTAAGACTAAAACTGTCACTATGCTTATATTTAGACAATAACCAACAAAGAAGCTGAGTTGTAAAGCTGGTCACAGTAAGAGCCCCACGCGCACTAGTAGCGAATGAACTCCACGATTCACACGGCGGAGGTAAGGCGCGCGTGCGGATAGATATTCACTGAAACCAAAATGTCCGTTTCACGTTTTGCACCACATTACTGACAAGTGGCAATCATAAGTAATTAACTGTGAAACCCAAATTTAGAATAAATACAACAATGCAATGTATAGTTAGTAAAAAATCTAAAACATTTATTGTAATAAGTATGATATGAGCTGTAATTTACCTTCTTTTTTCTTAATTAGTACTGAGACAAAATACATTGGTTTTGGGTCAATACATAATAATAAGTACCATACATATGACTTAAGACTTTTAAATAAATGGTAAATGTTGCAAATTTGGATTTCTATTACATTCTACTTTCTGAAAGAACTTTTATTTTAATATATTAGAATATTATTAGCTGTTCACTAATTAATTAAAAATTTAAAATAGTCAAATCTGTTTGCAATTGAATTAAAACACACAGCTTACTGGAGGACACATGTACAACTATAATTAACTGTTTTGACTGAAATGATTTGTATTTCTCTCTTTTAAAAAGTTAATTAATTATTTTATATTTTTGAAAAATTTAGTGTTTATCACTATTTTTAGTAAAGAATCTTTTATGAATGGTAACGCCAAAATATACTTTTTGTGTTTACAAAATGTCAAAATATGCTAATTATGACTTTTGTCGTTATAGTCATTTTTTTAAAAATAAAACACAAATAAAAGGGAATAACAATTTATTAATACACTTATTTTTTTATCAAAAATTTTGTTTAAAATTTTTAGTTAAAAACATAAAACATTATTTTTAAACAAAAATTTGACTGTTGAGATGATACTTAAAAAATAGAAATAAAATAATATAAGTTCAAATTAAATCCCTACTTTTTTTTTATCACAGTTGAAAGGATACAAGGTTTGATTAAGTTTTAAAGAGTAATATTTAGTATAGTCTCATGGTTAAGTAGGTACTAAAAACTATCAGTCGAGGTAAAAAGAAAAAAAACTAGCTAGAAGAAACATAGTGAAGGCTTTGGTTGTTTAGATACAAAAATCATGAGTTAAATGGAGAGAAAGAGAGAGGTTTTGTCATGAAGCCATCAGAAAGACACGAGAAAGACTCTGAGGTGGCCTCCTGACCACACCCGCATGTGCCCACATTTCACCGTTTTACAATGACGCCCAAACCGTAACCTTTCCTCAGCGCATTTGTTTTAAAATATATCAAAATCTACACTATTTTCATGTGTGTTTTTTTTTTTAAATTGACTTTATTCAGCAACGGTAAAAAAAACACACACATAAAATAATAATTATAATAATATTTAAAAAAGTTGATTTAAAATATATATATATATATATATATATATATTAAAAATAAAAAATAAAATAATAGTTGAAATTTTTATAATTTTAAATAAAATATAAATATATTAAAGTTGTAGTTTTAAAAGGTTAAAAAATGCATGGGTTCTCAAAGATGNCCGCCGCTCAGTCCTTCCTCATCTCAGGTGCTCGTACTGGTGCTGGTCTCGGTGTTGGTGTTGGTGCTGGTGCTCGTGTCGGAGCAAACAACTTCAACCGTGATCACGAGCCGTCGATGACTCAACAACCCAACTCCTCCGTTGCTCCACCACCCAAGAGGCGCAGAAACCAACCCGGAAACCCAAGCAAGTACCTCGTACTTAATACTTTTTTTTTGGGTGAAGAATTTTCATTTCCAACGGAAAGAAAAACATCTCAACCCTATACCAATTCATGTATTCTCTATTATCATTTTTGATAATAGAGAATTTTGATTGGATCTTTTGATTAGATTATAATTTAAGTTCTTGTGGTGGATGCATCATTTTTTTTCTTACAAGAGGATAAGTATTATTTGATGTGTGGTTGTATATAATTGTTTCTTAACCGATGATATTAATTTGGTTCGACTGATTAATTTTTTTGTTTTTTTTTCCTTTT
>NC_025687.1:6629028-6658975 GCF_000633955.1 Camelina sativa
GCGTCCACCATGACCCCGCACGTGCTCTCGGAGACCTCACCGGAATCAAGAAGCATTACTACCGGAAGCACGGTGAGAAGAAATTCAAGTGCGAGAAGTGCTCTAAGCGTTACGCTGTTCAATCCGATTGGAAAGCTCACTCTAAGACCTGTGGTACCAAAGAGTATCGATGTGACTGTGGTACCATCTTCTCTAGGTAAACTATCTTTCTTGATTCCATCCCGATAAAATTGGTCCTTTTTTTATATCATATTAATATAATCGATTATATTATAGTGTGAAATAACATATTATATATATTAAAATATATATTTTTAGCTAATCCATAAATCACAGTCAAGTGGTTAATCATTTTTTCGGGTCAAAACTTAACTCGTTTTTTTTTCTTACTGCGAATTTAACATGTCGGCTTTATATTTTTAAGGTTAGTACTCTAGGCTTCTGCTTGAGATTCAAGTAAAAAAAAATACATGTCGGTCAGTGAATAGTAAACTTCTAACTAATGAATGTGTGGTACCATCTTTATATATATATTGACTTGTGACTGAAATCTATGCATATAAATAAAATCTATATTANTGAATTTTTTTTTCCATGTCGTCAATCTCTATGGCTTCTTCCTGTTCTTATAATTCCTTGCTTTCGTTTTCTTCTGTATCATTTTTGATTTCTTATCTTCTCTCTCACTTTTTTTTTTAATTATTATTTTTTTCTATGGATCTTTGTAGCAGCTTAAGCAGATTCAGAACCTGAGAAGATGTCTTCATCCTACAACAACTCGATTGCCTCATCCGCCGCTCAGTCCTTCCTCATCTCAGGTGCTCGTACTGGTGCTGGTCTTGGTGTTGGTGTTGGACCTGTTGGTGCNAATCTATATTAGCCACGGAACATCATATTTCCTACATAGGGACATGAACATATATGCATATATACACATAGGATCTATCAATGTATTTGTTTGGTTGCTGATGAGTAGTGAAAGAAAGAAGGACAGTGAAGGGGAAAAGAGAAAAATTAAAGATGCTAAATTTGGTCACATGTGAGTTGGATTTGTTTCCATGCATTCCCATTTTTGTTTTCTTCTTCTTCACCTTTGCAGGTTCCTCTTTCCATGTAACTCCTCTTCTTGTGGGCCCATTCCATTTCTCTCTCTCTTTCTCGCTCTTCATAATATATATATATATATATATATATATGATTTGATTTATATATGTGTTTTGTGTATAAGAGTGGTTGGTTTCTTTGTTTAATCAATGGAATATTGTGGTCCGCGTGAGATAGTAGGAGTAGTTGATGAACACTTTACATTTTTAGGGTTTTTATATTTCATTTTTGTTTTCATGGTGTTGGTCAAACATTTTTCTAATTGTTTATTGGGTTGTGATTGCAGGAGAGACAGCTACATCACGCACAGGGCCTTCTGCGATGCTTTGATTCAGGAGTCAGCAAGGAACCCTACCGTGAGCTTCACGGCTATGTCAGCTGCTGGTGGTGGTGGTGGTGGCAGACATGGCTTTTACGGCGGCGCTGCTTCTTCTCTCTCTCACAACCATTTCGGTAGCAGTTCAACTTCTGGGTTTACCCCTCTAGCTGCTGCAGGTTACAATCTGAACCGTTCATCTCCCAACAAGTTTGAAGAGTTCGTTCCTCAGTCCTCAAACCCTAATCCCGGCGGTCCTACCAACTTCCTCATGCAATGCGCTGCGAACCAAGGATTGCTGGCGCAGAACGACCAGAGTCTCATGAACCAGCACGGTCTGATCAACCTCGGTGATAACATCAACAGCAACAACAACCACCTGTTCAACCTCGGATACTTTCAAGACACTAAGAACCCTGACCAGACAAGTGTCCCTTCTCTTTTCACCAGTGGTGCTGATAACAACGATCCTTCTGCTTTGCTGAGAGGGTTAACTTCTTCATCTTCCTCAAGTGTCGTCGTTAATGACTTTGGAGATACTGATAATGGAAACCTTCAAGGTCTGATGAACTCTCTAGCTGCGACGACTGATCATCAAAGCCGCTCCGGTAGCATTTTTGACCTTCACTTCGGGAACAATCTTAGCATGGGAGGCTCGGATAGGTTGACTCTGGACTTTCTTGGAGTTAATGGAGGAATTGTGAGCAACGTCAATGGTCGTGGTGGTCGTCGTAATGGAGCTCCTCTGGACACTGAGATGAAGTTTTCACACCCAAATCATCCATTTGGGAAAGCTTGAGATGATCGTATATGTTTGTACAGATCATCCATATTATCTAGATATGGACTGCTGGGTCCCTTGGAGATTTTCTTTTAAAGCTTTAATTTCTTTCGTTTTCTGTTTTCGACTATATATTAAGGGTATGGGTTTAGCTTGGGGGTTTTATTAATAATGTAATGGGAGTCCTTAATGAAATTTATAATTCTTCAATCATTTGAGTCTATTCCATTTTTTTCTATTGCATGAAAGTAATTAATAAGTTCATAATATAATTAAGGGTTTCAATTATAAGATATAGAGATTTAAACAATGCCATCTACAAACACTAATTATATACGTTATAATCCATTTTTTAGAGTATTCTCGGAGTCGAACCTTCGATCGTTGTCAGTAGAAACAATGTATTTCTACCAACTGTTCTATCTTATCTGCGTGTTATAATAGTTTTTTGATATGATATATATTATTAGTTATAAATCCAGATTTTATTTATTTGGGTTCAAGATCGATGGCCTTATCTAATATATATTTAGGCCATGAATGGATGCAGTTTTTGATTCAGTTTTTCGATTTGGTTTTTGAAATTTAGTTTTTAGTTTTAGATTTTGTTATTAGGTTTTTGTTTGAAAAATCCCAAAAAAATAGTTTTTGGTTTTTGAGAGAAAAAAATGTAGAAAAAGTAAAAACTAGATTCCTTAAATTATAGGAGTACTAAAAATCTAAAATCGTGAATGGAAGAGTACAACGAAAAAGTTTTTCTAAATTCTAGGGAATCCAAAATTTTAAAATCTTGATTGGTTAAAAATGAGTTTTTGAAAAACAAAAACCAAAATCTCTTTTAAAATCTACAAAACATTCAAGGCCTTAGATTATACGTTAACCTGATTTAGGGCCGAGAATGGCCTTATCCAATTTATATTTGGATTGTATGATAATCTGATTTAAGGCCGTCGTCGGCCTTATCTAATATAATTTGGATTAAATATTACCATTATTTAGGGCCAAAGACGGCCTTGTTCAGAATAATTTTAGGTTTAATGTTAACATGATTTAGGGCGGACGACGGCCTTATCTATTCTAATATTAGTTTAAAACGTGAATAAGAAACAGATTTACAATAGATCCTATTGAACGTTACCAAATACATTTGCATGTATCATGTGAATTAACTTTCAGATTTTCTTTTAGTTATATATCTATATATATTTACAGATATTTGACAAAATTAATTAAAAACTCCCACATGTAGATACATTTATTTATTCTGGAATAACAAATGAATAAATTTCTTGATCAAATTTGATTCATATATAAATCATATATCCCACGTTGCACATGCAAGTTATGAGCAGATTTCAAGAGATATCTGTCTACAATAATACGTCAACGGATCGGATAATATTCCAACAAAAGCATAATACAAACAGAAGCATCCAACATTCCCAAATTATTCAAATTCGTGTCGTAATCCAATATTTATAGTATAGAAAAGGTCTTGTTATTATATAGATTTATGTTGTAATATGTATTACAATATACGATAAAAAATGTTCGGCCACCTAATACAAAATAACCGAGTAGGCAAGTAATACATATTAGGTAATTATTTTGAGCAAATTAATTAGTAACTTGAATGTCTAAATATGAGTTTTTACGTACGTACAATGTACAGTCAAACATTTTTGAGCTTATAAAGCAAAATGCTGTTGACATTCCGAAGACAACCCTTTTCTTTTTGTCGTCAAGGTAGTTATATATTTAAGTTCATTATAGAAATAGCTAGTCATACAAACACCGAAGACATAAGTTAAACTCTGTTTCTTTTGGTCTTTATTGTTACTTCCCGACGTTGACTCCACCTATGATTTTTTCTATGTTTCGATTCAACTTTTACGCACCACACATATTATATATATATATATATATATATATATATATTATAATGTCAAGATTCCATATCATAATCATATCTAACTTTAGTAATCAATCAACTGATACTTCATAATACCAAAGAGTTTGTATATATATATATATATAGAGAGAGAGAGAGATAATAGTATAAGTGTAACCCTAATTAAGGACGCTAGAATAATATTTATTGATCCTATATATATTATGTAAACCAACACAACATTTTAGTTATATGCATACAAACTATAAAGACAGACTTAAATCATATTAAAGAAAATCGAATAAGAGAGAGAGAAAAAAGAAGATAAAGCATGTGCATGGTAGACTTGTCGTTGACGTGAAGGATTAAATATGCCCGTGAAGAAAATATTATCGAGAAAACTCAATGAATACTGCGAATGCTTTGGGATATCTTCTTCTCCTTTCTCGTTGGTCCACTTCATTTATGGGTAATCTCCAATTGGGCCCTATACGTATCTGCATACACACATATATATATATATATATATATATATAATGTGCTGGGTATATATACGTTGAAAATGCAGTATGTACGTGCTTATTTTTACGTCGAAAATAAATAAAAAGACTTCCAAATTTTGAATTGTCAGTACAGGGTTAATTTATCTCGGTTTTCATTTTTTTCTAAAAAAGGTAAAATCGTGTAAACCGTTGCCAGTTTAGCCAAATTTTATTCTTTCAAATAAAACGTCATTTGGTAATATCTATTTAAATGGTAACAGCATACTTTTTGGGTGTCGGAACAACACTGGTCATATACTCATATAACATATTATATATAGGGTTAAAAATAAAACTTTTTTTTTATTTTGTAAAACTAGCCATACAATGAAAAAGGTAAATTCATACATCATATGTTTTTATTTTTTAGTTTTTAATCATTGAATTTATTGAGTTGATTTAGTTAAGTATTAAATAATGTTGTTTTATGTATAGAAAAATGGTTTGTTTTCTATACTTTCTTAATATGCTTTTCACTAAATATTCTATTACTTAATGGAACGAAACTATATATATTTAGTGGAATTTCCTAAAATATAGATGAAATTTCGGGACAAGTGAAATTTATAGTGATACGGAAATGTAACTAATAAAATTTTGATAAGAAAAAATAATCATTGCATAACGTAACGTCGTAACCTAACATACTTTTGTTATCATGCATATATTCTGTTATAATGGTTTTTAGTATCCACACACACAAGCAAATTTCCTAATGTATAAAATTCCATGAAAGGAAAGCCACAATTATATACGCTTTTGGAACGTGGAGAGATGAAATATTACTTCTAGACCGTTAAATTTAAATTTGATGGGGACAAGACAACCTCGTGGATATGCTAGAACAGTTTTACAAAGACATCGATACATATACCAATATGTGCAATAACATTATATAAAATGATGAATATATATTAGAGAGGCATCACAGAACAAAGACAAACACTCGTGACATAGCCAGCTAGCGTCCGTAAATATGACAAATGAAAATAATATTTATAGCGAATAAGGAAAAGGTAAACAAAATAAATTAAATTCACACACACACGAACACACTAGAAAAGAGCGGCCTTTACTCTTTCTCTCTCAACTCATTCACTGCCTTAGGCAATGATATGACCATAAATGTGACAGGCCAAAAATGTTTTTTTCCTTCAAATATAATAGTTAGATTATTCCAAAAAGATCAATGACATTGGCGTTTCCCTAATCAATCGTTTTTCTGACTAACATAATAGTACGAGTTGTAACTTAATAATACGATTGTACGTCGTACAGGTTACTAATTAAAAAGTGATAATGAAACACACAAAATTATAGAACATTATCAGTTTGACAAAAAAAAAACAAAAACATAAAAATAAAAATATGAAAGAAAATAAGAACTCCGAGATAGTTTTTTTCTTCTTAAAATAGCATTTTTTATAAAAGGAAAGTTATGAATTAACAGAATCAAATTTGGGAAAAAAACTTGTTAACTCGGGAACTATAGTATAAGCTAATAATAATAAAAACAACCACTGAACTTTAAGTACTACTAATTTTTCGTGAAGGATATCATATTTTATGTGAACAAACACTACAAGTTTTGATATTAACTCAAATTTTCTAAATATATATATTGGTTAACGACAAACCTGAAGATTCATACACCTGCGATGATCTTCAACCTAGGAACTCGCGTGAAAAAATTCATCAAATCGTAGAGATTGCTCTCATTGTCGCCATAGATGCGGAAAAGCTTCTTACAATACAGCTTTCTGAAAAGTGAGGGGTAAATTTGGTACTTTCCTTGAAGAGCTAAGGAGGGAAAGCACTGAGTCACCTTCGCCGCCGGAATTAATTGATTCTCTCTGCGGAAGACGAAGATCGAGAGTCATCATCTTGTTGAGGATGAGAACACGTGCATATGATACTGTTGATGATGATTACAAAAAACTAGGGCTTCGCTCCTGCATCATGAAGAATCCAGGACGAACTAAAAACGAGTTCATATGAGGATCCAGAGACGACAAGTTTAACGTGTTCGAGGTTCTGTAGGGACCCCTATGTGGGATAGACCAATAATAACCATGTTGCAATTGTGTTGTAGTTGTGTCTGTAGGATAAGTGATGAGTCGCACTTTCTTAAACCAACGCGTCACGGAACTCTCTCTCTGTCTGTGATGTCACAATTATTATTTAAATTAATATAAAAGGGATCTATTTGTTAAATTGGCCTTCACTATATATACACAAGATGTAAAAGAAAAACGTCAAGACAAAAGCATACACAGTAGCAGAGAGACTCATCATTTCTCGTAGCTACAATTAAGATTCCATTGTCTTGAAATGACTAAAAAGTAGATTGATAGTTAACTCTATATAAAAATTTATCATTCTCCTCCTATATATGTAAACTTACTCGTTAACATGTCTTCTACACACACTCACATCACATGCATATGGTTTTGCTCATACATATTACATATATATGCAGACATCCATATGTAACTTTACATATCTTATTATAAATCTAGACTACGATCGGTGACAGCATAGAACGATGAATGATATCATATATACAATCTCTGAGTAGTATACGCTTTATATAATTATGAAATTGGTAGACTAATACAAAGGTGGGCGGAGCTAGAAATTTTTCAGAATAGGACAGAGAACAATTAAGGAATATTTTGCATGTCAATCTAATTCTAAGACACTTGGCTTTTATTAAATGTAACTCGAGGATGTATTGAATGAACATTTTTTTTTTTGCTGGTCAACGACTCAACGTATTGAATGCAAGTTCATTTATATAATTCGTTTCTATATATCTTATGAACGTGACGCGCGCGCGCACACACACAAATATTCCATCCAAGGCATCCAATAATTATTTTGAGGAAAAACATTTTATGGTTCTGTTCGTAACAATTTAATAATCCTAAGAATTTTAGCATGAGTCAACACAAATATACACATTATTATATAGTATGGTTTAATTAGCAGTAGTATATGATATAACCGTCCGAAAATATATATTAGATTGATGCATAAAATAAAATCCGTACTATAAGGATATTATTCTACGACAGAAAATTAAGGCGGTGTATCCAAGGCAAATTAATTAAAATTCAATTTGGCCGTCGGCAGTTTAAAACTTAAAAAAACTTAAATATATTTAATATGAATTGTGTGTAATAAATTTATCTTTATACTCAAAATTATGTGTAACATATTAATTAAATTAAAAAGAATGATGATCCCAGTGAGGTCTCGGAACGCACGTGAGGGATGATGGTGGGCGCACGTGGGCTCAGGACAATATTGAAGTGTTCTTTTCACTTCTTTGTTAGACGACTTTTGTGTTTAACCTTCCATGGAAAGTTATGTCCTCTTCTATGAAGCCGTAGATTCTGTTCTCTTTAAAACATTTTAATTTTGTTGCATCTTTCACATATGAATATCGTCTTTGGAAATAAAGCTACCACTTCCCCACCAGAATCTGTGGTTTTGTGCAAGAAAACGAAGAAAAGTTACAAAAACCTGGTAACTAACACAATAAAATATGAATGTTTTGTCTAGCCCAATCTCACAAAAATCTACATTGGCTTAATACTTTATATTTTATGATCTTTTTAAGTTATTTTAGCTATTTCTTGTTTTTTGGAAAATAAAGTTCGGCCTGTCGTTACCAGATTTGCTATTTAATAGCGAAATGTACTTAAACCAAAAAAAAAAAATTAAACAAAAAACAAAAAAGCCAAGCCCAGTAGAGCTATTGTTAGCCCACCATTTAAATTACACATGACCATGATCGTTTCAACCTCATAAGTTTCGCTATTATGATTACTAGGGTAGCTTAAAATTGATTGATTTGTTTTAACTTTCTAAGTTTTAACACAAAGAAAAAATAGTTGACGAACTCAAAACAGAAATACGAAATAGTTTTGGGTTTTGCTTTTGTAAGTTGTCTCTAGTTTCTTCAACTTGTAAATGTTATTCATTAACTCTGTGATCTCCTCTTGGGCTGTATTGTATGTATATATTTCACATGATATTACATGTCTATATATACAATTTATTGAAGAGGACAGATTTACCTGAGCTGTTCTATTTGGGCCTGTCATTACTCTATATAAATTAATTTCCATTGAGATTTCAAAATTATCACCAAAATATTGCAAATTGTGCCGTGAGTTTGTGTTTTCGCTACAAAATTTATATATTTCTTCTTTCTGGAAAGATTCTCAAGTTCTCAACAATCATGTACAAAAAAAAAAGTCTCAATACATATCATTCTTGAGATTCTCCTGGTGGATCACTCTCTTCATCATCCACAGATTCATCATAGCGTCGAAGAGAATCAAGACTGAAAAAAACAAAAAGAATCGATGATCACGAATCGATGAAAGTGACCGTTTAACATTCGGCGCAAACCAAAACAGAGATCAGAAATGTTTAAAAGGAAGATCATTTCAAACAAAGTGAACAGTACCTGCAATTTTGAGGGACTTTCCAAGAGAAACCAGAGGACTGCTTTAGATGAAGTGGTAAAGACATGAAACCTTTCCAATCTTGAAGCATGATTCTGAGATCATGAAGCTTACTTTCCATACCGTAGCAGCAATTTGCGTGCATTGTACGAACTAAGTTCAAATCTCTGCTAGGCTCACAAAGACCGCCAAAATAAGCAGTGTTCAGGAATCTCATCTTTAACCCAATGCGGAAAACAAAAGGTTCTGTCTTGAGAAAGTTAAGAACATCCTGATCGTGATACCCCGGGAATCTGAGTCTTGATGCATACCAGTATTTGTAGAACAGTATAGTTCGATTGTTAGACCTTACAAAGTTAAATCCTCCATTTGGCCTGTTTTGAAGGTCGTTTGATCTTCCGAGGTAATGATCACATGCAATTTGGAAATCCGCATACATGTAAAACCTTGGAAACGGGTTCCTGAACCACATCACATCAGCATCCTGAAGAAAAGGAAAAACGAATGTAAAGGGTCACTTAATAGAACCAGAAACCTGAGTTTCACACACAGTTCCCTAATGAGAACTGAAAGAGAAGATATATATATGAGAAATTTTACCGTGAAAACGAAGTTATAACCCAATTCAAGAACAGAACGTAGGAGATCAATCCTTCTCCACATCATCTTCAAGTAAGACCGAGTCATAAAGTAAGCTTCTCGAGAAAAATCAACACCTTCAGTAACAAGACTGAAACAATGCTGATGGAGTTCTAAGCAACGGGAATAGGCCTCAGCATCCAACGCAACAATCACCAAATGATTCAAGATTTGGCTAGTTTCTTCCCCTATTCTAAAACTCTCGAAGAAGAGATCAAGAACAGATCCTGGAGCTGCCCAAGCTGCATTCAAAGTTGTCAAAACCACAGTCCTGTCTATTGTCGCAGCTTTACGCAGGACATCTTCCAGCTTTGGTGGTTCCTCATCATCACGCTGCATTTGAAGAATACACACACCAAGTAAACCAAAAAATATCCGAAACCACATGCAAACTCCAAGAACCAGAACTAGCTTAGCTCATTTTCTAAATTCACTCCAATTCCAAATGGTTTTAGACATCAATCGAATCTCTCAAAATCGTACTTCAATTTCTCGAAGGACATTTTCAAATTCGTGAGGAAGAAGAGAAGACTAACCAGATAAGCAGAGAAATTGAAAAGGCGAGGGGAGAAAGACAAGGAATCAACGGCTCTGTAAAGAACGAAGCAAGAGATGGAGATGGCAGCTAGGAAAAGAGCAGCTCGGCGCACCGGGATTAATGATGATGATCCCGGAGACATTACGGCAGAGGAATTATTAACGGTAGACGAAGCGTCGAGCCTCGCCGTGTTTAATCTCGAACCGACACGGTGCGATAGATTCATCCCCACCGACCATCTTCACTACGTTTCAATGTTATTTTTGTTTTTTTTTGTTTTTTTTTTAATTTCTATTATTATCATTTTCTGCAAAAATAAAACAGTTACAAAATTTAATGTGTACATCAATAATACACACCCACTACTACCATACGCTGCGTTTTAATGAGTATTTGAAACGCTGCGTTTTTTGGGATTTCTTAATCCTTTTACAGAAATAAAACGCTGCGTTTTGGTGCAACATTAAATTTTTCATTCATTCAAAACATTAAATCTAATCTCTTCACTAACATACAATAATTTCATAACTAGTCGAATTGCTATGGCTAATTAAGTCCGTAAGAACATTCATATCCGATTCGATCGTGACATTATAGAAGCAAACAAAAATCGTCACCATCGCAAAAATCTAGAAGCCTAACTAAAAGACAAGAAGAAGATTACTTGCGTCTTTTTTTAAGGGAGGATTTTTTAAACAGTCTGAATGATCACTACACTAAAAAAAATAAAACAAGGGAACAAAAGGTTTCAGCTACGGAGTAGAGAAAAGGAGAGATTGAGATTAAGATCAATCTTCGAAGAAGCAAAACAATCTCTGAAGATGAATGGAGCTGAAGATGATGAGACTGCGTCACTTGTTTCACTAAGTGATGATGTTGCATTGCTTCTCCAACGTTGTCGATTATTTTGAGGATGATTCAACGATAGAGACAACGATAACTCTTCTGCTTCTCCTTCGAGCTCGTTTTCTCGCCATGTGTATTTACAATTGGTCTTCCTGCTCTCGGCCTATTTTCAAAACTCATAAAAAAAAGCTCTTAAAAAGTTTATAATAGAACTTTTTACATTTGTTTTTAAAAACTCATATTTGTTGATAGTTTTTCATAACTAATAAGTTCGGAAACTAGAGTAATAATCTACAGGCTATTAAAATGCAAATCAAATCAAGTTCCTCAAATCCTCATAGAATATAGTGAGAGTCTACTCTAGGCTATCAAATCCAAAAATATTACGATTATGTTATAAATATATATATTGAGTCACGCAGGAATTAATATGTATGCCTAATTGCCTATGAAAACATCAGAAAATAAGCCTCATTTTTATTTAATTTTGTAGAGTATCTATTTAACAAACATTCTTTGATTTGCATTAATATTAAATGATTTATCTAAATTATTATGATGTATAGTATTAATCCCTGACTTATTATTAGTGCTCCTACTTACGAATTTATTGACAATCAAAATCTCTCCATCTGAAAAATATTCAGTACCGAGCCCCAAGCCTACCCTAGTATTGTAGACCCATATCATAAGTCATAACAATTGTTCAGTGGTTTAGTGAGTGTTTATCTGAGTCTTAAATATTTTTATTATTGATGTAACCTTTCGTAACGGCTATTTATGAAACCATATACTGTACGTAGTAATAAAAATCGAATTTAATATTTAATACCTCGAGAAAGTGATGAGACTGGAATTTGATGGACTCGCCATTGCCTGCAAATGTCTTCGTTCTCTCCATGTTCATGATGTTAAGAAAGTCATCGTCATCATTATCAGTCGCTGAAGTCTGCTCTCTTCTCCCAAAAAAAAGAAAAACAAGAAAGAAAAGAGAAAAATATAAAAATCTACAAATTCGACAATTCATATTCAAACAAAACTGTATGATAGCATACCTATTTTCTGGAATAAAATTAAAACACTTGTCAGAAACAAATTAATATTCCCTTTCCATTTTTTCCTATTAAAAAAAATTGAAATAAAAGTTTACCTAAAGTTAAAAGAGTGAAAACCCAAAAGACAATCATTCCTTGCGTGTACAGACAAGTTGTCATGAAGATGATCTTCTTCATTGTCTTGTCTTCTTCTTCTTCTTGAAGATGGTGAAGAACTCTCTTCTGTCCCCCAAGAAATAAAATAAAAAACATTAATTTGATTATTGACCATGATGAATATTCTCTTTTTAACTCTTTGGTAGTATTTTTATTTTCCACAACTAAATTAAAGAAGCATCTACTTATTATCTACAAATACCTAAATTCTTTATCCTTGTTTTTATTAAATATTTTATATAATAAACCATGAATATTTCTGACAATGGTGGGAGTGAGATTTAAATTTATGCATTATTGCAATTTTTAAGTGAACGGTGGGAATTTGTAAAGAACTGTCGTAATCTTGAAACTATGACGTTCAAAAGTCTAAATTGATATCTTCTGATTCAAACCAATTTAATTTTTTGCGAAATTTCATTACCTGGTTTCCCAAGAAGACTGACTCTGGATCCCCTATACATCTGCAGAATGATCAAAACAGTGCAAAAACATTAAAACTTCCAATTACCAAATAAATAAAGGTGAAAAAAAATATCAGTGTTGGCATATACGAATAAACAGTAGAAGACAACAATTGCTATCAAATAAAAAAAAAGTTTTTTTAGCATTTTCTTTGACCTGGAGATGGCTCTTGACGTGTGATATGGTTAGTCCCTTCACATCCATTATCTTAAGAACAAGTTTTGGAGTTGCTTCTGTTTCATTCAAACCAAAGACACAAATCCTTTTAAAATCTTGAATATTACCAAATTCAAAAGTACCAAAATAAAAACTACAAAACCAAACTTCAAGATGTCTTGAATTTATATATATATAAAAAGATAACAACAAAAGTTTGTTAAAAAGACTGACTATATTGTCCGCCGAGCAAATCAACGGCGTGAACGAAGCTCCGGTGAAGCTCCGGCGTCCATCTCAGACGAGGCACCGGAGATCGTACGTACGGTCTAACTCCACCGATTCCTCCATCGCTGCTCCTTCCACACCTACCCATCCGAAAACCCTGATATTTTTTATCTTGATTGCGTTAAAGAACAGAAAACGTTTCTTGTTTTTGCCTTCTGTAGAGAAGAAGAAGAAGCCAGAGGAAGAGAGAAGTTGAAGGAGAACCCTAAGAGAGAGGATAGTTATTTTGTGAGTGAAGAAGGTTAAAGATAAAAAAGGACAAAAGGTTTCTGTTTATATAGAAGATAAATGTTTCTTTTTACCATCTATTTATTCCCCTTTGTCTCTTTTTGGAAGAACTCGTGCTTATATATGTATATAGTAGTGTGTATATAAAGAAGCTAAAAGAAAAATCATAACTCAAGAACATGTGATATGATAAGTAATTCTAGGAAGAGCAAAGAAGAAAGATGGTATATTTATTTTTATAATTAGTACGTAACCAGCTGGAATGTTGTTGTTATACTTTTTATATAGTTTGAGGTGACATGTGTTTTTGACCTAACAGAATAGAATACATTCAACACAAATTTATCATCCGTTTGACTTTGCATGCATTAGTAGAAAATAGCTTTTACAAGAATCTTCTTTAAGTTTTGGTTGGTATCCTCATAATCCATGGACCACTCAACCAGAGAAATAATTAATTATTGGATATATTTTCCATTAATCACCTTTTATTACTAAGACAATTATATGAAATTTATATGCATTAAATTTAGTCTACACTAAAATATGTGAAACTGTTATGATGAATATGCATTCTTATTTACTCCTGTTAAGAACATTTGATTTTGTTTTGTCCGATCCTAATTGCTTACAAGAATTACCTTATTGGGATTTGGGATTTACCCAAATGAAGAAGTTTCCTCTAGGCGTCCCCCTTTTTTCATCATAGGGTCTTTTAGACTAAATTAAAATAAATAATAAGAATAGCAAAAATGAAGATAGCCCAACTGCTAAGCTTTGACCTTAGGATCATCATTCCATTCTTTTTTAATTAAAAAAAGTTTTCTATTTCTTTTTCATTCTTTTTTTTTTTTTGAGGTTCCGTGTTATTTAATAATTTATTTTCTGATAATTAGAAAGTCATATTTATAGTCCTTCGCACGTATTTGAACCAACCTTTTTGACTTCATTCCCCTATTTTTCATTTTACAGTTTCGTCCTTTTTCCAATTCATTCCTCTATTTTTTTTTTTTTGTGATAATACTTACACCAATTTCAAAAAACAAAATGTAATGATGCGCATAACACATGCCCCTATGCTTCTGCTTATTTCCAGTTTGTCTTGTTACTTTTTTTTCTTCTTCTTTCTGATTTCTTGCTGCCTATTGAAAACAAATCAAAATCATTTCCCTATGTGGTAGCCCATTTAAAGCACTGGTTCGGATTCTTGATCTTTTAAAATGAATCTCAACAAAATTCAGATTATTATATTAAATAATCATTAATAACCAAAATTCAGGAACGACAAATCTCAACAAAATGTGATGGGATCACTTACCCTAGTGTTTCCTCCCAATATAATTTGGATCCCACGTTCTTTATAGAAATTTCAATTCAAAATAAAAGATGATAAAGAGGAGGATAAAAATTTAACAAATACTATAAAATAATAAATAAAAAGATGAAGAAGAAATTAAAACGTAGGAAGTTGCTTAAAGCAGAAGGGTAGGACGCAAATGTCGTCGATGACGAAATGGACAAATGGGTATGGAAGTAGTACTACGCATAGTCATCTTCTTGACCATAGCCAGGATTTATATCAAATCTCTTGATTTCTTGTTTTTTTTTTTACATTCTATGTATCAGTTTTTTTTTTGGTCTAAGTTTTATTTTTATCATTTTTTTATGTATGATAAATTGTCTACGTTTAATGCATCTGTGATTTTGTAGAAGAAAAGCAAGAGTAAACAAATTCTACTTTTAATCGTTTTACTCACCCCTTCAGAAATATATACTCTAAATAGCACAATCAGCAAATTAAAAATTCGCAAGTTGTTTGTGTAAACAAAACTGGTTTGTCTCATTTAATAGACACCATTAATAAAAATGTACGATGTATACCTTATTTCCAACTGTACCTACCAGTTATTCAGACCTTATTTCCAACTGTGTTCCATTTTGATGCTACATATTCAACAAAAATACATATGAAAGGATTCCAACAAAACCGACCAAAAGGAGAAAGTTGCACACATAACTCTCTAAAAATTCAAACCAAGCCGTAATACTACTACAATTATATTGGAGCTTACGTGATACGTACAAAGTGGACCTCTTTACCCCATATGATTCACGGAGCCTAATGTTGTTAGAATATGTCAGGGACTCAAGGTGATGTAATTGACTTTCAAGATTAAGACTACAATACATAATACACGTTTTGATTGTATTCACTTTACACCTGAAATATATCCAAAGTGTGTGTATATATGTTCTGCATATATGCCAAAAACCACTTTATTGATTTAGAAAATCTAAGCAAATGTGTGAAATGAAATGTTGATTAGATGGTATCCTAACCATTATGTTTAACAATCGGGCTTAACAAAAAAAAAACACGAATTACCTACTTTCTATTGACAAAGATAGGTAAGGTGTTCGGCTTTTAATGACACTATCTTGGGGTCTTTTGATAGAGAACCCAACACGGCCTCCGCATTAAATAAAAATCGATACACGGATGCTTTAACCTTATCTCTCTTAACCACACATACAAGTTTTTCACCATAAAAGTGTAGACTCCTCCTCTTAAGATAGGACAACCTATCCAAACAATGTTGTTTTAAAGTTAATCAAGTATAACAGTATTGAATTGTTTTATTAAAGATAATATCAAACACCTTTTAGTTAGTATTAAAATTCGATTCTGGCTGTTTAATATATGCTTAAATTGAAAGAAAAAATTATATATATGCTTATAACCAAGTGAACGTACTTAAAGCAATTTATCGTATACGCAAAGTTGGTACGGAGAAACTGATAGATACTGTGGCTACATGCTACGGTTTGTTTCCTGAAATAATTATATGAAAAAACAAACATTCAATAAATCACCAAATAGATCCAAAAGAAATTTATGGTGAGATGGACTGCAGGTCCATGATTCATGGCTTTTACTACAATCAAACATTCATTCAATGAGTTTCGTCGACTCAAATGTATTTTTGTGTGTAGAGATACATACAACTTGACTATACTGGAATTGTTGGGAAAAAAAAGTTTTGGATTATCATAACGGCTAAATTCTATTTTGATTCAGAAATTCTCACCGAACCATTTTATTAGATTTGACCATTATTTTTCTTCTCTCCCTTACACTTTATTAATTGATGTTAATCATAGCACATGCACAAACAATATAAAAGAGAAAGTTTTTAATAAAAAGGTGTAATCAACCAAGAGAGAAAAACACCTAGAGAGGGTTTGTTTAAAAGTATGATTTGAGAACACCTAGAGAGGGTCACCACAACAAAAAAAAACTTATTTAATACTAATTGTTCTTAAAACGATTTAATTTTAAAAGTTTATGCTAAAGATTAGATCATTAGTCAATATATATAGATGTGGGCATGTGAAAAAAGATTTAGTGTTGAGGGTGTACATAAATAATTAGTGGGAATAAGAACCAAGCAACCCTTGTTAAAGTCCACGCCTTCTAGTACTTTTCCCCAAGTATAACATAATAATCTAAATTGAGGAATGAGATTCAACACTTGACAAGATTACATAATTGACATAATAGATTCAACACTTGAAAAGATTGCAAGGGGAATTTGTAATGTACATTTAAATTTGAGGACATGACACATTGGAGAATATAAGTTGAGAGCTTCCTGTCCAAGTATAGCAAAGTATGAGTTATATAACTCAACAAAAAGGGAAATCATAACATGTTGAAAAATTCAAGAGAAACTTCAGGTTTTTAGAGGCAGGACACACATGGTTGTAATCATAGCAGTAGAGACAATTGAACAATATTACAAGTTTGATTTGTGTTAGATTGTAAATGGCAGGTGAGAAGAAGAAGAAGGAGAGGGACATAAAGAGAATAATTCTCCCTTTACAGGCTTTCTATATGTTCTCTTATCCACCAATCCATGATTGCAATTTTTGCAGAATCGTCTATACAAATGCTAAATATTCAGAGTTGGTCCAGTGTTTATGCATTTATTTTATTTATTTACACACATAATTTCATTTCTGTTAATGTAGAGAAAGACTCCCAAGAAAATGACATAATTTGCTCCTATAGATCTGAACTTCTTTTTGCACGGGCTCAGAACCGGGCATGCGTTCGTTTTATACATATTTATTTATCAGAGTACACAACATTTTACAGGTACGTCGGAATTTGTTTTGTAGGAGTTGGGAGACAAAACAAATCATATGTTTTCAATTCTAGAAGACTCTAGATAAAGGGTATGGGAGTACGTATCAAAAACCTGATATACAATAATAGCCTATTTTGAGATCCTGACCAGCTTAATAATAACCTTTTACCAAACAGATCGATATCACTAAAGAGAAAATCAGACACTTACCTACTGTTCCAGGGAAAAGCAGTGATGAAGTATAATTGGGAATTAAGGACCTTATCAGAATGAGCATCATTACAACAAAGAATGAAACCGAGACCAAATATATATGTAGATGATAACACTTTGAGGAAATTAAAAGGCTGCGGTAACGTAATCGTGGGTCCAACTATACTTGATTCAAATTATTGAAATCAGATCAAATGTTTCAGGAATAGAAGAATAGAAAGCAACAAAAAAAAAGGAAGATATTTTTTGATGGTGGACTAAGGCGATATTGTAAGGGTCAGTTTGGTAGTCTATTGAACCCGTTTGATGAACCAGTGGTTATGAAAAGTTATTGGTTCTACCAACTCCAGTAATTAATTAGCTTTTGCTGTAATTTCTCTTGATCATGCATATGACCCACAAGCTTTGCTAATTATAAGTATCATTACACCCTTCAGTTAGCCTCGAGCCTAATTAGTATTTTAAAAGTCATTGAAAAAATTCTACTGATGCAGACTGGGATGACCCGGTTAACACTACCTAAACCAAAAGCTCAGTGCAAATGAACAAAGAAGAACACTTCCAAGTGGTGTTCACGTTGACCAAAACAAAATCGTGTTTGCAAATGATCTGTTCAAAACTAATCAACAGGTGTTTCTTTTTTAGAGAGATGTGATAAAAATATAGTCAAAACTCAAAAACTAGTTCACAATAACATCAGGTTTTTCTCAACCCTGAGATATTTAGTTTGGCCTTCTCAGACAGAAACTGTGACTTTGTCTCTCATTTCTTCTTCTGTTCCATTTGCTGGTTTCATGAATTGCTTGTTTCTGCAGCAAGACGGGCACTTTCCTTCTCAAAGAAATCGAACTCTTGGAGAATCTTAGCAAGCTTGGTCGCGTTGTCTTCTCTTATATTTGCAGGGACCTTCTCTTCATAAGTTGACACACTCATCATCTTCTGCAACTTCTCCTTTTGTCTGATGAAACAAAAAAATACAAATTTCAAAAGGGGGAAATCTCAGGAAACTAACATGCGATTCAAACATTCTGTTTCGATTCAATTTCGGATCTAGGGACTTACTTTTGTAGCTCACCAAGCTTGTTTCTGATTTTTTCTTTTTCAGCTTCTGTGTTAATCGCTCCATCCACTTTTAGATACACTTTGAGGTTCTCGTTTACCGTCTCAACGGAAGATCCAGGTGGGGCTGCGTGTTCTCTCTTTATAAAAACCTGTACCAAATCCCCATAGCAACTCTGATAAGAGACACGAAACAATAGAGTAAGAAAGAAACTGAAGATAGAT
Organism: Camelina sativa; assembly: GCF_000633955.1. Lineage (NCBI taxonomy): Eukaryota > Viridiplantae > Streptophyta > Magnoliopsida > Brassicales > Brassicaceae > Camelina > Camelina sativa. Next base: position 6,648,160 of record NC_025687.1, read on the forward strand.
TTTTACCTCTAAGGATGATAAATTTGCAAGGGTTCTGATCTCCAACTCGTGAGATTTTACCATTTCAGATGTTAAGTTGTTTTCACACAGAGCAAAAGCAGGTAACCTGAGAAAACGTACACAATGTTAAAAGTAACCTTTATATTCCGTTTTAGTGACAGTATATTCGAAAAAATGAATGATGGATATGACATGTCTCAAAGTGCTCCTTGAATGGGGTTTTAATCATATACGCGAACCTTTCATTTTTCTGTTTCTCCAGCAACCCTGCTCTGAGTGCCCTCATGCATTTCACAGTCGCGAGAACGGTTTCCATTTCACTCTCCACTTTCTCATTTGTCCAATTCTGGGTTCATGACATCAGAAGAAAAGAGTTAGAAACCCCAACAAATTATGACAAGTTACTAAGAAAATCTTACTGACCTCTATAGCAGTTGGGTAGTCACATATCATTATAGACGCCTTTCTTTCAGTGTCTTTGGGTGAGGGAAGCCGTTGCCATAGCTCTTCAGTAACAAAAGGCATAAGTGGGTGAAGAAGTCTCAAGCCAGTCTCCAGACTTATCCAGAGAGCATGTTGTGCATGAGCCCTCTCTGAAGCAAACATTGGGTTGTCACCAGCAAAATAAGGCTTGATTGCTTCAATGTACACGTCACAGAATTGGTATTGCCACCATGCATATACTGTGTTGGCTGCATCCGAGAACTCAAATGCCTCCAGTGAGTCCACTGTCTTTGATATTGCCTTATTTAGAACAGAGAGAATCCATTTGCAGCTGAACGGCATGGTTTCAGGGCNGTTTCTCCAGCAACCCTGCTCTGAGTGCCCTCATGCATTTCACAGTCGCGAGAACAGTTTCCATTTCACTCTCCACTTTCTCATTTGTCCAATTCTGGGTTCATGACATCAGAAGAAAAGAGTTAGAAACCCCAACAAATTATGACAAGTTACTAAGAAAATCTTACTGACCTCTATAGCAGTTGGGTAGTCACATATCATTATAGACGCCTTTCTTTCAGTGTCTTTGGGTGAGGGAAGCCGTTGCCATAGCTCTTCAGTAACAAAAGGCATAAGTGGGTGAAGAAGTCTCAAGCCAGTCTCCAGACTTATCCAGAGAGCATGTTGTGCATGAGCCCTCTCTGAAGCAAAGATTGGGTTGTCACCAGCAAAATAAGGCTTGATTGCTTCAATGTACACGTCACAGAATTGGTATTGCCACCATGCATATACTGTGTTGGCTGCATCCGAGAACTCAAATGCCTCCAGTGAGTCCACTGTCTTTGATATTGCCTTATTTAGAACAGAGAGAATCCATTTGCAGCTGAACGGCATGGTTTCAGGGCTTAGAGTCTGCGGAGGGGTATAATCATCGCCCAGCTTCATCATCGCAAATCTGACGGCGTTCCATAGTTTATTACACCATTGACGGTAACCAACAACTCGGAGGATGTCCAAGTTAATTTTATCAGACTAGAAAAGAATCAAGAGTAGAGCAATTTTTAGTTTATAGAATATACATCGAAGGAGTTTGTTAGAGATTTGGCAATAAATAGTACCTGAGCAGTGTAAGAGACAAGCGCAAACCGAAGAGCGTCAGTGCCACATTCAGGGATACCATTTGGAAAGTCCTTCACTTGTCCTTCTTTGGCAACAACCAGCTCTCTTGGATCCAAGTTACCTTCTTCTAATCTCTTATGCAGACCTTCAAGAGTTACTCCGTTTATTACTTCAAGCGGATCAATGACGTTTCCAAGAGATTTCGACATCTTACGCCCATGAGCATCACGTATCATAGGATGCAAATAAACCTATAGCAACGACAAGAAATGTTTTTTGCATATAAGTACTGGTCACAAAGTAATACTTGCGGCTAAAAGGAAGGAGGATCTTTGTTTGACTAAAAGATCATACGTACCTTGCTGAATGGAACCTCACTACCTAATTTCATTCCCATCATAACCATACGAGCAACCCAAAAAAAGAGAATATCATGTCCAGTTTCAAGAACGGAAGTTGGATAGAAGGCTTTGAAGTCGTCAGATTCATCTGGCCATCCCAGAAAAGATAATGGAGCGAGCCCAGAAGAAAACCATGTATCAAGTACATCAGGATCTTGAGTGAGTTCAAACTTCTTCCCAGCAAATTTCTGAGCAGCCTCTTTTCGAGCTTCTTCTTCGGTTCTAGCAACAACCCAATGGTCATTGTACGCACCAACTTCCTTCAGCTGATCTCCCTCTAGAGTGGCATACCATGCTGGTATTCTGTGGCCCCACCAAAGCTGTCTCGAAATACACCAGTCACGGATGTTCTCTAACCATCTGTAAGGTTGTGATTGTCAATAGATTGTGTAGTGACATCTTAAACAGCTATCACAGCTTATCCATATAATGATGCAACAAGAATGATAATAGATGGGGTAAATAAAAGAAACCTTCTCCATTCTGCTGTGTACTGCTTTGGTATGAACTCGAGCTTCTTGTTTTCATCAGTGATGGCAACATCAAGAGCCTCCTTTCCAATCATGCTGCAATTAACATACCACTGAGGCTTTATCATAGGTTCGATAACATCACTGGTTCTTGAGCAAAGTCCAAGCCTCATTTCATTGTTTTTGGCACCTCTGTACAGCCCCTGAGTAATATTTAGACAAAATAGTTAAGTTCTGCAAGACACTTACAAGAAACCACCAGGTTGTAATATCTTCTCAAACCAACAATCGATAATAATGTCTTTTTGCAAGTTATATGAAGAGTAACAGAATTACATGCTTCTGCAGAGCTTCAACAACTGCCTCACGAGCTGCAAAGCGTGGCATCCCTGTGAAGTCAGACCCGCCATTTGTGTTGATTTTTCCATCATCAGTGAATATGTTTATAAATTCCAGCTTGTGGCGCTTTCCAACCTCACAATCATTGGGGTCATGGGCAGGAGTAATCTACAAGAGACGAATAAACTAACTTTCACACAAGGAAAATTACTAAAAGCGGCAGAAACATAGAATTCAAATATATAAGAGAGAGCCTGTGTACCTTAACACAACCAGTACCAAAATTTGGATCAACAAGTATTCCATCACAGATAATTGGTAACTTCCGTCCATTAAATGGGTGCACAGCAAATTTCCCATGAAGATGCTTGTATCTTGCATCATCAGGATGAACAGCAATAGCAGTATCCCCAAGCATCGTTTCCACCCTGGTAGTGGCAACAACAACCTCGCCCAAGCCTCCTTCCAGAGGGTAAGCAAACGAAGTAAGAAGACCGAACTCAACTGGCTTCTCATAGCCAGGAACTTTTAGTAGTGTTCTTTCTTTGACGTCGATATACTCAACCTACAGATATTAGACACTCTGCATAAAGAGGATGCCGTCCAGTAATCATAGTCTCACAGTTGCTGCTGACTTACCTCAACATCAGATATGGCTGTCCTCAAAACACAATCCCAATTAACAAGCCGAATATCCCTGCACAAGTCATGGTATGCCTTCAGTTCAGTTAAATGTGCTTTCTTTTAACAAGGTAACTGAATAACGTAATTGAGTACAATATTCCTGTTTCCATGTATCCTTTACAACAGTAGTTCGATAGCTTGCATTAAATAACAACGTCAGACTTAAACATACCTATAGATAAGCCCTTCCTTATATAACCGTACAAAGGCCTCATTGACAGCTTTTGATCTTTGCTCATCCAGCGTAAAACACTAGATTTTACAGGCAGAAACATATCAGTAAGATGGAGGGAGAGCCCAGGGACACAGGTTAAGATAAAAAGTTCATATACATCTAAGGTCATCTAGCAGCGAATTAAGTTGAATATAGCCAATTTCTATAGCATATGTCTGAGAAAGGTCAGATCACTGAATTTTTACCTCACGAGACCAATCGAGAGAAGCTCCTAGGCAGCGTAGTTGGTTTAGAATTGTACCGCCGGACTGGTTCTTCCACTTCCACACCTTTTCACAATCACAAGCAACACAGGAGAATTCTTCAACAATGAAAAAAGGAAAATGTTTAATGAGCATACATTTATTTTCAACTTACTTCCTTAATGAACTCTCCACGGCCAACGTCATGCCTATTCATTCCTCTTTCACGCATGATATTCTTCTCAACCACAACCTAGAATGAACACTCAAGCAAAGAATATGATACAATGTAAAAATAAAATTACAAGCATGCAGCCAAAAGGGGATTCGCTCTAGACGGCAAATTATTTTAATATCAGACATGAGATAGGGACAAACCTGTGTAGCTATACCAGCATGGTCAACCCCAGGTACCCACAAAGCATTATACCCAGACATTCTCTTCCAACGAATAATTGTATCCTGCATCAGCAAATTTTTAGTCGCTGATCATCGGGAGGAACAGTAGACAAAATAACAGCACCAAACAATGTGCTAATGAAACCTCAATTGCAGTTGTTAATGCATGGCCAATATGCAAGGCTCCAGTCACATTTGGAGGAGGAAGAACCTGCAAAATCAATCAAAGGATTATATAAACTATAATTAAAAACAGTACTAACAATTTCAGAAGCTCAAAATTCTTCTCAACTGAATCGGGTTGACAAATAAATTATTCGAGAAGACAATAAAAAAGAAAGTTGAATCCAGAACGAATGAATTTAAGAACTGGATAAGGCCTTACCATAACAAAGGATGGCTTGGAACTCTTATTATCCGCCTTAAAAAGGTCAGATTTTTCCCACCAAGCATACCATCTGACCCAATAATTACAGAATAACACAGCATTATCTAAAGGAAGTTTTGTATTTGATTGAACACGCTCAAATTACTGTCAAAGAAAAAGCTCTACACACTTACGATTTCTCTACGGCAGCAGGACTGTATTGTTTGGCCATCTGTGAAGAAAGCTTTTTCCTCTCACCAAGAGGAGTTACAGGGTCCACAAAATCCTCAGGATTCTCTTCTGACGCATCCCGTTTGGAACTCTTCTTTGCACTCTTTTTAGGGACATTGGTTCCATCTTTGGCCTGTTTTGCCTACACGAGAGAAGCAGACCATGATAAAATTTTCTAGTTACAGGGATAGTTAAGGATTTGACTCGCACGTTATACAAAAACATGTAGCAGGAACCCGAAACGCATAATTGGGGTTTCTCAGAGATTACCTTCAGTTCTGCCAGCCTCGCTTTCTCCAAAGCTTTTTGCTTCTTCAACTCCTTTTCTTTATTCTACAAAAAAAATATTTAACAGATTACTTTTAAAGTTGATATTACACTGGAAATAAATAATAATTGAAGTCCAACACGGTATAATGAAATCAATAAGATTTTACAAAAGCAAAAACCAAAATAATATTCACCTAACTACTAACTCTCACGACAGGAAAACAAAAAAGGAAGCGTAAGGCAGTGCATTCAAAAGTACCAAAAGAAGCAACACCATGATTATAAGAATTTGTTGCAAGTGTACTTAAACTATTAACTTATAAAATGTAAAACACTTCTTCGGGCTTCTCTAACTCTTCAATCTTAAAAACAACTTAGGCATTTCTATCTGTCTACGACTCTCACCAATCCATTTTCCAATTAGGCATTTCCATATGAAAACATTACTCACTACAGCTAATTGTATTACTATCGAATCGCTATACGCACAACCTTGATTGAACAACAATCTCAACCACAATCGTCTATGAGATTCTAATTGTTAAAATCAAGAGAAAAACAAAAAAAAACAGAAGTCAAACCTTCTCTTCCTTCTTCTTCTTCCGCTCAAGCTCCTCCTCTGTAAGGATCTTCTTCTCTGATTCGGACTGCGAATTAAGAAAACAAACAGTCAATTCTCAGAAGAATTTCGAATTCCGGTGATAATCAACGACAGTGTAAAAGACAATCGGAATACAAGCGTACCATGATTCTGGAACCGTGAAACGGACGCAGTAGCTGATTCGTAAACGCCGGAGATAAGAAGCTGGGGTGGTGATGAGAACGTGCACAAGATACAAATAACGGCTTAGCTCTTCTGAGGAAGAGCAGTGACATAGACAGCAACAAAAACCTGCTAGGGCTTATTGAATTTGCTTATTTTGACAGTATCGAACCAAAATAAAATAAAAAAAGTGAACCGGAAAAATAAATAATGATCTGGGTTTGTAAAATAAGTCGGTTATTTTAGTTTTCGGCCCAGTGGGCTTACAAAGATCCACTGAAGAGGAGATGTGGCGTTGTTGACCGTTGACGAATCAACGAATGTGACTTCTTCTCAAGTTATGTAAGAGATGTGTAAAAACTAAAAAGTACATTACTTACTGAAACCAAACAGTCAATAAAAAATTCCTTGTGACTAAAAAAAAACCAGAGACATGGTTTGGTCTGGCTGGTTATTCACAACATCTTGTTTAAGATTTAACTCTCTTAAAACCATAAAGATCACTTGGGATGAAGAAGAAAGGATTCAAAAACGGTTTTTATGGTGTGAGAGTGACTCAGCTAATGATCATCTTGTTGAAGAATTCAGCTTGCTCAGGGAAGAATTCCAAAAGCTCGTCTTTGGTTACCCACACAAAATCCTCGCAGTTGCTTATGTTGTATTTTGATGCTGCTACTACACTGCATTTGAAGAAGAACCTCTACACAACATCAAAGAGGAAAAGAACCAAACAAAAAATCCATTAACTTCGATACTTAGATGAGACCTATAAATCTCTCGAGCTTTGTTCTTAGTTATTACCTTGTAAGATGGCAAATCAGGTGTTTCTTCTGTAGGTTGTATAGCCATGTGAGCCATTGGAGCATTTCCAACAAAGTATGTGTGAGTGAGGTCTCCTAAGACTGACTTCAAAGCGGATTCTGCGCACTGCAAATACCAAATTTACATAACAACAGTAAGCAGCGGAAAGATTTCTCATGGTGTTAGGGATAAAAGTAGAGGCATCAAACAATCACCTTGCGAAGAGTTGGCTCGGAATCGTAGACTTTCTCAGGGAAATGCCAGACGGGTTTGTCACTAGTAGCTCCAAACGGCTTGCCGAAGATGAGAAGATACAACTTTTTGTCTAGAGCTCTATATAATGACCTATATAATAGCAGCAATTTTTCCAAAAGTAACTATCAATCTTCAATCGAAGAGAGAAACACAACACCGCAAGAAACATAAAGAGGTGCGAACAACTTACTTCCTATCATTTTTCTTGTCAGCCTCTGTAATTCTAGGAGCAGGTACATAGTCCATTTGGTATTCACCCTTGGCTCTGTATTCACGCATCAAAAGATCAACCAAAAGACAAATTTAAAATTTCATGGAGAAGTCACAGAACCGTCACTACACTTGGAACAGATTTAAAATGAGCAAAAAAAATAGTCAGAGAACCTTCGCTATACATCTACGAGCATACAACAGTTCTTAACTTTCACTACAGTCAAAGTACTGCTGCTCAGGTTACTCCAATACTAAGCACATGTAACTTACAGAGCCATAAAGAAAAACGCCGATCTTACAATTCCTAGCTATATTCATAACGAAGATGGCCCAAAGTTAAATGAACAAGAAGCCGTTGAATAGAGTATAAGCTTGGAGGCATCAAGATATAAACAAAGATCGACAAAAATCAGAAACTTTTACCTGTTCTTAGCAATGTCCAAGAACTCATCTGGATATCTACGACGAAACTGCTGTTGCCAATTGAATCTGCAACAGATCAACCAAATCAAGACAAAATGTTTCCAGTAATCAAAATCAGGTGAACTATACTGTAAAAATTAAAACTTTCACTGCTCAATGACTCAAAAACATTTCTTTGACTCACATAACTGTACTTATTCCCCATGTTCTCTCGATTTCTCATCATTCTACAACCAAAATATAAAAAAAAGCACAGAACACAAGCAACAATGAGAGAGGGCTTTTTTACTTGAACTCCTGGAAAGCGTAAACAGCAGGATCCGGTCTGGGTATGACAACACGCAATCTCTCAAAAAGCACCGAAGCTACGATCTTATCAGAGCTCGTGCAAAACCCTCGCCTGCTCTCCAAGAGAGGCTTAGCTAGTAACCGCAACGATGATCTCTGCATTTCTCAATCTCAACCCAGAAAACGAAATCGGATTTGGCTAGTGAAAGAGAGAGTGAACGCCGGCGCTTTGAGCCTGAGGGTTTTTCGATGATACTCAATCCCCCACTTCAGGTAAAACCACCAATTCGACGGGATGAACAAACAAAAAAATAATTGGTTTACATAACCAGACAGAACCAGAATCCGGTTTGTTTTAATTAAATTGGATCTACATACATGGCCAAACTAAACCATGTGATCCGGTTTGCTCTAATACACTTTGATTACATGGTCAGACTAACTAAACCATGTAATTAAAAACTCGATGTGACTAATTCAATTAGCCTAATTCAAAAGGATTACAGACAATACACACTTTACTGAACAACAACAAATCTATCAATCCCTCTATGTACATGGTCTTCTTGCGAGAACAACGCAGACAAGTCGAGAACTATACAGAAGAACGGTCCGTGACAACACTTTCTAATCGATTCTTTTAAAAATTTAAGCATTTGTGTTTTTGTTTAAGTGTAGCCCTTGACTTTTTTACAATGGGCCCGGTAGATATTCAAAAAGTAAACTAATCAAATGGGTCCAAGTTATTATAGCAACAGACAAAATCTTCGACTGAGGCCAAACCTGAGCTTCAATCATCACCGTTTGATTCACCATAATTACCCATCGGCGATCGCAAACCGTCCAATGTACAACCGAACAAAAAAACCATGCAAAGACAAATTATATTGCACAGCTTTGGTAATCACAAAAGTTTCCTAATCTGTTTATATGAATAATACTACTGTATAAATTTATAGAGGTATCAATCAATTGATAGCAGTCTGATTTTTCGTTTGAGTGTTTTGTTTTTATCACAACTCGCTTAGTACGTTTTTTTTATCGCAGTCTGAAGTTTCTGGAAAGTAGAATGAGATTCTGACTAAATATTGTTTCAACTAATTATTACTATTTTGTTTGTTCGAACCTCGACGTGTCAATGTATATACTCTATCAAAAAAACAAAAAACAAAAACTACTTGGCTAAAATCTACCCCCACTAAATGGTTTCTGTTTAACCAAATATATAATTGATATATATATATATATATATAATCTCAGGATTCTCTAACAACAAATATATATATATATATATATATATATTTTTAAATCTACTCGGACCCATACGAAAGTAAAGAGGATTATATATCATTATCATGGATCAGTCATACCGTTTGAAATTTCGAAATTGTATCTAATACTAAATATTGGATACCAGAAGGTAACAACTTCTGCGACTTCGTGACTCTCCTATCCGTTTCCTACGCTGTCATGTAAGGAATGGCAAGCAGACCAGCTTCTGATATGACTATTGGACACCATTTGGCCAACTCATTCATTTTTTCGGAAAGTCTGGACCGGCTCAAACTGGTATCCCGCTAAATGCAACTGTAGCCCATGCATGTTCTCCTTCAGGCTGGAGATTGCGACCCTCCCGGTCACCGCAAGCGGAACAACTGCAAGTTCACCTCACGACTATTACCTCTCCAGCCGTTTGCCCTGACACAGATTCTTTTCTATGGAGCATCGACGGTGATGAGAAAGACTTCTTCAGCGCAAAACAAACTTGGGAAGCGTTGCGACAGCGCTCAACCCCTCTCAACTGGGCAAAACAAGTATGGTTTAAAGGCGCTACTCCAAGGCATGCGTTTTTGTTCTGGCTAACGCATCTTGATAGACTTCCTACCCGTACCCGACTGGTAAGCTGGGGAATGCAGGTAACAACTTCTTGCTGCATTTGTGGACTTCGACCAGAAACTCGGGATCACCTTTTTCTAAGCTGTGATTACAGTGAGGAACTCTGGATGCAGACAACAAGAAGACTAGGTTACAGGCCATTCGTCTTCCACACTTGGGAAGCGTTTTCAGCCTGGTTAGACTCTACTGATGCTACCTCTACCACTACCCTCAGAAGGCTAGTTGCACATGTGGTCATCTACACCATTTGGTCGGAGAGAAACAACAGGCTTCATAACAACATCACCACGCCACCGCACGTGATGTTCAAGGTACTGGATAGAGGAATTAGAGACGCGATCCTTGCAAGGAGCCACAGGAAACTCTTCAAACACCTCCTGCGAGACTGGCTAAGGCTTGTGTAATGCTGACTACAGTTCTAGACAGTATTCTCTTAACGTGATAGCCCTTGATTTTATTTTTTTTGGCAAAGCCTATCGGCTGTGTAAAGTTATTGTAGCTGCTACAATTCATTTTCTTTAGTGAAAATTCACAAATTTTCAAAAAAAAAATACTAAATATTGGATGTCGTATTGGTAATGTTTCCAGTCGTGCTACATATAACATACTTAAGAACGTATGAAAAGGAAATGGGAGGTTTATAGCTAGTTATAGTTTAGAAACTTAACCATTTATATTCATCCACCGCTTAGTTCAAAACTTCAAATAAAGCACTATGTGAAAGAGACGAAGGTTGATCAACTTATGTGGTTAGTCATGCAGAATATGAAAATCTTGTAACCAAAAAACATAGAAGTTGTAAACTGAAAAGGTATCATCACAATTAATTGTCAAGAAAACCATGTAAGTTGCGAATTTGCAATCATCAAATTTGACCAGTGTATATTGTAGTAATTTGTAGAAGGCCTCGCTCAGTATGTGTGTACAAGTGTTGGACCATTCAAACCCGAATTTTAAAGAAGAAGACCCCACAAATGATACGGCTGCAATCTTTCTAATTTTTCCATTTGGGTCCCGCCGGCATGCATACATTCGTCCCCAC
>NC_025687.1:6660081-6687019 GCF_000633955.1 Camelina sativa
AATTGTCAAGAAAACCATGTAAGTTGCGAATTTGCAATCATCAAATTTGACCAGTGTATATTGTAGTAATTTGTAGAAGGCCTCGCTCAGTATGTGTGTACAAGTGTTGGACCATTCAAACCCGAATTTTAAAGAAGAAGACCCCACAAATGATACGGCTGCAATCTTTCTAATTTTTCCATTTGGGTCCCGCCGGCATGCATACATTCGTCCCCACTGAAAATTCGTATGCCGGCTACATGCATTGCAATCGAGAGAAAAAGCCATTCTATATATATCTTTTGTCCCATTAATAAGTCGTATAGAAAAATAGGGTAAACTACAAATGCCAAGTAATTTTCTCTTTTTGTTTGACCAAAAAAAAGAAGTGATCATATTGGATTACAAGTTTAATCTAGATAAACTGAAAACATTTCCAATAAACTATAGTTTCTCAATTTATCATCAAATGTTAGTCGACTTAGTCATTTTTGTGGCACAAGTCGACTTAGTAACTATGATTGCGTTGCGTTGTCCTATATTCTCATCAATAGAAATACATGGTACACAAATGACAAATAATATAACAAAAATTGAAACGAAAGGTAGGTAATGATGGAGTAAACGTGATAGGATATGACATGACCCCACGAAGGGGAAGAATTGAAAGTTATATAAATCTAAGGGATAAAGTACCTAATAATAGAATAACAGGTTGTTCCCCAAATCAGAAAGCAAAAATTTGCTTTGAAGAATATATACATTAGGGAGATAAAGCTGCAAAATTTGAATTTTTCTTCACTTTGAACTGTTTTTTTTCGTTAACATGCATGACTTTGATAAACCAGCTTACCTTCGTAGTTCGTACATCTCCTTCGATGTGTTTATTACATGTTTCTTTACAATGTAAACATTTGACATCAATACAAAATGAATTCTGTGTAGAAAGTTTTGGTTTTGTAAGCAGAATATATATGGTTGAATGTAGGATTACTGCAACGAAGTTTCACATTTCAGTATTTCACTTATGTTAATTATTGGTACAATACTAAATTATTAATATAGAAAATAAAAAATATTTATCGCTTTTGATCGACTTTTTTTTTTTTTGCTTACTGATCCTTATAATTGTTAAACAACTTAAACCCGTTTTGTTTTAACCATGTTTCAAGTGTGTACGTATATTTCGTCTATGTAGTCTGTACACTATTAATTTGGTTAGTTGTGTAAAGTCTTATACATTCACTAGCTATTAGACTAGCTAACTCAAAGTGGAAATTAGGAAATTTATTATAATTGGCGATAAGCAGCTTACTCGTTAGAAACCCATCACATATATGATTATTGATGATTTTATCATTCATGTAGCACATGTACAAACCACAAATAAATATCGTCATTTGTTGTACCAACACATATAACACTACTCTGTCTACTCAATCAGGTGATATAGCGTGCATCCACCATTTTCTCTCTCTTCCATGGGTAACATGCATGATCAGCATTAGAACATAGACATCATGATGATATTTTCATCGCCTTTAGCCATTATTCAGTCCCCCCATTTACCTAACCCCACTCAGAATTCAAAACTTTGTTTACATTTGTTCCATTTCTGTTTTACACTTTGGTCAATATCAATTTATTTTCCATAGACATATAGTTTGTCTTTTGTACACCACCTTCTCATTTATATATTATTGACAAAGCTTGTAACGTGGTACCCGAATAATTCTAAGAAAAGTATTCACAGTCTACGTAAATACTTCTGCACTCAACTATCTTTCTATAGTAAATATGGACATTTTCTTAGACATGTAATAAAACTATTAACATTATTCCATAGCTCCAACTGTGCATATCAAATTAATTTTCAAAACCGAATGGGAGATTCGTTTGCTTAACATATGTTCTTGTAATGGTGGAGTAACAAAATCGATATTTAAAATTTTGAATTCTTGTAAGAAATGCGGTTAAAAAATGGACATATGATCACCATCTCACAAATAACCCATGAATATTTATATTACTTTGTATGAAATAAATCCTGATGGACACACACTATCCACCCATTATGATCTCTTTATCTTTTCTTTACAGTTGACTGTATTGAGTACTAAGTTTTCTCCTTCCAAATTTCTTCACTTCTTTAGTTATTTTTCTCTTTTCTCTTTTTTCATTTTCATGCTTTATTTGGATGATTTAAATTTATTTTAACTTTTTACTCACAACCCACCAAGATAAATAGGTAGCCACATGGTCTCCCCTTAATTCAACACATTCAGAGTCAAATCCACAAATCATTACAAAAAAAAAAAATGAGTGAGCTTTCCTACTCTCTCCCCTCTTGGGATCTCCATAACCTTGGATCACTCTTCAACCAAAACTTCAATCTGGGTATAGAAAACCACATATATATTACTGATCTCTTATGTATAAATATGTTAATATTTGTTGGTAATTTTCGTGCAATCAAAACTATATATGAATTCTTTTTAGTTTTTTATTCTTTTGTTGGAAAGATCATGAATGTATTTGTGCTTAGTAATTCAAGAAATTTTCATTAAAAATATACCCACACAAGTATTAATGGAAGGAATTTGGTCATGCAATGTACTTGTATATAGATGCATGGGGGCTCATTGATGAATCGCCGGAGCATATATTATGTTCGCCGGAGATGGATATCGGGGACGTTTCCACCGGATACCTTGAAGACGCACTAGTCGAGTTAAGTGGGAGAAGCAAACGGAGACGTCTCTCGTTCAACGGCGCCGAGTACAAACCAAATAACGATTTAGACCATTCTCAGGTTTTTATATATAATTACAACTCTGTTTTTTTTTCTCATTATAGTCATTTACATAATCATTCGCTATTTCTTTTTGTTTTTAGTATGAAACTGAGTTGGTTAATCGTGGTATACAATAATGCAGAATAATTGGGGCCTGTCTGAGAATTATAGTTGCACGAGTAGTCAGTTTGCAGGTAGACCTACTTCTTTATTATTATCACCCATATTTGTTATTGTACATAAATATTATTTATTATTAAATGAACATAATAGTAATAACTGAATATATATTTTTAATAAATTGAATAATCCTGATGAATAAATTCTCATTTAACAATTTTTTCTTATAATTGAACAGTTGAATCTCCAAATTTTTCGATCAATAAATGTTCAGGAGAAAAATCGTCAGATTTTTCAAAGAACTCTTTCGAACCATCCTCGACCACGTCAAGTAAGCATTCTGTATTTTCTTCCAAAGTAGTGAATGGGATATTTTTCGTTTGCGTTTAAGAATATTTGACATCAAAGTTTTTGTTTCTAATCACATGCATGTGAAGTATATCTTAGCAAGTATAACCCTAGTTTCCTTTTGGTTGATAGTGGGAAAAAGAACTAGTTGTATCATATTTACTTTCTTAACACTCGGGTCCATATAAACACTTACTTACACACTTGTGCATTACAGAGAAGAACGACAATGACGAGAAGAAGAGTGTGGTGTATCCATTTGGAGTGGTGAAACCAGGTGGTCGAGAAGAAGACGTAACCCTAAATGACATTAACAAGAGGATTCTAATGCCATCTGCTCGGCCGGTTCGACATCCGGTTGGAGACTATGCGTGCCGTCCATGTGTATCTGCAGATGGACCGGGTCTATCAGGCAAAGCCGTAGTTGCTTTCACGAAGATACAAACACTAGGGAGGGGCACAATTACTATCATAAGAACTAAGGGGTGATATATATGTAATGTTGGTAATTAGGCGGGTCGTTATAATCTGTACTATCGAGATGTTGAAAAAAGATTAACCATTGGTTGACATATATATATATATATATTGTTGTATATAGTGAGAAAGATTTATATATGTAATGTATATATATATATATATATATATATATTAATATATGTGTGTTTTTTCTTTCTAATTCTTCCTTAGAAAAGTATTTAGAAACATTTGCATAAAGAATCATGGTTATCTTAATTAGAAACTTACTAAACCGAAAAAAAACTTAAGAAAACAAAGAAAAACAAATTCTCTTTGTTTTTCCTTTTGAATTATTATGTTTTTTTTTTCTTTCTTTTTATTTGCATGTTCGTGCTTTTTGTTCTTTACCTCTTTTCCCCTTAGCAAACTCTTTTGTTCTTTAATAAAAAAATATTCAGTAGACACCAAATAAATAAACGAAGCGTGAAGAAGAATTATAAATAAAGAAATTAAAGTAAAAGGAAAGAAATTTGTAGAAAAGCAAGTACACACCAAAAGAGAGTATTTACTACCTTATCATGAAATTTACGAAGATGGTTATATGATGATGTTACGCAACAAATCATTGTACTTTCTTACCTATTTGTTCAAAATCTTGATGATTATTGGTTATTAATACCAAACACAGTAAGTACAACAAGGAACGAAAAGAAATAACAAATCAACAAAAATGTATCTAGTTCTTTGTAAATTTCGTAATGGGTAATATGGGAGTGACCGACTGATGGATGAATATAAATTATAGAAACATTATTTTTTATGAATTCATAGTGAACAATCTAAACTAGAGTTTATTTTTAAAATTCGATATGATTTTTCACTTGAACCAAAACTATCAGAGTCATTCATACCAAACAGAATTACATAGTAAATTGATCAAATCTAAATAATTTTTTTTTTTTGAATTAAAAGATTAAACTGAAAAGAAAAGAAAAAAAGAATAAACTGGTATGTTTAGTTTATTGTTTTTAAAAATAAAATATCAATATGCCCTCAGTCAGATGCATGGCGTCATGTTTATGTAATGTTACGTTTGTCGGCATTGTCTGGAAGGGAAGGAAAAATACCAAGCACTCGCTCGTACTCGCTGGTCAGTACTTAGTCGTAATGCTCTTATAACTGTTTAGCATGTGGGAATTTTTTTAAACACATTTCAGGTGGTTACTGACGTGGATTGTTTAACAAATTGTTAATGCTCTCTCTTTTTTGTTTTTTTTTTTTTCTCTATATTTCTTTAAGTTAAATGGAGTATAAGCACTAATTAATTTACCTGTCTTTACCATTATATTTTTCCAAAAGGGACAAAGACCATGGATGCTTTAAACCTTGGTGGGTTGGGTCCATGTCGGTAGACCATGGTTAAATTAAACAATAATATTTTGAATCTTAAGAACAGAGAATTTTGGAATTTGTTAATATTCAGTGATCTTTAAATTAAATATATGAATTACTATATCAAACATATAAAATTAAATAAATGTGTATCTTTAACTTAAATATATTTCCAAATTTTCTGAAACCTAATTTGAAAACAAAATGTCTATTAAAATTTAATTTAAGATAATATACTGAATTAATAAGCCAAAGATTCTAACCTATAAACTTACATAATTTTCTTATTGTATTTACAGATGAATAAATATACAATCCTTAAAAGTAATTTGCCTTTAACAAAAAAAAAAAGAAAGAAAAAAGAGAGAAAAAGCCTTTCATGATAATTATAGTAGATATTTTATATTCATGCAGTAATAATGAAGCCTTTCATGATTAAGTCGGTCTAACAATTAACTATGGACCACAATTGTAAGCCCAAGTGAAAAAGCCCATTACATAAACCTATATAAACCTGAATCGTCTTTTACCTCCGTCCTTCGCTTATTCTTCTTCTTCTCCACGCCGAAGTGATTTATTTTGCGGTGGTGCTCTTCCTTACCGGCAAAAGGTACACGATATGCTTTTCTCTTTTAATCCGTATCCTAAGCGTAGTAGTCCTTCACATCGCTGATTACTCTATTTTCCCCTATCGCTATTCATGTTTTTTTACGAATTTTTTTTTTTCCGCTTAATCAATCAATTTTAGAAGATTTGATTAGTTTCCAGTTTCATCAGAATCTGATACCTAATGTTTTCAATTTTTTTGCTGGTTGCAGGAAGATGACGAAGATACTTCCACTAGAGGCTCCTCCTGTTGACGGTAATCTAGGTCCACTTCCTCCGTCGCAACTAACGGAGGAAGAGAAAGAGACGATGCAAGCAGAGGCAGAGCAAAACAATTCAAATCGAGCTCCCGCGTCTGTTTCTACACACACGAAAACTATCGGGATCATTCATCCACCTCCAGACATAAAACCAATCGTCGAGAAAACGGCTCAGTTTGTTGCCAGATACGGGCTGGTGTTTGAAAACAAGGTTAAAGCCGAGAAGGCGGATAAAACTCATTTCAACTTTCTGAAAAGCGATGACCCTTATCATGACTTTTACCGGCACAAGATCACCGAGTACTCTGCTCTGAAACAAGACGGAGCTCAGTTTACTGATTTTGATGATACTACTAAAGATCCTGAACTTGATGCTGTTGTAGCAGATGATGAGTCTGTATCATGTGATGCAAAACCTGACCTGCAGGCTCGATTTAGGGTTCCTTCTAGTAAGCCTTTAGAAGCTCCTGAGCCTCAGAAGTATACAGTTAGACTTCCTGAAGGGATCACGGGTGAGGAGCTTGATATTATTAAGCTCACTGCTCAGTTCGTGGCACGGAACGGGAAGTCGTTTTTAACGGGATTGACTAGTAGAGAGGGCAACAATCTTCAGTTTCAGTTTATGAAGCCAACACATAGCATGTTCACTTTTTTCACTTCTCTGGTTGATGCGTATTCTGAAGTATTATTAAGGCCTCCTAAAGATTTGAAAGAAAAGATGATAAAGAGTGTTGCTAGTTTGACTACTGTTCTTGAGCGTTGCTTGAATCGTCTTGAATGGGATCGTTCTCAGGAGCAACAAAGTAAGAAAGAAGAAGAAGAGAAAGAGAAGGAGAGAGTTCAGATGGCTATGATCGATTGGCATGATTTTGCTGTTGTTGAGTTGATAGATTTTGCTGACGAGGAAGATGAAGATTTGCCACCGTCTATGACACTTGACGAGGTTATAAGGAGGAGCAAAGTATCAGCGATGGAAAAAGATGAAGTTGTTGAGTCTGGAAAGGAGGTAGAAATGGAAATGGATGAAGATGAAGTTCAGTTTGTTGCAGAAGGAATGAGAGCAGCGAACCTGGAAGAGAATGGTTGCTCTGTGCAGATTGAAAATGTACACGGTGAAGAAGCACCTATGAGGATTGTTAAGAACTGGAAGAGGCCAGAAGATAGGATGATTACAGAGAGAGATCCAACTAAAGTTGTTATATCACCAATTACTGGAGAGATGATTCCCATTAACGAGATGTCTGAGCACATGCGGATTTCTCTTATTGATCCTAAGTTCAAAGAGCAGAAGGATCGGATGTTTGCTAAGATTCGTGAGACCACTCTTGCACAAGATGATGAGATTGCTAAAAACATTGTCGGGTTGGCCCGCCTGCGTCCTGATATCTTTGGGACAACTGAAGAAGAAGTCTCGAATGCTGTCAAAGCAGAGATTGAGCAGAAGAAAGATGAGCAACCAAAACAAGTAATATGGGATGGTCACACAGGAAGTATCGGTCGCACAGCTAACCAAGCCTTGACTCAGAACGCTAATGGAGAGGAGCAAGGTGATGGTGTTTATGTATATACTAATAACTTCCCTGGTCCAGCTGCTCTTCCTCCTCCGCCTAATCTTGCCTTGAACCTCCCTCGTCCTCCTCCTACTTTTCAGTACCCTGGTCCACCGAGGCCACTTGTTGTTCCAATGATGCAGCCAATGCAGCCAATGCATCAGCAACACCAGTTCTCGATGCCCGGGCCACTTGGACAACCTTCGATGATGATGAACCAACCACCACAAATGCAGTCTGTTATGCATGTGCCCCCTCCACCGGGATCTCAGTTTCCTCGTATGGAAATTCCTAGACCTTATGGTCAGCTCCCATCGCATTCAATGGGGGTGATGCAGCGACCACCTCTGCCTGGGTTGCTTGCTCCCCCACCACCTCTTCTTGAGGAGCCTGAGCCAAAGAGACAAAAGTTTGACGAGTCATCCCTTGTTCCAGAAGACCAGTTTCTTGCTCAGCATCCGGTAATATGTTTTTTTCAGACTCTTACAGTAATTTTATAATCCATTTCTTTTTCCTCTGAGTTATCTGACCTGTTTTATATGTTTTCAGGGTTCGGCTACTATCAGGGTTTCTGTGCCAAAAAGGGATGATGAGTCCAAAGTCATTGAGATCTCAGTGCAGTCGTTATCCGAAAACGTGGGGAGTTTGAAGGTGAAAATAGCTGGGGAGATAGATATTCCTGCAAACAAACAGAAGTTAAGTGGAAAAGCTGGGTTCTTAAAAGACAACATGTCGCTTGCACATTACAATGTCGGAGCAGGAGAAATCCTAACATTGTCTGCGAGGGATCGTGGTGGGAGAAAGAGATAGAGACCGTTTGGTTGATACAGGGAAATGCTTTTTAATCTCTTAATTCTTGTTCTTTAATAGATGTTTTCTATTGGTTGCCAAAAGTATATGTACTGCTCTCTCGTACTCGTCATATCTCTACTATTACTGGCTTAAGTTTCTTTTGGATTTGCAGCTAGTTTTGAGGCAACAGTTTGCTCTATAATCTTTAAAGAACATATTTGATACTTTGCTTTGTGTGGTCTTCATGTTGTTAAGCTTTTTTTAATTAAATTTTACTTTTTCTCTTCTGTAGGTACCAAATGAGGATGCTGCTTTGCTTGTGTTGTGTCCCACAGGCCACAGGCTGATCATTGTCGCAGGGTAACACACACAATCAGAATACTTAAGATGTTAGTTGAAAGTTGAAACATGGGGAACCTTCTCTAGGATTTAAACATAGGTTCTCTTCTGTTTATTGAAAATGATCTGTTCTGTGTTACGCTGATACCGTGACCTCGAGAGACCCGAACTCTTGTGTCGGCTAAGTTTGTTTACAAACAGGAGTTGAGAGTACAATATGAGCCATGTCCATAATGCTAATAAAAAAATCAACTTTGTAAGATGCTCAGATCAAGTTTTTGATATGGTTCCTCTAAAAGTATACAGTTAGACTTCTTGAAGGGATCCTGAGAGTGCTTGATGTTATCAAGGTCACAGTCCAGTACTAGAGGCAGTGGCGCTTAATGGGTGATCGTTCTTCAAGGGATTGGTCACGACTAGAGAGATTAACAATCGTCGGTTATACTTTACTCATAGAGTGTTAACTTTTTTCACTGATTTGGTTGATGCCGTTATATGGAACTATTATATTAACCCCTCTCCAATATCTTGCAGCTGAATTAGAACAGATCTGAGGAATCATGCTTATGCTTTGTGAATTCTTGCTCATTGGTCTTAACACACCATCATTCAGATGCAAAAGTCTTGTAGATTGCTCATTACTCATAACACCATCATTATGATTGTAGACTTGATTGTCTTGTTATATATATATAAAAAAATTACTTACAGTTCTCTGTTTAGCAAACCACTTTGTCATGAAAATTTAGATGATTATATTAAGTATCGCAACAAATCATCTATTTTCTTAGACTTATTTCTGGGACTTTCTTCCAAAGTGGAAGAAAAGCAAATGAGTTTGCGTTTGAATCAACTAATAATGCTGTTCTGATGTATTTCGAAAGCACTCCAACTCTAGAGACTAGAGTGCAACTTTGTAACTTTGTAGAGACCAGAGACAGCCAAAAAAAAAAACAATAGGAAAGCAAAACAGTACCACAAAATCGGATTCAAAGCTTCCAAACTTGTACCATTTTATACGCCCGTCTGTCTAAACAATCATCGAGCGAATTATTTCAAGCCCATTAAAGGCCCATTAGCCACAACTGAAAACAGAGCTTCGTTCATAAATCCTAGGGCTCGGTTTGATTCCCCTTCTACTGTTTGGTTTCTATCGATATTTCATCAAATCGTCTTGTAAAGCCTTCACATCTCGAGCTGGTTCGTGTTCCGTTTCTTCCCGACGTCACGGCGGTTCTCGCGGCGAGGCTGTTCCTTACCAGCTGAGGTACGGTGTTTCTTTTCCTCCTCTTAAACCCTAAGCTGCACTTCTTCGCGTCGCCGATTACTTTTGTCCCTATCGATCTCTTTCTCTCGCATCTGAGTTTCCCAGGATATATATATATACCTTCTCCAATTGAAATGAAATACTCAATTGTTTTTTTGCGATTTTTAGTTACTCTTTTATCAACCTACTTCAGTAGATTTGGTAGTTTAGGTCGAAACAGTTATCCTGAACTTTGATAAATTTTGGTTGCAGAAAATGTTCAGTTCGATGGAGATACTGCCACTGGAGGCTCCTCCTGCAGATGGGAACTTAGGTACACTTCCTCCTTCGCAATTAACAGATCAGGAAGTCGAAGAGAGGGAGTTGTTGCAAGCAGAGCAAAACAACTTAAATCAAGCTCCGGCGGCTGTTGCGACTCACACTAGAACTATTGGAATCATTCATCCACCTCCTGATATCAGAACTATTGTTGAGAAAACGGCTCAGTTTGTTTCCAAAAACGGGTTGGAGTTTGAAAAGAGGATTATAGCTAGTAATGAAGGTAATGCCAAGTTCAACTTTTTGAAGAGCGCAGATCCTTATCATGCGTATTACCAGCACAAGCTCACTGAATACCGTGCTCAGAATAAAGACGGAGCTCAGGGTACTGATGATTCAGATGGTACAGATCATTCCCAGCTTGATGCTGCAGCTGCTACTGCTGCTGATGAGTCTGAAGCAGGTGATGCGCAACTCGACCTTCAGGCTCAATTTAGGATTCCTCCTAAGCCTCTTGAACCTCCAGAGCCTGAGAAGTATACAGTTAGACTTCCTGAAGGGATCACAGGTGAGGAGCTTGATATTATTAAGCTCACTGCCCAGTTCGTGGCACGGAACGGGAAGTCGTTTTTAACGGGATTGACGAATAGAGAGGGAAACAATCTTCAGTTTCAGTTTATGAAGCCAACACATAGCATGTTCACTTTTTTTACTTCTCTGGTTGATGCGTATTCTGAAGTATTAATGCCTCCCAAAGATTTGAAAGAAAAGCTGAGAAAGAGTGCTGCTGATTTGACTACCGTTCTTGAGCGTTGTTTGCATCGTCTTGAATGGGATCGTTCCCAGGAGCAGCAGAGGAAGAAAGAAGAGGATGAGAAAGAGCTGGAGCGAGTGCAGATGGCTATGATTGATTGGCATGATTTTGTCGTTGTTGAGTCTATAGATTTTGCGGATGAGGAAGATGAAGAGTTGCCACCGCCTATGACACTTAACGAGGTTATAAGGAGGAGCAAAGTTTCAGCGATGGAAGAAGATGAAATTGTTGAGCCTGGAAAGGAGGTTGAAATGGAAATGGACGAAGAAGAAGTTAAGCTTGTTGCAGAGGGAATGAGAGCAGCAAACCTAGAAGAGATTGTTAAGATTGAAAATCTACACGATGAAGAAGCACCTATGAGAATTGTTAAGAACTGGAAGAGGCCAGAAGACAGGATCCCGACAGAGAGAGATCCAACTAAAGTTGTTATATCACCAATTACTGGCGAGCTGATTCCCATTAACGAGATGTCTGAGCACATGCGCATATCTCTTATTGATCCTAAGTTCAAAGAGCAGAAGGATCGGATGTTTGCTAAGATTCGTGAGACTACTCTTGCTCAAGATGATGAGATTGCTAAAAACATTGTCGGGTTGGCCCGCCTGCGTCCTGATATCTTTGGAACAACCGAAGAAGAAGTCTCAAATGCTGTCAAAGCAGAGATTGAGAAGAAGAAAGATGAGCAGCCGAAGCAAGTAATATGGGATGGTCACACAGGAAGTATCGGTCGCACAGCTAACCAAGCCTTGACTCAGAACGCTAATGGAGAGGAGCAAGGTGATGGTGTTTATGGAGATCCCAATAGCTTCCCTGGTCCAGCTGCTCTTCCTCCTCCTCGACCAGGTTTCCCAACAGTCCGGCCATTGCCACCACCTCCTAATCTCGCCTTGAACCTTCCTCGTCCTCCTCCTACTGGTCAGTACCCTGGTCCGCCGAGGCCACTTGGTGTTCCAATGATGCAGCCAATGCATCAGCAACACCAGCTCTCGATGCCCGGGCCACCTGGACACCCTTCGATGATGATGAACCGACCACCACAAATGCAGTCTGGTATGCCTGTGCCCCCTCCACCGGGATCTCAGTTTCCGCATATGCAAGTTCCTAGACCTTATGGTCAGCTTCCACCGCATCCAATGGGGATGATGCAACCACCACCTATGTCTGGGATGCCTCCTCCCCCACCACCCGCAGAGGCACCACCACCTCTTCCTGAGGAGCCTGAGCCAAAGAGACAAAAGTTCGATGAGTCAGCCCTTGTGCCAGAAGACCAGTTTCTTGCTCAGCATCCGGTAATGTGTTTTTTTCAGAATCTTTGAGTAATTTTCGTATCCTTTTTCCCCCCATGAGTTGTATCTTACCTGTTTTATACATTTTCAGGGTTTGGCTACAATCAGGGTTTCTGTGCCAAACGATGATGGGTCCAAAGTCATTGAGATCACAGTGCAGTCATTATCAGAAAACGTGGGAAGCCTGAAGGAGAAAATAGCAGGGGAGATACAAACTCCCGCAAATAAACAGAAGTTAAGTGGAAAAGCTGGGTTCTTGAAGGATAACATGTCGCTTGCACATTACAATGTCGGAGCAGGAGAAATCCTGACATTGTCTATGAGGGAACGTGGTGGGAGAAAGAGATAGAGACAGCTGGTCGACGCAGGGAAATGCTTTTAATCTCTTAATTCTTCTTTAGATGTTTAAATTTGGTGGCCAAAACTATATGTACTGTTCTTAGTTTACACATCTTCTCTCTTGGCTCATCATATCTCTAATGTCTATGGGTTCCAGACGAAGAAGAAAGATCATTACTGACTTACGCTTGTTTTGGTTTGCAGCTAGTTCTGAGGCAACGTTTTGGCTCTGTAATCTTTAAGAAAAAAAAGAAAAAAACTTATGTGATACTTCTTGCTTTACTTTGTCGTTGTGTGTTCTTACTTTGTGGTAAACCTTTTTTAGTGCAGTTTGGTATCTCTTCTCTGTAGGTAAGATACGAGGATGCTGCCTTGCTTATAGTTTTTTCAGGGGATGATCATTGTCAAAGGTACGCAATTACCATTGTTAAGATGTTAATTGAAACATTGAGAACCTTTTTAGGCTTTTAAACATAGGTTTTCTTCTAATATAAATACAGTGGGTTTGGTATCCAAAAACGCTTCACATCTCTGCGACTTCTGTGGGCCTTGGAGTCTTTACCGATCAATCAATGTATGTGTACGTCTTAAAGTCACATTTTCTGATTCTGTGTATTATAGCATTTGTCAAAATGAAGCTAGTAACAAAGATTGATTCACCGAAAAAAAAAAAAAAAAACAAAGACTGCTTACTCATTTATTCATTAGTTTGACAACGAAGTTTTTGTCAAAATAAAAAGCTCCAGTAAATAAGTTGTGTTTTTTTAGCTGTTACAACATCTACATATTAGGAAATAAAAATTATCATAGTTTAGCCTTCATTATAAGCCCGAGATGAAGTTAATATCTTAAACCGGAAAGTCGAATTCCATTTTTAACTGGGACTGAAGTATATCTTCCAAAGTAAAAAGATGGCGCTTTTCATAAACTGCGTTTGAAACAATAAAACTTCCGGACAGCGATATTGTTCATTCTTATTACAACAAACATAAGCTCTGAGAATCAAGATATTGCTTTAGCTCATTTCCTGAAAATGTGTTATCTTTGTTGCTTAACAAGTCTACATAATAGATGAGAAAATTAGAAGAAGAAACGGAAAAACAGAGAAAGCAAGTCACAATAATAAAGTTGCTTATACATGAACTATATATTACAACAATATTAAAATGCCCTCTGGCCCTCTGGGTCTAGGGTGACTGAAATCATCATATGACCTTATGGTCAGTCTTTGACTTATTTAAAGAAAAACAAGAGAATTGGGTTCTAATTTCATTCTAACTGGGGTTGGTTTAGCTCTAGATGTCCCTTTAAGGCTTGATGGTTTCAAGAGAAGGTGTGACATAAGAAGATGAGGAAGATGATCGGAGACATGATGGTGTGTTTGTACGAGAAGAGAAACAAAGACAAGAAAAAAAGACAACTCTCATAACTCTTCTGAGAACTTGTCCTCTCTTTGGGACTAGACAAGCTTCTCTTTCACCCATCTCGCTCTATCTCTCTCTCTCTATTTCCGGTTTACTTTTGGTTTGTTTTTGGTTTAGTATGTAGAGATGATGATGTGTCTTGCAAGCTGGAACTGCCGACGTGAGTCTATATAGTGATTAGTGAAGGAAGAGTTGGAGAGACAAAAGACCGCGTGAAGATCCTCAAGACGCGTTGGCTCGTTCACTTTTTTTTTTTTCTTCTTCTTATTGCAAATTCATTTATAATTTGAATTATACTTAGGATCTATATATACATATAAGTTGCATATCATATAGGTTTAGTTTAAAGTGGTAACTGTTCAGAGTTTGAAGTAGTCGTAGACTTTTCTTTCTTTGGTTCCAAGTTAACGCGTTTTTGGCTTAGTGAGCGACCGGTTTTGGTTTTTTCGTTTATGAATTTAAACAATAAATTTTTTTATTCTTTGGATACTTTTCTCCCCTTCATATGTAAGTATTTTACTCTATACAGTGTATGATTGATTAAGAACTATACAGTCTTTGGGTAACCCATGATTCCCTGACTGAAGAAAAAATGAGATACTTTGTGCTTTTTTATAAGCGTTAATATTTAAATATATGCCTTATAAATGATTTTTTTATGGCAGCATATATGGATTGTGAACTTGAAACAAAGAGTGGATTTGTGAACAAAAAAGAATTGTACATTGATTTTTTAACCACTATTCAGGACGCATTTGGTAAGAGAAAAAAGAAGAGTAATTCGGGTATCTGACCAAGGGCCGGGGCACACGGGTCCTGGTACTATCCAGGTGGGTGCGAAGAAAGAACATTAACGAGTTCCTGACTTGCCCTGACACCTGAGTCTACTACAACTGCTCGAGTTGCTTCTGACAAGAAAACCTAGAAAGTCCTATTCATAAATGTGTCTCGCAAGGGGATCTAGGCTCAACTATGGCTTCAAAAGGGAGAGGGATCACGGGGGGTAACCCATTTTCCAAGCTGTTTGAAAACCAAAATTCACATCCAAGTGGAAAAAGATAACATGGGGTCAAAAATTTAGGAAAACAAGGGAAAAACTAGTAGGTTGGGGACTTGGGCAAGGATGCTTTTAATATACCTCATGTTCATGTTCCGGAGAAGAGAGGTGCGTGATGAAATTTCCAAAGCCTTGGCCAAGCTGATCATGGCGAATAATACTACAAATTACTAATTTTGTCATTCTCTACGCAAAAGGACATATTTTCATTAAAACAAAAATCGAGTTTTCATGAGATGGACCAAACCGACGTCTAGAAACATGACTATCATCACTACTAAATGGGCAACTCGAGAAAGCCAAACCTTTTCAGTTTGTGTCAATTAAAATCTAATTTAAATCAAAATAAAAATAAACAGAGATAGAGTCGCCATAAGTAAAAACGCACATTAAGCTGAGTGCTGTAACGACTGATGAGATCGTCGGCATATTGTTCGGGTGTGAACTGTCTGCTAGAAGAGTAAAACGTAGGCATGAAGTAGTTGTTGAGATAATCGTTGCTTCCTAAACCAACAGAGTAAATACATCTCTTGAGGTGATCAGCTGCACGTGTCTCGTCTCCTAGTAAACAGTAATAGTAAATAAATTTTAATCAGAAAAAGAGATAATGGTTTCTCAATGGTTCTCATATGAGAAACTTTGAAAAACCCATGAGAGCCTATTAGATTTTGACACATATCACCATTAAAGTAGATGAATTTTATTATAATAAATTAAATCTACAAAATTTTAAAGTCTTAATGAAATAGTTTATTTGTTGTTATTTTTTACTTTTTTTTAGTCTTAAAATAAAATTAGCTATCTAACAAGTTCCATTATACATAATTTTAAATTATATTTTATATTATTTTAAATTAATATTTTTTTATAGAATAAAAATAAAATTAAATATATTTAATAAGTAATTTCATATGTCTAAATTTTTATATATATAATTATTGATTAAATGCAAAAAAGAACAAAATAAGTATTCAAATAAAATTAAATTAAAAATAATAATATTATATTGATGAGAGTCATGAGACACAGTGGCGGACTCAGGAAATAAATTTAGAGAGGTCAATTACAGTACAAAAAAAAATTGTGTCATATTGGTGGTTTGAACCCTGGTTTGGGGAGGTCAACACTACAAAAATTCACCTTCTGTGATACAGAAATTTTGTGGAATTCCATGTAAAAACAACTATTTAATTAGTTTATCCAGTTAGGCGACCTACCTTACGTAGGTCCGCGGTTGATGAGACATACAAATATTAAAAAGTGTTTCCCAAAATTTTCTACACTAAAAAAATTAGAATTTTTTTGAGAAATACCCCTTGTGTCTTCTCTCCTTGAAGGGATTATATTGTTAACCCTCCAAAAGGGATTAGTAACAAATGCAACCAGTACACGAACTTAATTGTCTAATTAAACCTAATCCAATCACATATAAGATTGGGCAAAAGAGGCGCCAAAATTTTGGGAATCTAAACGTTACAAAAGATACGACTAGAAACATGAATGACTCGAAACGTTATCGAATTTATAGATCGAAAAGATTTTACTTGTACGATATCATTGTAGTAGGTATAATTTAAAAGATAGGAAAATATGTGTATGCGATTACTAGTACTTACTTACACCCGTGCCGGGCAATTATTTACTGTTAGTCTGTTAGTCTGTTACTATGATTTACTGTGCCACTTTTATCACCGGTAGACAAGACACATCGCTGTCAAATTATTTGATCATTTGAAACATATTGCTATATCTGATCTCCACAAGTTAAAACAAACGAGACTTGAAAAATAATCACAAGTTATATAAGTTAGTTAACCCAACATTTGAGTAGAACAAAGCATTTTAACACCATAAGAAAGGCCTTAGAGAAGAACAACAGCAAGGGCCATGTACTCACTCTGCTTCTTGTGCTTTCTCGCTACTAAGCCTACAATTTTTTTAGTATTCATAAAAGATTAGAAATCTCTAAAGTTTTCAGATTATTAAAAACAGGCCTTTGGTTGCTTCTTCACTCTCACCATGGTACGTAGTAGCATTCAACAAACACACACCAGCCAGATCCAGAAGAGAGTGTTTCCAGAGAGACTCAGCAGCTTCGGGAGTAGACTCAAATGGAAACGGGAAAATACCGTAGTAACCATTCTTCCCGCAACAAAGAGAAGAGAAGTTGGGAGGAACGTAGGCTGGTGGACTTGATATGACCATCAAGTTAGAGGGAGTTGGACCCTCTCCCAAACAGTCGAGGAAAAGATCAACCATGTCTCTGGGACCTATTAATTCAGAAACCACTTAATTAGGACTCCTTCTCTCTCTCTCTCTAATTAACCATCATCCTATTACTACTACTCTAACCAATTACTACTTAGGTATATCTCCTATTACTACCCTAGCAATTACTATACTCTCTAGCAAGCAAATGAATAATTTTAGGGATGATCGAGAGGATACTAACCATGGACGTCGTTAAGAAGAGAGATTCCAGTGGTGGTGGCCACTTCTAGGATGTCACGGCGGACCTTTGATAGTTCGCCAACGGCGGTGATCGTGATAGGACCAGAGTAGCCTAAATTCCTCAAATACCGTTTAATACACGGACCCACCCGACGGGGATCATATCCATCGGGAACCGGACACCTCTTTATGTCCCAATACACACATACTGGGGCCGCAGCTGCCTCCTCCGTTGGTGGCTTCATCATTCAAAGACTTTGGATTATTAAACCCTAGAGAGAGAGAGACGGCCGTCTGATTGTTTCGATCACAAATACAACAACTTATCGGATACTTTGTGGGCAAATAATAATTCTGTACGTAAGAAACGTGAGAGTGTGAGACATGGAGCGATAAATTTTACTTATTTTTTTTCTTGTCGGCTCGAAAATTCTACCCTAGAGAGTTCTATAATATTTCGTTTAGGGTTGATAAATGGGCTTCGCTTTGATTATGGGCCTACAGAATAGATATGTATACAAATGAAAGTAATATATGTTCACAAATCTTTGCTATTTTGTTTCAGACATTAAAATAAAATTTTCATACGAAATTAACTTATACCTATTGATTGAATGTTATTACCCCTTAAAATAATTTATCTACATGCAAGTAAAAAAGTATACAAACGACGAGTTCATGAACTCGATCCTGAAACTACAACACATGTAAAAGTGTTATCAAAAAAGAACATTAACGAGTTCCTGACTGAAACCTGAAACTACTCCTTAATTTGCTTCTGACAAGAAAACCTAGGAAGTCTTATTCATGAATGTGTCTCACACATGGTAACTCCTGAAGCTTGAGCGATCTTTCAATAACGGATTGCTGGCCATAAAATCTTCTATATTTGGAAGTTTTAGTAAAGGAGGATTTCTCACGAGCTTCTTCAAGTCAGACTGAAGAGTGAAAGAGAAAGAGAGAGGGATAAGCTAGCATGTGGCAAAAACATTTTTTAAGGAGAAAGTAGGCTAGAGTTAGTACCTGAACAACATCATGAAGATGAGAAACTTCTTTTCCCTCTAACAGCCCAACCTTCTCGAGGTTCTTGATATATCCATTTAGATGATTCAGCACATAATGTGTTACTTGTCTTGTTTTCAAAACACTCAAAACCTGACCAAATTTTATGGGCTATTACTATCAGCCACTTTGTCTTGTTTTTAAAAGACAAGTTAATCCATGATAAAAAAATTTATGCGTTTCAGAAAAAGTATATGGTCTCAAACCTGAGGAAATGAATCACGGACATCTTCCAAGAACTGCTTTGCTTCTACTCCTTCCACCTCACTTTCACTTATTACAGTGGAAGCAACGTCACTGTTACCTATGTAAATTAAATAATATAGCTAAGAGACAGATGAATTTGGGAGTTTAGTTAACGCTACATGGGGCACCCATAAAGAAGAAAGCACAATTTCAGGTAAATGAAAGACCAATTGTTTTCATTTCACGGGCACATCAGATAAATAGTCTTAACGGATATAATAAACATAGAGATATAACGGAACAGAGTGATGCATACCTAGAAAGTCATGCAATTGCTGTCGCGCAATCCTGTGAGCACGGAGAAACGCAGAGGAAATGTAACAAGCAGATTCTAATCTTTCAACAATTAAATGCGTGACCAACTTGCGGGGGATAATTCTTGATTGAAGAAACTTGTAATAATTTGGGAAATGAACACGCGGCTCTAAACCCCTCCAGTCGCATAAAGAATTGGTAGAAACAAGGTCAAGTGCCTCATCTACTGATTGCATCAAAACATTGGCAGTGCTACGTGTTATTCTCCCATCATCAAGCATCTCCCAGTAAGCTGCCTGGACACCTGATACAGGCAAGAGTCTCGAATCAATAGCCAATTTTGGAGAAACAACAATTTGACAACCAGAAGATTTTCATACACATGGTTAAATACCATTTAAAAAGCGTATACGCATGTCCATTATATTCGTAGGGTCAAGGTTTCCAGCTTCATACCCCTTGTGAGGATTAGCTTGTCCCCCTTCTAAATCTTTCAAGCTTGTAACATGTCTTGTAACTGTAGGCCAGTTAGCAGATCCAAGCTCCTCGTCATCTCCTAGATTTTCAAAAGCTTTTAAGGCGGTGTTCACCATTTCACACTTTGTGTACTCCAATATTCGTTTCTGCCAAAAGAGCGAAGATGATCATTATATTTCTGTAGCAGTAGTTTCAACATTGGGCGGGCATGTAAATTTCAAGGATCAGTGACGGATTCCGAATCAGGTTGAATCCAATCTTAAACTACCTACTAACAGTTGGTAAAACACACAAACCTAAGCTAATGTACCCACACCGGCAGAAGGATGCAGTCACTTGTGCATGTATGAGCACAAACACAGATGATCAGAGATTTCATTATCTACCAAAGTAATATATCAGCCCAAGAGAATATAGCATTAACATCCTGACCTTACTGGCCGTTAAAGTGTCCATGCGAAGAAAGTGCAAGAGTAATTGGGTAGTGGATCCATTCACAACCAAAGTTAGGAAAACAATCCCACCTGTGAAGAACAGAAACTGCAAAACAGCTTAACACATCAAGATAACAATAAGAGCGTCCAGAAAGAAACTCAATAGTAGTTCATCCTGTGTTTCAAAACTCACCCTTGTTCCCGTCTCCGAACTAAGATATAAATTTCCACTTGATTGCTGAATCATATGGCCAAGAGCTAGAGTATGTCAGCAATAACGAAATGAGAACAAATATATAAAAGATTTGAAAACAGATAACCATATAATTCGTAGATATGTTTCTCTTGCATGAATAAATCGACCATTTCTTCAGAACTCACTTTTACAGATAGAGCGAGTGATAGTGACACAGCACCCCTTAGTCCAGACCACGTGAGTATGATGGATTCCTTCCAGTTCAATCCATATCCAAAACGGCATAGCAATGGGTACAGAACTCCAACCACAACACAGCGGGAGAGTTGGACATACAAATATAAGAGGAAAAGAAAGCCCCACGAGATTCCTGAGAAAAAAATTATGAGTTAGGAATGTTCCTTAACCCCAATACATATGCAAAAAGAGAGCTAATGCAGGAATGATTTTAGGAATTAATGATATACAGATACTTTTCATGTAGTTATCTCCATATTCATAATAATCATGACGGAGATAATAGAATAAAAACAAAAATCCAAACATAAAATGTGAAGGGTCACCTTGGTAAGATATTCTCCGACCGCTAAGAACGCCTTCAGCGATAATAACTCCACTGCAATTCAAAAGAGAAACACATGCAATGTAATTGTATCAATCAACTTAAACATAGACTGCAATACAGTTCTGCTGGATAATGGATAAAAGAGAAGTAGCTGTATATTCTTTGTAAAACATTAACTTTCCGTTTTTGAATCTAGCCAGACACTTCGTACCTGAGTATAAAAACTAATGTATTTGCAATATAAGCGGCCATTTCCCTGAAAAAGTTAAAAGGAAAGTCATATGGTTATAAAACATACATGAAAATATTTTTCTTCCTTATAGTGAAAACGGATTTCTGAGTAGTGAATTACCAGAAGTGATGCAAACTCTGGTGACTCTCACCCTTAACTGCTGTCCTTGCAAATGCAGCGAAAAACCTATTACAATCATTTTATGAAAAACGGATTTTAAGCACGATAACAATAGAAAGAAGGGAAAATTCACCACGACTTACATCCCCAAAACCATCACAGTCAAAATTCCAGAGACCCCCGCCCACTCTTGAGCCTGTACATGGTAGAAAAATCTCATGTTTTCTAGAGATTTAGGAGGTTTCAAGCATTGGAGGTTAAGGTGAGGAGCATACAGTGTAGTACGCGAAATAGCTCACTGAAAGTGTTACAGTGATCTGAACCACCGTATCATTGAATACGAATTTAAGCCAAATAACTGACGCAATGCCAAAAGCTAAACCAATGCCTACACTAAAACCAGAACAACATAACATGAGAGAATAGAGACACCAACACAGAATACCACTAACAAAAAGAAAAAGTCCATACGCTCCGAGTGAGTTCTGGACAAGAAATTTGATAATGGAACCCCAGTCAGAGTTCTGCCCCATCACCATCTTGAAGAATAACTGAAAGACAACAACTGACACCCTGAATTTTTCAAAAAAAAAAAAAAATAGCTTGAGCATAAATGACATAAGATCATATTGATGCAAAACATAAGAGTTTGATATATGATTACCCATCATTCATCAGAGACTCCCCGTCAATTAAAGTGGTCATCTTCTTACTAGCACCAAGCTCCTTAAGCAAAGCAACAACAGCCACGGGGTCGGTAGCTCCTAAAAGTCCTCCAAGCAACAATGATGTTTTCCAGTCCCAGTTATATGGAAAAGTAAGCTACAAAATCATATAACTCGTAAATTAATGGAACGTCATTTATCATCCAAAACTGTTTGAAGCTAATAAATACCTTTATAAGAGCTCCAAGGCAAAAGGTAGAGATCAGAACTCCAGGGCCAGCAAGCAGAACCATTTGCCCCATACACCTCTACCAATGATGTAAACTCAATCAAAAATAGCCGGAACCAAAACAGACAAAGAAGTAGCTTCAATCCACAAACTCCAGGAAAATAAAAACCTTGATCTGGTGCACATCCATGGAGAATGAGCTCTCGAAAAGAAGAGCAGGGAGAAAAACAGCCAAAAGTAGGTCAGGGTTTATATCATACCCTGTAAAAAAATTAAATTGCCGCTGTAAAATATTCTGAAATGCCATAAACAGCTCGTAATCTAACAGTATAGAGCCAAAAAAAAGGAAGAAGATAAGAGTAGCTTACAAATACGAATTCCATTGCCAATCTTCCCAAGGTTATGCTTAGTTCCATATTCTGCAGAAACAAAATCCAAAGTTAACTACTTTATTAGTCTTTTCTTCTTAAAGATTGAAACTGAGCTATACTGATAAGTGATAATAGAAAATAGAAACAAGAAAATGGAATTGAAAACACTTGTCAATTCAAATTCCACGTATGAGGAGGAAACTAGATTGCTCATATGTTATTGGAGGGAAAAAAAAACAAGAAGAAGCAATAGGAATGAAACCTAGGGATCCGAGAACGATGCCGATAACGAGGAGCACAACGGTGTAGGGAACTCTAGTGCCATTAAACAGTTGTCTACACGCGGTTCCGAGAACAAGCGAAGTTCCCGCGAAAATAACGGCATCCACAGGATTAGAGTCGCTCTCGTCTGAGAACAAAGACGATGATATTGCTTTCTCCGGTGACCTGTACGGCGACGCCGCGCCGATTATACTCGCCATCTCCCGTTTACTTTTATTTTTTTTTTCTTTTGTGATGGACAAAAAATAATTTTATTAGTTTACAAAAACAATAAATGTAATTGAGACCGAACCGAATTTGGTTCATGTTTCTTAATACCGGTTTTGCATGGTTTGTATGTTTAACTGAGATTGATTCTCTCTACTAGCTAGTGTGGATTGGATTGGTTTGACAGGATTTATTAGATAGAGAATCCAATAAGTCCTGTCAAATCCTATGTTATTTCTTATAATTTCACATTTTATATAATGTAACAGTAAGTTGGGTTGGGTTTAGGGAACGCTGTTTCTTATCTGACTTAACTAGGTTTATAATAACCCGAATCAAATATGTCAAATGAGAGAACATATACATTTGTTTACCAAAACCAAAATAATCAAACAAAACTGACCAGAGTTCCATCCCATGGATAACTTGCTTGTTCACAGTTTCTGTTTTCAACCACGAATTGGTGAGCTAGTGGTTCTAGCTTGGTTGGAAGAGTCGCTCTGTTGGTGCAGGCCAGAGATCGATTCTCTCCAAGCGCAGAATTGCTAGCTTTATTCCTTTGACTATATGGGTATGGGCTCATTGCTTATGAATCATTTGAAAGCCTCGGGGGACCTTACCCATAGGATACCCTTTCCCCAGGGATTAATATCGGACTCCTCTATAGATCCGAAAATTTACCTTGAGTTATTAAAAAAAAAAAAAACTTGTATAGTAATTAAGTAGATTATATACATTGTAATTTTCCGTCGTTCTTATAAGATAAGAAAGCCCTTTAAATGTACATGCCATAAACGATGCACGTTGACATTACCCAAAAAAAAAAAACGATGCACGTTGTATATCTATATATAAATGATTAATGATTAGATCATGTAGTGAGATCATGCAAAGCAATTACGTTACGATAACGCACGTACCATATATCAAACAAAAAAAAAACATGAATTTGAAAAATCTAGAATACTATACAGTCAAATTTTCGACCCAAGAAATGAACACACTAGAGATAAAATAGGTTTGGCAGAAACAATTAAGTAGTAGCCCGCCTACGTATCTTACGCAGTCAACTCGGGCATTAGTAACGCCTGATTTGTTTGGTGAGTGTTCACTTTCATATTTGCTTCACAAGAATGTGAAACTTTATTTATTATATCCCTTAAAATTAATTAATCTTTCTCTTCTCTCTTTCCTTTATAAAAATGTCACAATTGTTATATATAAACATTGTCCCTGGTTTCACAAAGTCACATGAGTATATTTTTTAAAAAAAAATCTATATCCTCATACAGTTTAAAATACACTTAATAAAATAGACACAACACACAAGATAAAACTAGATATTTTATTTTTTAAAATAAAAATTAGTACGAATTTTCTTTAGTTTTAAGGGTGAATTAGCTCACTGATCAAAACAAAAAAACTATAGAAAAAAATAACATATTATTTGAAAAAATTAGAAAGTTAGGATCAAGAGCAGAGAAAATTACCAATTTAGTGTTGGTTGATGGTGGTAATGGTGGCTGGCCGGCGAAGGTAGCCGGCGGAGATATCCGGTGGGGATGGCTGGTGGGGATGGCCACCGGAAAAAGTCGCCGGAAAAGTTTGCCAAAATTGGTTGCCGGAGTTTGTCGTCGGAGACGGTCGCCGGAGTTTGTCGTCGGAGAAAGTCGCCGGAGTTGATCGTCGGAGAAAGTCGCCGAAGATGGTGGTCGGAGAAGGTCGCCGCAGAAATTCGCCAGAGGTGGCGGTAGCCAGAGGTCGGAGGTGGCGGTGACCGGTGACTGGAGGTGGTGGCTGGAAGAAATCTAAACCTAGAGGCTACATTGAGAATCTTAGTGGAGATAATGGTAAAGAGGTGGTGGTGATGGTGATGGTAGGGTGTAAAGGTGGTGGTTATAGGTGATGGTAAAAGGGTAGATAGGGGTGGTGGTGGAAGGGTAAGATTGTATATATTGTAGTTTATATACACTATATCATAGTTATATGGTTAGAGTAGTTATGGATTTAATTTTAGTTTTTTTCTTAGTTAGTTTTGCCAATTTCCCTAGTTTCAATGTATTTTTCTTAGGAAATACAAGAAAAAACTAAGAATAAAAAATAAAAATTGGTGTAGCAGCTGACTGGACTAGGGTTTAAATTTAATTGAAGAAGACTGGTGTGTATGGGGAAAACGAGCTATTTCCCCCCCGAGAACTATCATATGTAGCTAGATAGAGCCCAAACTTTAACCACAATGTAGATATCCCCGAGAACAAAGTTTGATTCTTATTTCTCCCCGAAACCAAAGTTCTATACTTATATCTCCCTAAATCTGAGTTGCATTTGTTTTGATTGTAGACCCAAGACTAAACCAAATATACCCGAAGTTAAACCAATTAAAAACCCGATTCTTTACCCAATTCCGATCCGCTAGTTAATAAACCTAGAAATCCCCAATTTTCAAACATAAGAACCCTAAAATTGATTTGGCATAAGAAATTTACCGCAACGATGCCTCCACCATAAGCTTTAAAAATTGTATTGAATATAATTGACTTTCTCAAGAAAAATAAGAACAAATCATGTTTGCTCTTTTACAAAAATAAAATTTTCAGCAAAAGAAAAAGTTATTAATTTGCAAAAGGTTACAAAATTTCCTTCGCAAAAGGCTACAATAATCTAATGAAGAAGAGAAGATCGAGTTTGAAAAACAGAGGGAGAGCTAATCACTTTGTACCACACACAATTTGATTCATTGCTTCTCCTCCTCTGATCAAATATTTAAAGCGACCAAAGATTTCATTCCCATTGGTTTTGTTGAAAGCTAGTGAAAACCTCGATTATCAATCACCTTTCCACCACCATCTCCGACGGTTATGACTTCCCCAGCGCCGATGAGAGCACCAATTCCCTCTTCAGCCATAATCACTGCACCGCCACTTTCATCCCACTAATCAAATCCCAAATCCTAAATCTTGTTGTCATCTAATCCATCGTTACCCAAAATCACTGCACATGCGCAAGCTTAGCCTTCCAATTCTCTTCTTATATTAATTGCATCGGCTCGACGGAGGACGAATATTCTTAGTTCCCACCGGGATGAAGTTTAGGAAGACGAAGAGCCAATTCAGTTCCATAGTTATTTCGATTTGCGGTGCCATTAGAGTCGTTTGCTCCCATGGTTATATTTAGGGTTTCTTATTAATGGGAATTTGGGGAAGACAAGAGTTTGGTCGGGTCAAAACGAAAAATTCGGGTCAAATATAAGGTTTAGGTTGGTCAAATTGGTTTTAGGTTTTTTAATTGACGGTTAAGTAAGCAATAAACCAGTAGAAACCAAAGATTGTGGGTAATTAGATTTTGAACTTTTAATTCGGGGAGAGATAAGTGCAGAACTTTGGTTTCGGGGAGAAATAAGAATCAAACTTTATTTTTGGATATCTACATTGTGGTTAAAATTCGGGCTCTATCTAGCTAGATATGATAATTCTCAGAGGGAAATAGCTCGTTTTCCGGTGTGTATGTATATAAATATTAACGTTATTTCCTCCATTTTTTCTTTCCTTTCTTTCTCCCATACATAATATTAAAAAAAAAAACTCAGATCTCACGATTTGAGCAGCAAAACGCAATGAGGACACCGACGACACTGCTCCTTCTTGTCGGAGCCATTCTCTTCCTCGGCGCCGGTTATGTCAGATCCGACGCCTCTAACCACCGTTACAAGGATGGAGACACCGTTCCTCTCTACGCCAACAAGGTCGGCCCATTTCACAACCCAAGGTACTTTTTTTTTTTTTTTTTTTTAGATCTGCTCTTCAGATCTGACTGAGACTGTATCGAATTCGTAGACTTGAGGATTTTGAGATATTGATCAATGATCTAACGAATCTGTTGTTTTTGAAATGAGTAACGAGACCTTGAAACTTTTGAGTACACTACTAAAAACAGAATGCGTAATGTCAAATCCATGGAGTGAGTGAGAGAAGAAACTAACTACATTTGGATCTATCTTTATATTTGATTACTTTTTATGACTCATTTTGGTTTTTTTTGTTCAATGATCATTGCAGTGAGACG
>NC_025687.1:6687027-6711989 GCF_000633955.1 Camelina sativa
TTTTTTTTTTTTTTTTTTTTTCTAGATCTGCTCTTCAGATCTGACTGAGACTGTATCGAATTCGTAGACTTGAGGATTTTGAGATATTGATCAATGATCTAACGAATCTGTTGTTTTTGAAATGAGTAACGAGACCTTGAAACTTTTGAGTACACTACTAAAAACAGAATGCGTAATGTCAAATCCATGGAGTGAGTGAGAGAAGAAACTAACTACATTTGGATCTATCTTTATATTTGATTACTTTTTATGACTCATTTTGGTTTTTTTTGTTCAATGATCATTGCAGTGAGACGTATCGCTATTTTGATCTTCCCTTCTGTATCCCAGGTAAATGCATATGCTTTTCTAGATTGATCACACTTTTGGACTTTGCTGCAACTGAAATAGCTTAAAGTTTTGTCCTTTCACATTTGATCTGATCCCATTGATTTTGGTTTACAGAGGGTGTGAAAGAGAAGAAGGAAGCTCTTGGCGAGGTTCTGAATGGGGATCGTCTTGTTAGTGCTCCCTACAAGCTCAACTTCAGAGATGAAAAAGATTCTGAGGTATACTGCAACAAGAAGCTAACTAAAGAAGAGGTCAAACAGTTCCGCAAGGCTGTTGAGAAAGACTACTACTTTCAGATGTACTATGATGATCTGCCTATCTGGGGTTTCATTGGAAAGGTTGACAAAGATATCAAGTCTGATCCGAGTGAATTTAAATATTTCCTGTACAAGCACATCCAGTTTGAGATTCTATACAACAAGGACCGTGTGATTGAAATCAGTGCTAGAATGG
The DNA here is from genome assembly GCF_000633955.1 of Camelina sativa. Lineage (NCBI taxonomy): Eukaryota > Viridiplantae > Streptophyta > Magnoliopsida > Brassicales > Brassicaceae > Camelina > Camelina sativa. Next base: position 6,687,811 of record NC_025687.1, read on the forward strand.
ATCCTCATTCGCTTGTGGATCTCACTGAGGACAAGGAAGTCGATGCTGAGTTTATGTACACTGTGAAGTGGAAGGAAACTGAGACTCCTTTTGAGAAAAGAATGGAGAAATACTCTATGTCGTCTTCTCTTCCACATCACTTGGAAATCCACTGGTTCTCCATTATTAACTCCTGCGTCACTGTTCTTCTTTTGACTGGTTTCCTTGCAACTATCTTGATGCGAGTCCTCAAGAATGATTTCATGAAGTAAGTTTCAAGTTACTCGCTACACCTCCTCGTAAAGTTCTTACGCTTCCTTATCTCATCTGAACCTTTTTTTCTCACACTCTAAAGGTATGCTCAAGACGAGGAAGCTGCTGATGATCAAGAGGAAACTGGATGGAAGTACATTCATGGGGATGTCTTTCGCTTCCCTACTCACAATTCTTTGTTCGCCGCATCGCTCGGTAGTGGAACTCAATTGTTTACGCTGTACGTGTCTCATAAATCAATAGTATTTTTACATCTGGATATATTTTTACATCTGGATATACTTCTACATATATATCTCATCATAACTAATTGAGATTATCCACTCTCATCAGCACCATATTCATCTTCATGCTTGCTCTTGTTGGAGTATTCTACCCATACAACCGAGGAGCACTTTTTACGGCTTTGGTGGTCATCTACGCTCTCACATCTGGAATCGCCGGATACACATCTGCCTCTTTCTACTGCCAACTTGAAGGAAAAAGCTGGGTAAATATTACTTGTAAATCTCTTTCTCAAGTATCATCTTCAACCGAAACTAAATTAACTTGTCAATTTTGTCGCATTGTTGCAGGTGAGGAACTTGTTACTCACTGGATGTCTCTTCTGTGGCCCATTATTCCTAACCTTTTGCTTCCTTAACACCGTAGCGATCACCTACACTGCCACCGCTGCATTACCCTTTGGAACCATTGTGGTGATCGTCCTGATATGGACTCTAGTCACATCGCCTTTACTCGTCTTGGGTGGTATAGCTGGTAAAAACAGCAAAGCGGAGTTCCAAGCACCGTGCCGTACAACCAAATATCCCCGAGAGATTCCACCACTCCCATGGTACAGAAGCGCTATCCCACAGATGGCCATGGCTGGATTTCTTCCTTTCAGTGCCATCTACATTGAGCTTTACTACATTTTCGCTAGTGTTTGGGGTCACCGGATCTACACCATCTACAGCATTCTCTTCATTGTCTTCATCATCCTCATCATTGTCACTGCTTTTATAACCGTTGCCTTGACTTACTTCCAACTCGCTGCTGAAGATCACCAATGGTGGTGGAGGTTGGTTAAACTTAGTTCTCCTCATCTCTACTCTTTTTTCCTCTCTGATCATTTTAGAACTTGAGCTTGATTCTTTAACCTTTGTATTGCAGGTCGTTCCTATGCGGTGGATCGACCGGTTTGTTTATATACGCATACTGCTTATACTATTACTACGCACGATCAGACATGTCAGGGTTCATGCAAACCTCGTTTTTCTTCGGATACATGGCTTGCATCTGCTACGGATTCTTCTTAATGCTCGGAACAGTGGGATTCCGTGCAGCACTCCTCTTTGTTCGTCACATTTACCGGTCGATCAAATGCGAGTAAGAAGTCTTGACACCATATATTCTTCTTATTCTTCTGCTGCTGCTTCTGCCTCACGAATTTTGCTAGAACAAAGAAGATAAAGAGATAGGTTTGTTAGAAAGAAAAGAGACACAAAAAAAGACAAATGTCTGATTATTTTTCTTAGGGGAAAAGTCTCTCTTCTTCTCTCTTTATTTTGGGCAAACACAAAATTAAATTTACTTGTATCCTTTTTTCTATATGAATGATTTTCACGTTATTGTAAAAGACTAGCTCTATATTTACATTTAAATTCGAGTTTCCTTGTATCTAATAAATGTCAAAAACTCTGATTTTTTCCTTATCAGTTCGCGTCTCTCTCTCTCTCTCTCTCTCTCTCTCTCTCTCTCTCTCTCTCTCTCTCTTTTATACTAATATCGCTGCAGAAAACAGAATGATGTAACGGAACAAATATAGAATTCCATAATTTGTACGTACTTGTCTTTAGATCCAAAGTTAGATTTTGTATTTTGATTCATAGGGAAAATAAATACATTACTGACAGTCTGACACTGACAAGGATGTAGCGTAAGCGGTCAATTACTTCCATGGGCCTAACTATAATCTATCGGCCCAATTATAAAGAAGAACATTTCATCGAGCATTAATTAGAGACTCTGATTTCAGTTTTTGAAATTCGAATCCTCTCATTCATCCTCTTTAAATTTTAGAAACCCTAGAGTTCTTTCTTCCGCGAACGAATTCTCACACTCTGTTGTGAATCTCTGAGTTTGGTGGAAAAAAAAAATGGATCTCTCGCGAGAAATCGACGACTACATCAAAGAGACAATCGACTACTCTTTAGGGCTTCCGATCTCCACGGACGCTCTCAAGAAGAAGCTTTACACGGCTGAAGAATCTAACCTTCGTTTCCGTGAGCAGTATCTTACACTGGTCGGGAGATTGAAAGAGAAAGATAGAGTAATCGATCTCGTTAGATCAGAAGCGAGTATGAACGCGCAAGCGTTGAAGAGAGTCATCGAGGAGAAACAGAGGTTGGCTGGTGAGTGCGAGGATTTGGCGATTCAGTGTAAGAAGTTGAAAAGAGAATGCTTTCTTTACGATCAAGATCGTGAATCGCTGATGGATTTCGGGAACGAGACGGACCAGAGAGCTAGAGAAGCAGAGTCTAGGGTTCGGGAATTGAAGGAGCAAGTTCTAAAAATGTCTGACGAAATCAAGAACCGGGTTGAATCTGAAGAAGACGACTGTTTGGCTCATTCGTTGGTTAACAGAGAAGACGAGATTGTATCGTCGGGTCGTAGCTTCTTGGAGGCGAACGTTGAAGACAAGTGTTGTCAAGCTTTGTTAAGCAAATGGGATGAGTTGAAGCCGTCAACGCATAAGGTTGTGTCTTTAGTTTCAATGGTGAAGAGAATCGAAAAGGAGAAAGAATGTCTCATCTTGAATCTTGCTAAAGCAGAGCAAGAAGTTGAACTTGTTATGGAGCAAAACAGGGACCTGGATAAAGAAAACCGCATGCTGTTGAGGCAATGTTCTGTAGAGAGAAGCAATGGATCTGACAAGTTCAGCAAAAGGAAGAGTCCCAAGTTGATGATGACCAGCCCTATCGACAAGAGGATTGAGTTGAGCAGCCAAGATTTCCATGATGCTTAAAAATTTTAGATACACAAAGATTAGTAGTAACTTGTTTAGGATATTTAAGGTGCTAATGATGATTGGTTTTTTATTTTTTTTTTGAATCTTTTTTTGGTAATTATGAATATATCAATGAAGGTTTTCTGGCTATTTGTTTAGGTAAGTAGAGAAATGATGTTGTGAGGGACAAGTTCTGACTAAGCCACAACGCAAATTATGTATAAAAATATGAGAGACTCGGAGCATTCATTCTCTCACCCATTGGAATCACGCAATTTAAAAATCAAATACATTTCCATCATGTTCGAAGTTCTTCTACACCACCGCCACTAGTCAACTGGATTTGGAAATGCTTTTTATTTGTTTAATCTTGTATACTGCATCTGACAATTAGTGTGCTGATGATATGTTGTATTGGGCTAAACATGTTTCAGTTAAATGAAAAGAAAAATAACCAATAAAAAGATTATAATTTTGTCCAATAAGTTTCTAATTGCTTGCTCCTACATCGTCTTCTTTCTTGTCACCAAATCTCTTTCAACTTTTTTAAAAATTTGGTTTTGAAAAGATGGCTAAAAGACTACTAAAAAAGAGTGGGCTTTGGTTTTGTCTTCTTCCAAAATGGCTTTCTTAAAATCTTCTTTTCATACGATGTATCCTACACTGGCCAAAAACATAAATATAAGTCGAAGAAAAAAGAACAAGAAAAAAAAAGCCTTTTGGGATATAATTATTTTATTTTATAATTATTATTTTTGAGAAATTACTACAATTTTAGGGTTCTCTTCCTCTCTTCGGGCGAAAATAAAAAGCCCTTTCTTTTTCTTTGTTGTCTTTCTTTTCTTATCTTCTCTCTCGTCTTATAATCTCTCTTGTCTCTCCCCTCTCTTGTCTCTCTCCTCTCTCATACAATACATACATATCTTCTCTTTCCCCAATCTCTCTCAGAGTTTTCTCTCTCCTCTCTCTCCAGAAGGGCAAAAAAATTCCCTTAAAGAGCCCCCGTTTTGTTTAACCCCAACCCTCTTCTCATGTAAGTTTTCTCTCTCCTAATCCATTTCCATCTAAAACTATAAACATCATCTCTCTCCCTCCCTCCTCTCTCTCTTTCTCCCTCTTTCTTCTCTCCACTTTCCATTTTACATTTGTTCCTTTTTGTTGTACTGTACCCTGCTTTTCTCCAAATCTTAGAAATCCATGTCCTGTTTCATTAGATCTAGCTTTAGATTTATCAGATCTATGAATCTGCATGTGTGTTTTGCCAAGTTATTTCGAAATGATGTCTCGAATTATCGAATTCATGTTTATCATCCACCTTGATTTTTTGTTTCTGGGTATCTCCAAGATCTGATCTTTTTTTTGTATTTCTTATACATTGTTGCTCTGGAATCTGGATATAAAGTAATGTTTTTTAAGGGTTTTAATTCAGACATGTGCATTATTTGATTGGTTTTATTTAAGATTCTTAGTCTTGGTTCTGTCTGAATTTTGGATCTGAATCGTAATGACGTTTTTTTTTTTTTATTATTGTAGATCTTTGAAATGGATGACGATGGGTTTCGCAATTGGGGTTACTATGAACCAGCGGCTGCTACTTTCAAAGGTAATCTCGGTTTGCAGCTAATGTCAACCATTGATCGGAACACTAAACCGTTTTTACCCGGGCGTGATCCGAATCTAATGATCGGACCTAACGGGTCGTATCACCACCAAGAGCCTCCAATCCACATGAGCTACAATTGGATTAACCAACAGAAGGACAAGTTCTTCAACATGTTGCCTGTAACTACCGCTCCTAATTACGGTAATGTCCTTCCCGAGACTTCCTCTGCTCCGTCGATGCAGATGAATCTTCATCACCATCATCAAACCGAGGAGAACCCGGTTGTTAAGTTGGAAGATGAGGTTGTTCAGACGAATAAGAAGAGAAAGACTAATTCAAAAGCTGGCTCGGCGACGACGACAAAGGCTAAGAAGCCACGGAAACCAAAGGATGAGAACACCAACAACAACAACAACAACAATACTAATAATGTTTCACGAGTGAAACCTGCTAAGAAGAGTGTCGACATGGTGATAAACGGAGTGAGTATGGACATTTCGGGTCTTCCTGTCCCGGTCTGCACTTGCACTGGAGCTCCTCAGCAATGCTACCGTTGGGGATGTGGCGGTTGGCAATCAGCGTGCTGCACCACGAACATCTCGATGCATCCGTTACCTATGAGTACTAAACGCCGTGGAGCTAGGATCTCGGGAAGGAAGATGAGTCAAGGTGCGTTTAAGAAGGTTCTTGAGAAACTTGCTTCTGATGGGTTTAACTTTGGTAATCCGATTGATCTTAAGAGTCATTGGGCAAGACATGGAACTAACAAGTTCGTCACAATCAGATGATTTAGTATCTTGATTAGTAAAAGACGTGAGTGTGTTTCCCGACGGCTTTTTCGATCTCTTTCGGGGATGGAATCTCTCAGTGATGATGGTTGTATATATTCAACAAATCCGAAAATCTTGTGACCTTTCTAAAAAATCCTGTCTGCAATCTGAGTTCGAAACTGTGTTTTCAGGTAAAACCATCTTCGTTGTTGTAGGGTTTGGAAAGCAGAGTTCTCTGCTTTTTTTAACCACTTTTTATATCATCATCATACATTGCTTTGTTTTTGTTTTGTTTGTCTCGTCTCTGTTGAGTTTCTGAGGAAGAAGGTTGTCTGAGAAAATCTTCGAGGAAATTTATTTATTTTTGTACTTTNTTCCCGAGACTTCCTCTGCTCCGTCGATGCAGATGAATCTTCATCACCATCATCAAACCGAGGAGAACCCGGTTGTTAAGTTGGAAGATGAGGTTGTTCAGACGAATAAGAAGAGAAAGACTAATTCAAAAGCTGGCTCGGCGACGACGACAAAGGCTAAGAAGCCACGGAAACCAAAGGATGAGAACACCAACAACAACAACAACAACAATACTAATAATGTTTCACGAGTGAAACCTGCTAAGAAGAGTGTCGACATGGTGATAAACGGAGTGAGTATGGACATTTCGGGTCTTCCTGTCCCGGTCTGCACTTGCACTGGAGCTCCTCAGCAATGCTACCGTTGGGGATGTGGCGGTTGGCAATCAGCGTGCTGCACCACGAACATCTCGATGCATCCGTTACCTATGAGTACTAAACGCCGTGGAGCTAGGATCTCGGGAAGGAAGATGAGTCAAGGTGCGTTTAAGAAGGTTCTTGAGAAACTTGCTTCTGATGGGTTTAACTTTGGTAATCCGATTGATCTTAAGAGTCATTGGGCAAGACATGGAACTAACAAGTTCGTCACAATCAGATGATTTAGTATCTTGATTAGTAAAAGACGTGAGTGTGTTTCCCGACGGCTTTTTCGATCTCTTTCGGGGATGGAATCTCTCAGTGATGATGGTTGTATATATTCAACAAATCCGAAAATCTTGTGACCTTTCTAAAAAATCCTGTCTGCAATCTGAGTTCGAAACTGTGTTTTCAGGTAAAACCATCTTCGTTGTTGTAGGGTTTGGAAAGCAGAGTTCTCTGCTTTTTTTAACCACTTTTTATATCATCATCATACATTGCTTTGTTTTTGTTTTGTTTGTCTCGTCTCTGTTGAGTTTCTGAGGAAGAAGGTTGTCTGAGAAAATCTTCGAGGAAATTTATTTATTTTTGTACTTTTTTTTTCTTCTTTTTGTTATCTTTTTCTAAAGCATTTTACTGACTTGTAACAGACATTCTTTTAATTAAATGTTTTTTCTATTTTCCAGATTTACCGGTATTTGTACTTGCTTACGTATATAGTAGTTGAAAACACACATATTTTAAGATTTGATGTCTGAATGTATGAAGAGATAGACTGAGTTGTGTTTACGAACTCCTAAGATTTGTCCCAAGCTAGTAATGAAATGTGGCGCTAAATTAAAACGAATATGAACAATAATAACACAACAATCCAAATTAATACAGAACAGAAACATAATTAAAAGCTAATTAAGTCAGGAATATCAACAACTCTCGGAGGAGGTGAAACAGGTGCTTCCTCATCATCCTGATCAAGTGTTATCAAATCAGAAAGAGTCAATTTCGTCTCTCTTTCTTCTTCTTCTTCTTCAACGATCTCTGCATCTTCCTCACACAAATCTGTCTCCGTTGCTTCTCGTCGATCTTCTTTTACCTCTGTCCTCACAAGTTCATGGAGATGTAACACGTCCGCTTCAGGAATCGTTACGAAATCAGGAACCTTTTGAGCATTAGAGACTCCCAAATCTCTACAAAACTCAAAATACTTGACAAGCTCTTTACTCTGAACCATAGATTTAGTAACGATCTTCAACGCCAAATCTGTCTCTGTTTTCCTAATCTTGGAATGTACGTTAGGTAAAACTTCAGCAATCCGACGACAAATCCAACCATAAATCTCCAGAATCTCACTAACCACATTCTCCATTGCTTCATCGATCAAAGGTATGTTCATGTTCTCACCAATTGGTTTAATCCTAATCAACGAATCCACGATTACTTGCATCTTACGTATGATCACAAGTCGAATCATAACCGACGATTCCTCATCGTACCGATGACGGTTCCCATCGTGGAACAGAATCGATCTCCGATCAAGAAACGCGAAATAAGCTCGTACGAAGAGACTAAACCCACCGGTTTTGCTCATGATCCGTGAACTACCTTGGCCGAAACTCGAAAGATCGAACGGTAACCGTCCGATCGATTCTGCCACGGTGGTCTTACAGAGGAAGAAGCCGTGCATCAGCATTAAGCCTTTCAATGCAACCGCCCAGCTTCGCGTGCGTGTCACGCGAGACGAGATTGCGCTTATTAGAGGCTTGAGGCTGGACGGGCTAGCGAGGACATGACGGTAGATGAATTGAGCGCTCTCCGTGTCAATTGAGAGCTCGTCGTGGCTCGTAGCTTTCACGACTGCTGCTGTAAGAATGTCGTCCGCCGCGATTAGGCTTGGTCCGTCTTTGATAACAACGGCGGCGCGATTCCACAGCTTCATCTCCGTCCTATTTTGGTTTTTAATTTTGTTGTTTTATATTTCGCGCTTTATAACTTACTTCGAATTTTCTTATAATGTCAATTGATTTGCTGGTTTACAACTAATTAGATAAGAATAAGCTAAATTTAAGAAAATCTCAGTTTTGACCGAAATTAACAAGAAATACTTGATGTCATTTGCTAAATTATTATCTTCCAATTTTTTTCAGTTTTATTCTATTGACATTGTACATAATAAGTAGATTAGGGTCGGTTCACTATATGTTTGTATGATTTTGTTTGACTCAAGTAGTCAAGTTTATAGTGTTAGTAGACTAATGTGTGTGCTTTTGAGTAGCCTTGGAGCTTTGGTTAGTTTGGTTCGGTTCGATTATTTATCTCGGTCCTAGTTTTGAGCAAGTCAGTTTTTATGACTTGTTTGTACACAATGGAAATATAAATTTCTATACACTACTATTGGGTGTTATTATAACGCAAACAACCGATTCGTTTGCAGTTTGCTAATAATTTATACAAACCATAAAGTAGACAATGAATAGTCGTCACAACTCGTAAGTCTCGCAATCGCTTTTTTCTTTTGCGAAACATCTTACAAAAAAGGCGTTTTAGACTTCTTTTTAAAATAACATCAGATTCGTTGATACCTTTTGAATTGTGCTACTTAACGGACTGTTTACTTGTTTAGTAGTGGCATTTGTTTACTTCAAATTCATTTATTTTTATTAATGGGATGCTTTTTAGTTTATATATTCCTTTTAAAAAACTTCAGTACTTCAGCTTTTCGTGTATAGAAACATGTGACCTCTCAATCTCTCATACAAACCAAACTTATGCTATTTATTATTCTAATTTCTTTTCTTGCTTGTATTAGTTTAAAAAATTATATCCTTAATTATCTCTAGACTCTCATAATTACTTTAGTAGAGTATACCACAAGCACTACTATTTCACTCATTTATAGTTATAGGTACTGTAAAGAAACATTATTAGAGTACTAATTATGCAAAAGTGATTTAATTTGTTTTTTCTTCTTATTCTTACTAATACGGTAATACCTACTTAACCCAATGGATTCTAAGAAGTAGTTATGGGTAGATGACAACTTTATGAGGTGAGGATACGAAAATCAATATTGAAATTATGAGTGTAGAAAAAGCAAAGCCAGTGAAACAGTTCAAAAAGTGTTTCACATTTATTATGACAACTAATAAGCATATGTAAGTACAAAAGCTTAAAGCAGTAAGTAACCAATAATTTCTTTTGTAACTCCCAACTCTTTCTGACACAAACAACATCATATCATATCTTAAACTCAAAACCAAAACTAAACTCATTACTCTGAAAAAAAATCAAAAGTCTCTCTCTCTTCTAATCAATTAGGAGAGCAAATAAGATGCAGAGTTCTTGTGTCTACCGAGAATGCATGCGCAACCACGCCGCAAAGCTCGGCTCTTACGCCATCGATGGCTGCCGTGAATACTCTCAATCAGTCACCGGCGATCTATGCGCCGCCTGTGGTTGCCACCGCAGCTACCACCGTCGCGTCGAAGTAATATCTTCTGCTCAAATCAGCCACACGCGCTTCCCTTTCATGAGCTTGAGGCGCGTGAAGCAGCTCGCGAGGCTGAAATGGAAAACGGCTGAGCAGAGAAAAGCGGATGTTGATGATGAGGAGGAGGAGGACACGGAGGAGACTTCGACGGAAGAGAAGATGACGGTGCAGCGGCGGAGTAAGTCGAAGTTCACGGCGGAGCAAAGGGAAGCGATGAAAGATTTTGCGGCGAAGATAGGATGGACGTTGAAGGATAAGAGAGCAATTAGAGAAGAGATAAGAGTCTTCTGCCAAGGGATTGGTGTTACTCGTTATCATTTTAAAACTTGGGTTAACAATAATAAAAAGTTTTATCACTAATTAACTAGTATTGTAATCATTAATTGATGTACTAGTAGTACTAGTATAATTTAGTTCCATTTCATTTTCAACCCCTCCTTAATCTCTATGATTATATAATTTTAATGGATTGGTAGTGTTTTAATGTGTTTGATTTAGATATGTCCTTAATTACTGAACTAGCTTCACTCCTAAAGTTGTCTTTATGATGTTTCTTTACGTCGGTGGGCTTGTTTAGTTTTGACAAGACAACTAGCTGACGTATTATTTTATTTATGATCATCACTGTTTCACCAATCAGAATATTACGCCAAAAAGGGTGTAAAAAAAATTGACAAAAGATTTATTAACTGAATGCAAGGAAAACGGCCAATTCTCCCTAAACTAAGTTATATTATCTCATTCATACACAAAACTTTCATTTGTGCCTATTCCCCTATTAACTACCATAAAATTTGAATATCCTACATGAACTATACAAATCCGGTAAAAAACCACGAACCATGAGATGAGATGGTGTTACTATGCCGTTAACAAATAAAGCAACAGAACAACGTCAGTTTTGAGATCAACCTATACAAAAAATAGGTGTAGACTTCTTACATTTGAGATCAACCTATGAACATGAAGATTTATTATTAACTCTCTCATAAAACAATTGTACCACTTACATTTTGAGATCAACCTAAAGTACCTAAACTAAGATAAACATAGTTAATATATTTAGAGATAATACTAAACTTCTTAAATTCAATATTAACATTTATCAATTATCTTCTATTTTTTTTCTAGATGTTTTATATTTTAAGATGGACTTAAACAGATTCACTTTTGCAATTACGTACGATGCCATGTCACCTAACCCTATAATTATTGTACATGATGAGATGCATGGAACACACACATCTGCAAATCCACACAAATTGAACAACACGTCAAGAAAACAAGACATTAAAAGAATTTTTTGAAGCTACTATAAGAACATAACATCCATCTTCTTTCTACTCCTAAAATCAGTCACACAACTCACAAGTCAACTCAAAGTCACACACACACGACCACTTATTTGTCTACAGTAACTCTCCTTTGATTACATTTATCTATTTCCCAACTCCTACTCCCATATCAAGTTCATGTGCTTGAACTACCCTTAACTGGTGCATATGAAACGATTTAGTTATATAAAGCTGAATCTGGTTCAGAGCCGTAAACCGAATTGTATGTAGAGGCAGAATCTTCCTTTGGTATGGACACAAAGTTCAACGGAGCTGGTGAGAGTCTCCTTACTTCCTTGAAAAATCCGTTTTGGCGATGGCTCGAGTAAGATCTTGGGGTCATAATGTCGGTATTTGTTGCTCCAGCTGAGTTTCTGCGAGGCGTAGGAGGCACCAATGCATCCTTTTTTACACTGTTGATTCTTCTTGGACTCGGTCTTGATCCATAAATGGATTCCCTCCGCTTTAATAAGAGATCCTGCATCTTCTTTTGATCCTGCAGAGGCAATGAAAAAAAATCGTTTTAACAGGCAAGCAATATTACAAATCTTTAAGGATTATATAAAAGATAGCATTTTGACAAACCCGGTATCGTTTCTTTTCCTCTTCCTGTTGTTTCCTTGTCAGTTTATAATCTTCAAGTATAGATACCAATCGAACCTGGAGGAAACCAGTAAGCAGAATCAAAAGAGAGACCTTGTGGCTTTACAGTGTGTTTACTCTAAAGTTACTTTAACTTACACCATCATATAGAAATGATTTCTGCGTTTCATCCTCCCATAAAAGCGTTTTCTTGATGAGATTGTCAACCATTGCTGCAGAAAACAATTAAGCAATGGAACAATAAGCTAAAGATCTCATAAGAATCTTTTAGTGGAAAACATACAAGAACATACATGGGATCTTGTTTACTGTGATCCGGGCTCGTTCTGCGTGCTTCAGGTTTACGTGTCCACCTCTTCCAGCACTATACCGGGTTTCATCCTGAAACCAAGGAAGGAAATTCTCAGTTACATCCTTCAAACAAACCCATTTGCCAACTTTACAAGGCAAATTTACCTGATTGTATTCTTCTAGCCAGTTTTCCTCTTCACACGCAGATAGCCAGCGGTCAATCCTATCAATAATTTCTTTCCGGCTATGTGCCTCTTCTTTGATTTTGTTTATATGCACCTCAATATTTGCAAGAAGCTCTGAAGGGTCCACTAATCCTGAAGAAACATGATGTAATCTTTCTTGAATACAAAAGGGTTTCAGCAAAAAATCTGCCACTCATATTTCTGAGAAGAGTCAATGTGGTTACCTGAATCAATCAAAGCAGTTGACTTCTCAAGCGATGTGCTTGTATCAGGCTCGATGTGAGTCAATCTACAAAGATTCTCTAACTCAGACCTTCTTTTCATCACAAGCTCATTCATTCTGCTAGACTTCAGCTTATTGAAACAGTCTACTTCAGCAGACACCTAAGTAGAAGGGAAAACAAGAACTCTGAGATCCTGGATAAGAATAGTGGTTATCGAAATCGGGAAAAGAAACAGGGTTTGTGGTAACCTGTTCAATTGTTTCAGTAGAAAGGATATTTGGCTCAGTGATATCAGATTCAGATGATCTTACAACAAAACTGACTCTTTCAAATTTCACTCTCTCTTCCTGAGGTGTGTCCATTAGATTCCATAGCTCGAAAAGTGACCCCATTACATCCTTTAACTGCAAAACGAAATGTCAAAACGATAAACCATCAACATGACAATCAATTTCATACAGAAGAACAGCGTTGCAGAGATGCTAATCTACCTTTTGAAAGCGGACTCTTCTTTCCGTTTTCAGCTTTTGAATCATGTGTTGTAGACCATCCAATGTATCATCACTAATGTTTGTAGACTGCTCATGGTCAGTCCTATGCAAGCTCGGATGAACCTCGCTAACAGTTTGACCAAAATCTACTCCAAGAACACCGCATAGACTGTGCACCTCATTCACATAATCCAAAACCTTGTTCAGACGATCCGACTGCATTAAAAAACAAGGAAAAAATGAGTAAGCCAAGAAGCTTCACTTAACAAAGTAAAATCTTGGTTCATCTTCATGATAAAACTTGCTCACCTTCTCCTTCTGGAGCGAGCGGAGATGTGTTTGATACTCATTAAGTTTCCGAAGAGTCAAGTCTTGTTCATCAAGAGTCAAAGAACCAAGCATGGCTTTGTTGAGTTTGTCACTGTACCCAGAGATTTCACCACTCATCTTCTCAATCTGCGCTTTTATATCCACAAATTGCTTCATTCTTTCATCTTTTTGCAATCTCAAGTCCTCAACAAGAGGCGTCACAGCAGCAAGCTTTTCTTTCAATGATTTTGAACCTTTCTCTGCTTTGATCTGCAACCAAAAATTAAACATTTAGAGACTTCCTTCCAATTCTAATATAAAGAAACCATTTAGTAAAGTACTAGCTTACTATACATACCGGTGAATGGATGTTTAAGGCTCCAAGAGCAGCCATTAAAGAAGCTATCTCAGCTTCAATTGATACAATAGATTGATGAAGCTTCGCCTTAGAATTTGCAGCCTCATCCACTTTTCTTCTGTAAATTTGGAGACATTCCATCTCCAATTCCATAAGCATCCGGTCTTTCTCAGCATCACTCTCACCAATATCAACCCATATTTTCTGCTCCATACCAAAAAAACAAAACTTTAAAGCCATTTTCAATTTTCGAATCCTCCAAACATCAAAAATCAGATATATTGAACAGCTACTTGTAAGAAGAATAGGCTAAAAAGATAAAAAGATAAAAAGGAGAAGACTTTATCATCAGTAATTACCATTTTTCTCACCCAGTTAATTAAAAAAAAAACACAGACTTTGTTCTTGAAGCATCATTACCAAGAAACCCTAAAATTACCAAGAAACATATAAGAAGAGAGGGTCACCTGAAGCTCCCGAAGCAGAGCATTGCAAGTAGTGTTTGAACGAAAACAGAGACTCGTAGGGCTTTCAATCTCCAGCATTTTTCCTCTTTATTCACTTACTAGCTCCAAAGTTAGAATCTTGAACCAGAGAGAGAGAGAGACAGAGAGCTGAGCTTGTGACAATGGCTGCTTAAAAACCACAGAGGAACCACAAAGATACAGAATCGTCAACCGTTACTCGTAGAAACAGATGTCAGATCTGAAGCTTAACATAAGAAAGCTTCTCTTTACTTTTGCAGAGAGAAAAAAATTGGATCAACAAGGCACATAAAATTCCGAGCAAAAGTTGCAAGAAAAGAGAGGGTTTAGTTATTAGAAAAAAGGAAACAAACAAAAGAAGAAGAGGAAGAAATGTGTAATAATGAGAAACAAATAAAAAGAAAAATAAAATTCGAGCTTCTTTTTTTCATATTACATAGAAATTATTAATTCCGTTTGAACTAAAAAAGAAAAAACGTAGTAATTATTAATTCCTATTTACATAAATGCTATTTATTATTTTGTTATATTCTCTTCTTCTTCTATTTTTACTTTAATTTTTGTCTCCACTTATCTTGTTATGTATCACTACTATTTTTAATTCGTTTTCATGTAAATATGATTTAAATAACGAAAAAGGCAACGGGTATTTGGGCGCGCGTATAAGACACTTACCAATTAGAGAAAAAGGAATGAGATTTGTATATTCTTTTTTTTTTTTTCAACCAAACAATTAAATAAATTAAAAGGTGATTCCAGAATTGGTTGCCCAATTTGGAGGGAAAGAGTTTACAAAACAAAGTTCAGAAACTAGAGATCTAGAAGAGCGCGCCAGACAATCAGCTCTCACGTTAGACGTCCTCGGTATTTTCGTCAGAGTGAAGGTGGAGAAGGATGATCTTAGCGCTTGGAAGTCTTCCAACAAATACGAGAAGGCTGGCCAATCGTCGGGAGCCTGCACCATCGCCACCAGCTCGGAACTATCAGACTCAAAGTTGGAGCAATCTATCCCCGCCGACCGAAGAGACTCCATAGCCCAAATCAAAGCTTCAAACTCCGTATGAAGGGGAGAGGGACTACGACGCAAACTGCGGGCTCCCATAAGTACCGTCCTATCATCGTTACCAAACCACCAACCCAAGCCTTCCAAAGAATCCGTACCTTTCCAGGAACCATCAACCTGGCAACGAATCGAAGAATCCCTACCCTCCAGGGAAGGCTGGGAAACCACATAAGTCTCCGGGCCAGACTTGGCCTCCTCCCAATAAAGTTTATCGTTTAACGCCTGATTTAAAATATCAATGGGCTCTGCTTCTATTCCTTGAAACACCCTATTATTCCTATCTTTCCAAATTGTCCACAATATCCAAGGCAACCTATTCTTTGTATATTCTTTGATGAGTGAGAGTACTCAATTGATTATATAGTATTCGTCGTATCGTATAATACGTTGCATGAACACCGAGGTCATGGACCAACCAAGATATTTTAAATTAGTACTAAATGATTAAGGTAGCAGAAAGAATGTATAGAGTAGTTTGGTTGTTTAATACAAACAAAAATGTAACTTTAAATACTATTTATCGGCGTTGCAATGAACCTTTTTAATCATGTAGAATAAAGAGGTAAATCACTTTCGAATGATGAATGAAATGCTTAAATAGTATAATTTGTGTTTTGGTGAATGGAGGAGCTACATTTACATTGATTAAAGAAAATATGCCAAATTGGTCTTATCAAAAAGCAAGGTTGTGGTGGTGGCCAATGTCACTCCACTCCACTAATTTCATTTAAGAATAAGTTTGAAAATCTTTATATTTCTATAAATTAATAAGCAATAAGTTAGCATCATTATCTAAACCTCCTTTCATTATTGCTTGGGCAAGCTCTCGCAACTACTAATCAAATATGCAATTATTATGACATTCTATATATATATATATATATATATATATATATATATATATTTAAATTCTGATGTTTATATTTATGCGCTGATTTCTCACACGTACTGACATAACTAGCAGCCTTACTTTTGAGAGTTTAGAAGAGAATTAGAAACAGATGATCCCAAATATTATGTTGGGTTGCTTGAATTATTAGCCGACAAGTTTAGTTCAACCACTTCCATACGTAATATAAACAAGTCCGATACTCCGATGCAGATTATACAATAATCTTTGTCAAAAACTACGTAAATATATAATGGATTAGTCCTATCTTATTATTTTATCTTATGTCTCCTGGTACTTGTTATGGTGCGGCTACCAAAAATCTAAATTGTCTTTAGAAACGTGTTTTTCTCTATGTAATTAACTAACTACTAAATTTTATAGGATAAGCCATTCAAAAACAATTAGAATGACTAATGAGTATTGACTAATAATATAATTTGAACTTAGAACTCTCATACATGTGTGTTAAGGTTTTGCATTTTGTTTTTATGGATTAAACAAATTCATACAAAACAA
The DNA here is from genome assembly GCF_000633955.1 of Camelina sativa. Classification (NCBI taxonomy): domain Eukaryota; kingdom Viridiplantae; phylum Streptophyta; class Magnoliopsida; order Brassicales; family Brassicaceae; genus Camelina; species Camelina sativa. The sequence goes on from NC_025687.1 coordinate 6,704,373, forward strand.
AAAAAACACATATAACTCACATCACATCACATACATATTAATAAATGTATAGAATTTTACAAACATTTAAAGAAAAGGAAAAACAGAAATGAAAGATTCATTCTCTAATATTTATTTTATTTTGAAGGATTGTTTAGATAAAAGTTGAACTAAAGGGCGTGTGGTAGACCCTACATGTCCGTGTACTCAACTACTCATTGCTACAAACAAGTATACTATTGTACAAAGGCAAACAAAAAAAACGTAAGGAATTAAAAGATGTAACAAGCCTATTGAAAAAGATATATTATTAGTGGGATACCTGTGATAATTACAAAGAAGATTTGAAGAAATCGGACCAAGAGAAGCGATAAAATCAATATAACTAAAGCCATAATATCGCTGTCTCACTCTCACAGGCTACCTAACTCACTGGTCACATTTTTAATGTACACAATTGCTAAATGATTAAATTAGCGTTGGCAACACACACTNTATATATATATATATATATATATATATATATATATATTTAAATTCTGATGTTTATATTTATGCGCTGATTTCTCACACGTACTGACATAACTAGCAGCCTTACTTTTGAGAGTTTAGAAGAGAATTAGAAACAGATGATCCCAAATATTATGTTGGGTTGCTTGAATTATTAGCCGACAAGTTTAGTTCAACCACTTCCATACGTAATATAAACAAGTCCGATACTCCGATGCAGATTATACAATAATCTTTGTCAAAAACTACGTAAATATATAATGGATTAGTCCTATCTTATTATTTTATCTTATGTCTCCTGGTACTTGTTATGGTGCGGCTACCAAAAATCTAAATTGTCTTTAGAAACGTGTTTTTCTCTATGTAATTAACTAACTACTAAATTTTATAGGATAAGCCATTCAAAAACAATTAGAATGACTAATGAGTATTGACTAATAATATAATTTGAACTTAGAACTCTCATACATGTGTGTTAAGGTTTTGCATTTTGTTTTTATGGATTAAACAAATTCATACAAAACAAAAAAAACACATATAACTCACATCACATCACATATATATTAATAAATGTATAGAATTTTACAAACATTTAAAGAAAAGGAAAAACAGAAATGAAAGATTCATTCTCTAATATTTATTTTATTTTGAAGGATTGTTTAGATAAAAGTTGAACTAAAGGGCGTGTGGTAGACCCTACATGTCCGTGTACTCAACTACTCATTGCTACAAACAAGTATACTATTGTACAAAGGCAAACAAAAAAAACGTAAGGAATTAAAAGATGTAACAAGCCTATTGAAAAAGATATATTATTAGTGGGATACCTGTGATAATTACAAAGAAGATTTGAAGAAATCGGACCAAGAGAAGCGATAAAATCAATATAACTAAAGCCATAATATCGCTGTCTCACTCTCACAGGCTACCTAACTCACTGGTCACATTTTTAATGTACACAATTGCTAAATGATTAAATTAGCGTTGGCAACACACACTAACCTGTTAAAAGGTTTATTTTTGTTCCATTTATAAAAGCTTCAACGTAAAGACTCAAAGCATCATATGAGTCTAATAAATAGTCATATATCATTATATTGCATAGAGAGAGGATCAGAAAGAGGTGGTTGAATGATTTTAAGCGTTACATCAAACCCACTGTGCCAATAATTTTGTTAGGTGTGTGTGTCTTATGTGTGTGAATACAGCTAGAGAGTTTCCCACGAAGCTGGTTGGTCAAAAGGAAATTGTTAACAAAATCGACCAATCAATGAACTTCAGAGGAAAAAAAGAAACACATATGACATTTCTCTATCTATACGGTTCGGTACTAGACTCGGCTAATCGGACTTTTGATACAGTAGGACACGTCCAGGACCACCAGAGATTCAGTGGAGATTATATTGTCATAAGTCAATTTTGCTGACTACATCACATATACTAGTAGGAAAGGAACTATATATAACTTAAAGGAACATCCAACATATAATGCTTGTTTCTTTAACTCCTTAAGGTGTTTACTAAAATACTCGGAGGAACTAGACTGAATCAGCAAGATTGAAATAGATTGTAGCTTTTCTAAAATGATTTGAGAGGATAAGGGATTTTGAATAGGATTGAATGTTTTAAACTTAGACAAATGGTATTCCTAATCAAGGTTTGTTCTCCAAAAATGGAGAACAGATCAGTGACTGTTAGAAAAAAAAAAACATATGAAATCACTCAAGCAAAATTGATCACATATGAACTAAGGGGAGGTATTGGTTTAGAATTTAGAAAGAATTTTAATGATTTTATGTTCTTGCTGATTGTTAGAATCATAGAAAATTGAAAGTTAAAAATGAAGGATTCTAAGAGATTGTTTAGGAAGTTTTTTAAAATCTTGATGATTTGTTTTTTCTAATCTTGTAAAATCTTTCTATTTGATGAAAAAGTTTTCATGACTTTTGTTATGAAGGAAATGATATAAAATCCTTTATTAACAATCCAAGATTCTTTTGTTTTACTTGAATAACATAAAACTTTTAATGACTTTATAAAACTCTTAATCCAATAACACTAGATTTATCAAGATTTTAGATAACTTTTTACAAATCCACAACCAATAACACCAAATTTTTTAAGAGTTTTTAAAAATCTTGATTGAATAACAACATATTTTACCTAACTTTTAAAGTCATTAAAATTTAATCTAAATCCTAAACCAATACCTCCTCTACGTTACCTCTATTCTTTCCAATATAAAACTGGGTTTCAGCCCAATAACTTAGGAAAGCCCACTTACCTTTGTTACTAATATCCATAAAGATGTATTTGAAAAAACAATTATATTAAGGGATATTAAAATATTCTAATACCAAACTATTCAGATTTTTTGTTTATTTAAACAAAAAAAAAACTGTAAAATCATGTAACGGTCAACAATAATTGAGAAAATTTGGAAGTTTACGTGACACGGCACATCAATAATGTGACTACAAATCTAATAATGGCAAGTCCCCACAAAATTGTGGCATGGGCCGTGGATAGAATTATGCTGTCTTTTTGTATGACACCCGAGAAAATTATACGAGCTTCGTAGTTTTCTATATAAAAAAAAACAGTTTTTCAAGTAGGTTTTATGTTTATAATGTTAATTTTTAAAACAGAAATTTTGTGTGATATCCACTTGTTAAATATTACTATATTTTTGTTATAATGTATATTTTTTAGCATTTAAAAAAATATATATATATTAAAATAATCTGGTCACAAATCGCTTGAGTAATATTATTATTAGCTAGGAGTTTAGATTGTTTTGTGAAAACGTCATATATTTTACATTTGTATTCACTCCATAAAACACAATTGTTCCATGACCCGAAAAAAAAAAATAGTAGTTTCATTTGACAGAGTAAAGTACTATAGTTTTCTTGTAACATAAAAATCAACACAACTACAAAGAAACAATTGAGAGTCGAGACTCTCGTGTCTAGCTACTACATATGTAGAGACAAACTCACAACAAAATCAACCATACTCCATACCTTATCTTCTTACTATTTCAGCTTTACGTTTTTCAATCTCTCATTGGCTCCCGCTAAAAATATTTTGCTGTCAGTTTCTTTTGTTTATTGGATGGTTTGAGTGAGAGACAAAATATATATATCTTATTATATAAAGTTTGATGTCAAAATTACTAATTAACAAGATCGCGACATGTGTCAATTGTAACATTCATATGTTGACACATGTCAATTTTTAATTTATTAACATTATAAAAAATAAAATGTAAAAATTCAAAACCTACCAAAAAAGGTTTTATATAAAAGTAAAATAGAGAATAGAAAACCTAATTTTATTTAAAAAAGTTTTATATAAAAGTAAAATAGAGAATAGAAAATCTAATTTTATTTAAAATATTTAAACAGTTTTAAAATTTAGAAAAAATCATTAAAAGGAAATTATATATATATATATCACAAAATTCGAAATTATAATATTGTTTACTTATTTTAATTTTAAGTTGCTAATTTTACAAGAAAAATATAACTTTTTATATAAGAAAAAATGATTGTGAAAATTATACAATTAATTATTGTTAAAGTTTGATGTCAAAAGTACTAATTAACAAGATCGCGACATGTGTCAATTGTATAATTCAGATGTTGATACATGTAAATTTTAAATTTATTAAAATAATAAAAATTTATTAAAAAAGAAAAAAATATAAAAATTCAAAACCTACCATAAAAAGGTTTTATATAAAAGTAAAATAGAGAAAAGAAAACCTAATTTTATTTAAAATATTTAAACAGTTTTAAAATTTAGAAAAAGTCATTATAAGGAAATTATTTATATATATATATATCATAAAATTCGAAATTATAATATCGTTTATTTATTTTAATTTTAAGTTGCTAATTTTACAATAAAAATATATAAATTTTTATATAAGAAAAAAATGATTGTGAAAATTATACAATTAATTATTGTTTCTAAAAAATGTAACTACTCACCTTTACACAAAGAAAAATATTGTTGAAAAAAAAATAAAAAAAAAATAGATTGTCTCATATTTTTTTCACCAATCAAATAATTTATTCAAAAAGACTGCTATTGTAATATATAAGATATGAGTATCTAAGATTAACATATGCGTTTTTGTAATTAAAAGTTTATCTCTTTACTTTTATATATTGTTTATACTTACGAAAAGAACTAAATATATATTTTTTTGTTAAATTTAATTTTATTTTAATAATTTTGAACTCATCTACATCTATTTTCTTTAATTAAAAGTGTATCTATTTATTGTTTTTTTTTTCAATCAAACAATTAAAAAGAAATTTTTCGGTTAGCTGCCCAAACTGGAGGGAAATGATTTACAAAAGAAACTTTAGAGATAAGAGAATACGAAGCACGGGCAAGACAAACCGCCTTCGTATTTGACGCATGTGGGATCCAAGAGATGGATAATAGTGGGAAGACTCCAGCGAGTTAAACTCATCGAGCAAGTTGGAGAAGGATGACCAATATTCAGAAGACTGCACCATAGTGAGTAACTCAGCACAATCAGTCTCAAAACGTTGACAAGCGATCCCTTCAACACGTATCCGTTCAATGGCCCACAACAAACCCCGAATGCAAGGAGAAGAACTCTGTTTTAGACACTTGGCCCCCAACAACAAGGTTCGCTCCTCACCAACGCAACACCACCAGCCCAATCATGAATGCACATTGGTTGCTTTCCAAGAACCATCAATCTGACAACGAGGTGAAGAAACTTGGACATCTGAATACGAAGATGGAGCTGACATGATTGTCGTAAAAGAGAGCACCTATTGCCAGACTAAATTATCGCCAAAGTTTGAGTAATTATATCATTCGTCTCTATCTCTTAACCTTGATTTTTTTTATGGCCTTCTAGATTGCCCATAAAATCCATGGTAATTGAAGAAGTTGATCAGGATCACCCTGTTGAGAGGCGTCCCTCCAGAAAACAAAATCCAAATTCGAGTACACCGACTCATATGGTAAACCCTTCTGACAAGACCGGAGTCAGAGATAAATCCCAAACTTCACACGAACGAGGACATTCAAAATAAAAATGTGATTAATAGTTTAACCGTAGTGTCACATCTTTTACATCAAATATCACATTGGACACCTTGATGTATCTATTTACTTACTAAAAAATATTTACTTTATATTCTTTGATAAAGTTAATTTTACTTTTAAAAATTATTAACACGCACATCGGGCGGGTCCTAATCTAGTATATATATATTATCAATTCAAATTACTGTAATCAAAATGTCAGATAAAAAGGTTAAAATTAAATACATGAAATATAAAGCCAAATGGCCTATATACACATTTCAAAACGGCAGATGTTTTTTGTCCAGACTTCGCAACGTAACCCCCAAAATGGCCTACATATATAGAGACACAAAGTCCACCATTCCTATCTTTCTTTCCTCTTAAGCTGTTTATTTTCTAATCTCTCAATGGCTGCCTCAAAACACAAACCTGTAAATTTGATATTCTACGTTTATCATTTGATTGTTATATTTTCCGCCCATAGTTCCACGGGGGAGCTCCGGAGGCTATCTCAACCGACAAAACCCGACGGTACAGTAAGCTTTCTAGTCATCGGAGACTGGGGAAGAAGAGGCTCCTATAACCAGTCCCAAGTAGCTCTTCAGGTTATTTAATTACCTCTATATATAGTTTATAGTGTGTGTAAATTAAAACTCAAAAATGGTTGGCTAAATTGTTTCACAAAAAAAAATTAAACAGATGGGAGATATCGGAGAGAAACTAGATATTGATTTTGTAATTTCTACTGGAGATAACTTTTACGACAATGGGTTAACCAGCTTTCACGATCTTCTATTTCAAGATTCTTTTACCAACATTTATACCGCTTCGAGCTTGCAGAAACCTTGGTATAGTGGTAATAATCTTGAAGTATATTATATATCATTTTTAAATTCTACTTCCATTGGATATCCAAGGACCTTGATCATAAAATATATATATATATATATATGGTTCGATCCACTGTGCTAATTAATTTTTCCTTAACCTACTACAGTTTTAGGAAATCATGACTATAGAGGTGACGCAAGGGCACAACTTAGCCCCATGCTCAGGGCTTTGGACCACAGATGGTTTTGCATGAGATCTTTCATTGTAAATGCTGGTGATTCCTATTTCCTCAGGGCTTTAAACTTTCGAATTAATGGTCCAAACGATTTTGTCTTATAGTATATTTATATATATATATGGAACAACGTAACCTTGTTCGCTTACGAAAACAACCACTGTTCTTCTTTTGTAATAGAGATCGTCGATTTTTTGTTCGTGGACACAACTCCATTCGTCGATAAATACTTTATCCAACCAAATAAGCATGTTTATGACTGGAGCGGCGTATTGCCTAGGCAGACATATCTCAACAATCTCTTAAAGGTAGTAATTTTCTATCACAAATTAAAGTAAAGTTATACTTATAACTACATATAGCTTCTAACAAAGATCTTGGAAATTTTTGAAAAATATATAGTTCAGTTAGTCTTTACTTAAATTGCTCTTTTTGATTACGTCAGAAACTTCTGTAATACTATTAATTATACTATGTATGACTGAAACTTAAGCCTGATGCAATTAATTCCACAACTTCTTTTCCTATAATATTTTCCTATATATGGGAACGGAGGTGGAAAATTTTAGGTCATTTTATTCTTTGAATAATTCTTTCATCATGCAAAACTTTCCTTTTTCATTTGTTTTTTTTTTTGGCAAAACTTTTCATATGTTATGATTGGATTTTGAAAAGAAAGTTGCGATTGGATATTAGGACGCACTTTTTGTTTGTTTTCAGATGGAGTCTCGTTTTTAGTTATGTAATGTGTATATATGCAAATTCAACGTGATTGGTCAACATTCTACCAATGCAGAATTGTTTTACTTTTACCGAGTGAGTAACGAAAGGTATATAATTGTAATAATACAGGAAGTCGACGTGGCATTGAAAGAGTCACTTGCAAAGTGGAAAATAGTGATTGGTCACCATACGATTAAAAGCGCAGGCCACCACGGGAACACCATTGAGTTGGAGAAGCACATTTTACCTATTCTTCA
>NC_025687.1:6712848-6728129 GCF_000633955.1 Camelina sativa
TACCAATGCAGAATTGTTTTACTTTTACCGAGTGAGTAACGAAAGGTATATAATTGTAATAATACAGGAAGTCGACGTGGCATTGAAAGAGTCACTTGCAAAGTGGAAAATAGTGATTGGTCACCATACGATTAAAAGCGCAGGCCACCACGGGAACACCATTGAGTTGGAGAAGCACATTTTACCTATTCTTCAAGTAACAAAACAATTCAATTCATATCATAAATTTTTCATTTAAATGCACGTGAAATATGCAATGCACCCACCAATATAGCAAATAATGATCTAATTGTCTTTTTTACGATTAACTAGGCGAATGAAGTGGATCTCTACGTCAACGGGCATGATCATTGCTTAGAACACATTAGCAGCATGGACAGGTAGAATATTATTATTTATTCGTAAATTATCTTTTTTTTTTTGTGCACCTATTACTCTATTAGTTAACTATAGATATCTTAACGGACGGTCCGCGGCTCCGCGCGGTAGAATAAAAAGTGTCATCCTTTTTGGTTGTTTGTATATAGTAAAATACAATTTATGACAAGTGGAGGTGGATCCAAGGCGTGGAAAGGAGGTGACGTGAACTACGTGAACCCACAAGAGATGAGGTTTTACTACGATGGGCAAGGATTCATGTCGGTTCACTTTTCGGAAGCCGAACTGAGAGTCGTGTTTTATGATGTCTTTGGACACGTTTTGCATCATTGGAAGACTTACAAGGAGGCGCTTTATTCCGCTTCTTAATTCCGGTTTAATTGGACGTAATTGTTTATGATGTATCATTAAATGATCAATATCGTATTCCGTTGAATTTTCGAATTCCCTTACATTATTGATATGAAAAGAACGTATCAGCAGCATCAGAAAAAGGTCAATGAAATATTTATTGAATAAAAAGTACGTTTTCGAATAAAAATAGTATTGAAAAATTGTAAGATGGGAATTAAATGTCCTAAATGACTACTACTTTATAAATATATCAAACTTAATTGAGACAATGATGCTTCATTGGACTACTCTTTTAACTTTTTAAATTCAGGTAATTTTGATCTTCTGTCATGCTTCCATATATTAAAATGATTAATTGTTTAGTTTAGTAATTATTCTTGTAAACAACTTAATTTACAATCTTAATTTCCAGGACCATTTAAGCCTTGCCTATACTGTAGACTGTAGTTATAGGGACACAACTGGGTCCGATTCTCATCCATAAAGATTAGATACGACTATTTCACATATCTTTTGTCCTATGCACAGATTCTCTTTTAATCATAATATATAGTAAATCCAGGATTACAGTATATGATAATATGTGGTTACAGGACTCACGTGAATACTACTCCAATTTTTGTGGATGAGATTGTGTCGTATTATTTTCACCAGAAAACATATAGTAAATATGTTGAGAATCTTCAGACATGTTTGGGAGAAAGAAAGGTATATATTATTATGTACAAATATAGATATGATTTTTCAGTTGTAAAAGGAAGATCAAAAGTGTAAGCGAAATGTAGCAGAGATGAAAATCTAATAGAAAGGATTAAAAAGATAAATGATGATTTCTTGAGAGTAAGAAAACGGGTAAATTTTGCTTTTCGTCTTTTCCTAAAAATAATTCCTCAAAGTGGCAAAAACAAACGACATTTCATCGAATTCGCCGCTCTTTTTTTACAGTTTATATAAACTGCACCTCAGATTTCATATCTCCCAAAAACTAGTTTCCTCTCTTTGCTCTATCTCCTCTCTTCTTCAGCTAATTGCTCTGTTTACAATTAGTACTGTCATCGTATTCCCCTGCAGCAGCAGCCTCTTCCTTCGTTTTCACAGCATCTAACTTTCCTTCTGCAGCCTTGCTGCTTCCGTCGCTGTTGTCTGCTTTCTCTGGGGAGCCTTGTGAAACCACTTCTTGGTTTGAACCTGGTGGGAGGAACACTCCAGTGCCAGGGATGAGCATTCGAGGTTGTGGTGCCGGCGGGTGTCGTGGATGAGGTGGCAACAGTGGCCACACCGTTGGCCCTGGTGGCACACCACCTGGGAACGGCATTGGAGCGGCGAGCGGAGGAGGAGAAGGGGTAATGAACATCGGTTGAACAGCTCCGTTTGGAGGGCGGTGAGACGGTGTGGGCAAGACACCAGTTGTTGGGATAACAGGGTAGTGTTTAGGTGGTCCAGTTGGGTGACGGATGTAGTGATTCGGCGATCTGCTAGGCGGAGGTCCCCAGTTAGATCCGGTTATGGAGTTTCTCGGTTTGGATTTGATGAAGGTGATGAGTACCCGTTGCTTTCGCGTTGAGTGAACTGCATACTTAGCAAGATTTGCAGATTTGCCTTCCACCAAAAGAACCGATCTGTTTTCAAAGTACCAAAAAATGATTGATGACAAAAAGGATTGGAAGATCTCTCAACTTTGCAGAATAAGTGATAAGCATTTTAGTTTACCCGGGAGTGAGAGACAGCTTGAGAGATCCCTTGTAGTCGCCAGGATGATCAGAGACAATGACTCTTCCAAATGTGAAATCGCATTCAAACAAGGACAAGACACACACGGGTCGTCCAAACCAAGGAACATACATATGGGGCTGCGAGTGATCTCCCTATGGTTCACAATATATAGAGAGACAAAAGAAAACTCCTACTTTGTTAAGAAAACGGAAACAAAATAGTTTTAGGGGTTTTAAAGAATTTAGCAATCAGTTTAACTATAACCTCGCTGAAGAAGTCAATGATGCAAGCGTCTGGTTTCACAGGAATGATTTGCTTAGAGACCAAACGTTCAATGATGTCTGAAAGAGCTGATGGGATTGGCTCTACTCTTCGATCTGTGCACAAAACCCATATCTTATGTTAACCGATACACAGAAAATTACAACTCGAGAAGAAATTATGGGAGAACTTATAAAGGACATGCCTTTGATACTCTCATCATCAGGCGGCGTATCAGCTATGGGGAGGACCAAGTTGGATCATCTCGCGTCCATGTCCTCTATTTGGCCGTTTATAACCCACATATGCCTCACCTGTTTCCCATTAAACAACGGTTTAAGACCTAACTAAAAACAAGTTAAATCATTACAGTAGAGCAAACAAAGATTCTTACTTTGAAGTTGACCTCTTCTACCAGAAAGTCTCAGATTGTTTACAAGAGAAACGAGTTGAGAAACCTCCTTTGCGTCAACCATTTTGTCATAAATCTTGAGTCCTTCGACAACATTAACCTACTCAACAAAACTCAGCAACTTAGTGTCCTAGGCCTAAACTGTAGACAGACACTAAAGAAGATCTAACTCACCATTTTCGCTTCATACATCTCTTGCACAACAAAAGTCTTTGCCATGCTTGCAGGACACTCTTTATCTTTCCCTTCTTGCTTTTGGTCAGAACTGAGACTGTTATCTGAACGATTGAAACAACGCATAATCGTTACATTCCAACCAAGTCTAATATCCGGTTTTAAAAACCAAGAAACCAGGTTTTCCAAAGTACCTTTAGAAGCCGAGTTACACTTATGGTTCACTATCTCCTCTTGAGTAGCAGATTTTTCCAGTTTTTTCTCGTCTTTACTAACGCTCTTCGGTTTCTCGCTAACATCTGTCCCACAGACAAAAGACAAACAAAAATTTACATTTTCTGTAAAGCTACGAGTCCCAAGACTAAAACCGTAACATCCACCACCAAAATGTTCCACAATAAACACAATGCACTATCTCATACAGTCATACCAAATTGCAAAAAGGATTGAGCACCAAAAGAAGTTTGCTTTTCTGACAAGCAAACAAAGCCTTGAAGCCAAACAAAGACTATTCAATTACCTTTCTTCTCCTCTATAACAGATAAAGCCTTAACATCACTTGCTAGCTTAGCTTCCTCCCGATGCTCAACACGATCACTGCTTACGCTATGGTAATCCGAAGTGGAATTGAAACTATGCCCATTTCTCGCCATCGAATCAGATCCTCTGTAACCACCACCACCACCATGATGCTTGTTAAACCCACCAGGCCCTGATCTCCTTCCTCCAAATTTCCCAACCTGATCAGAAGAACTGTAATGCCTCTGAGGTGGCATCTGCTGTTGCCTTTTCCAAGCGATCTGCTGAAGATTGTAAGAAACCTCAGCAACAGGGTAAAACTGCTGCATAGTGAGAACTTGAGACCAGCCTAAACGACGGTGATGGATGCTTCCGATCACTGACTCGTATTCGTTCTGATCTCCGATCGTTTGTAAATGCTGACAGAGGGAATCAATGATCGCGTTAGCCGCAGCGAACTCCGCACGCAGCCACGAGATAAACCCATCTCTCTCGTCGGGGATCCAGTTTCCGGCGACGTTTGCGGCGGCCGGAGGAAACTGCAATTTCTCAGAAGGAGCAGTAACATTTCCTGGTGGCATTGCCATTTGTGGCAACAATCAACAACAGCAAAAAAAAAGCAAGTATCTTTTGACTTCAGATTATAAAAATAAAAACGGTTCCTTTAATTTCTCACTATCAACAAACACTAGTCATAGCTTCCTTCTAACAGATCTGCAGAATTGAAAAAACAAAAAAAGATCAGATTTTGATTCAATTCAACGAGATCACACACTAAATCCTGGGAATTCAGATGAAACCCACAAAGAAAAGAGGTAAATTTCGGATGAAAAAAAAAAACACTACACCCAAAAAACGATATTAGAGAAGCAATCACCATTAATGTGAAGGGTTTTTGAGGTAAACGATGACAGATCTGGGCAAATCGAGTAATCTCGTCCTCAACGTGAAGCTGAGTGAAATAAAGAGAGGAGAGTAATCTTAGTTAAAGTGATGTATAAAACTTAAGGGAAGCTTCCCTAAAAGGGTGAGAGAGAGATCTAGGGTTTTTGAGGAAAGAGGTGTAAAGGGTAAGAGAAGATTTTTATTTTTTTGTATTTTTATTTTTTTGGCTTAGTTAAGACGCATGCGTTTAAGAGTCTTAAACGGTGGCTTTTGAATTCATCACTCACTCTCTTTTTTTTTTGTCCTTACATAAAATTGTCAAAACAAATTACATACATAATTACACAATTTTACAAATTTCAGTTGCCAAATGCAAAATTTCGATTAATTCATTTTTACACAAATCGAATTAGTTTCACGTTTAGTGTATTCTTAGGTCCCTTTATTTTTTATGCATCATATTGGATTTTGGAACGAAATCGAGATTCCGCATCTTTTGTAAAGATGCCGGTTAATTTAAGCATTTTATCACGTCACCTTTTTTTTGTTACTTTTGAATCAAATGGGCCATAAGGCCCATAGTGTCATATGATAAGATTAAATATGAATCCATATGACCCCAAATGAGATAGTATATAGATTTTAATATTTTATACGTCTGGTAAAAGTTATGGCATTTTGTTAAAGTTTTGGGTCCATTCCCACGACATATATCTTAAAGGAGTTATGAATATTGCTGAAATCTCAAAATAGATGAGATTTTACTTTATGTTTGTGTTCAAACTTTCATTAATTAGGCTTATGATAATTTAGATTAGTAAGTCGACAAACATAATGTAATATGTAAAAGCTGATGTTGACTATATAACCCAAGCTTTTAGATCCCACTAACTACGAATTTTATTCTTTCTTTACCAAAGTCATTTATTAATTGTCGTATACATAACCAAAGATGACACGTATAGAAGAGATCCGTGTTAGCCGTTGTTATCTTACTTTTAAAAGTAATCAGTAATCCTAACCAAGCCACCTATTGAGTTTTTGTATGTTATTTTAACTTTTTTTTAGGAAATATATGGCATGTTACATAAGTGATAAGTCCCAAAATATAATTTAATGAAACAAAACTTCAATATCACAATTTAAATAAATGAAAAAAAAAAACGCACGCAACATAAGTCAATCCCAAACGGACCCACGAGTTCTTACATCGATGTACCTCGAAATGACATTATCATTCATCGACACATTTTGTATATGTGAATGAACTGAATGTGTAAATATGGTCACACAAAATAGACAAATAAGTCAGCAATGATTTGGACTTAATGAACACTTGTACAAACGACAAAGTAAACAAACGTACTCAATTTTGTTGAAAAGTCCAAGACACTGAGTACATGAATGCATATTAATTTAGATGAAGAAAAAAAGAGACAAGAAAATACTTTTTTTGTTGACAATTTTGTGCAAATTTGACTTATATTTTTAAGCAAAATCGTTATTTTTTTCTTTTACTAGTAGGGAATTAAAATATATCGGTGTCATTCCATTATTCTCTTAATAAGTCCATAATTCATATTCCTATACAAGACAGAAAATGCCAAAAATGTCCTCTAGCTGAACGATGATATACACCGATTCATATTGACTCAGTTCTGGCTAAGCGGCTCCTGCTCCGGTGCTTCCCGCGCCGGTGGCCACGAGGAATCCCACCGAATGTCACCGGATCGTAGACCCTGAGACGCTTAGCCTCGGCAGGATTCAAAACACATTCCGACAACAAAACCACCTTGTACCTCATATGGTCGTAACAATACGAATAAGTCATGTGTTTCCGTCGGAAATTCTCCATTTGTTTCCGTTGAGACGACGTTATCTCCGACGCTAGCCGGAGACTCTCGACCGCTTCATCTTCGCAGCTCGGAAACTTCTCGGTGGGGTCGACGGCGCAGCCGTGGAGGATTAGATCAGTGAACTGAGTGACGTAAGGGGCATACTTGTAATTTACACCGTATTTGCCTCCATCAGTTGCCCATTTAGAGCCATCCCATATGGTTGCGTACAGAGACATTGGCTTCGCCGGGAAGTCACCACCCATTGACGCCGTGCGTTTCACTTCTCTGATCGGAACATTGTCCACATAAAATCTGCAATAGAAAAAAAGAATCATGAAAGTTATCTAAACGGTGACATTTTTGGTAAAAAAATCCAGCTTTTAGTGAAATGGAGTTGGATTCTTTTTACCAAAATACTCTGTTGTTGCCAAAAATAGGAAGCTGTAAATTTAATAACTTTCCAAAACAAGAAACTAAATCCACCAGCTATACTTATATAATTGTTGAATTCAAGTCACCCATCTCACCTCGCATAGACCCAGCTTAGCTTTCCTTAAATAGAAACATCAAGTAACGGCTAAAGAAAGAGTCTCCAAGATCATTTAAAGACTCATAAAGCCCTATCTAACGACTCATAGTCACTATTCTAATTGCTATAGTTAAATTTCTAAGCTAATTAAGATGGGATTTGCATTTTTTTTGTTTGAACTTACATGATGTGAGAAAGAGACCAGAGGATACTGTATTGATGGAACTCCTCAGTCGGATCANGTGCGTTTCACTTCTCTGATCGGAACATTGTCTACATAAAATCTGCAACCAAAAAAAAGATTCATAACATGAAAGTTATCTAAACGGTGACATTTTTAGTAAAAAAAAGTCCAGCTTTTTAGTGAAATGGAATTAGATTCTTTTTACCAAAATACTCTGTTTGGGTACTCTGTTGTTGCCAAAAATCGAAAGCTGTAAATTTAATAACTTTCCAAAACAAGAAACTAAATCCACCAGCTATACTTATAAGTATAATTGTTGAATTCAAGTCACCATCTCACCTCGCATAGACTCAGCTTAGCTTTCCTTAAATAGAAACATCAACTAACGGCTAAAGAGTCTCCAAGACTCCAAGATCATTTAAAGACTCATAAAGCATCATCTAACGGCTTTAATTTGGCCGTCTAAATCCTCTGTTCACTCTATTCTAATTTTATATAGTTAAATTCTATAGAAACTTTGGGAGATTATTTACTTACATGATGTGAGAAAGAGACCAGAGGATACTATATTGATGGAACTCTTCTGTTGGATCAAACCAAAGATTGTATCTTTCTTCTCTGCCCAAATGTGTGCTTCCATTACCGTATATGTTCGTCTGAATCCTCCATTCTTTGCCTCTAATATTCCCCAAGAACTCAAAATCAATCTCGTCATGATTCTTCTCATACAAGTCCCCATTTGATAGCTGAGCATGAACAAAAAAAAAAAACGTTTTCAAGAATTATGCTCTTCTCTCTAGTCAGTAGGAAGAAAAACAAAAGAATCATGAGAAGAAATACATAGTTTTGGGTGGACCCAAATAGCTAAAAACATATGAATCCATGGTGGGGTTTATTTTTTGTGAAAATCAGCATATTTGTTTTAGAGATTGTTGCTTACATAAAAGGCTATGACAACTCCTGCAGAGTAATCTGCTGGTAACTTGATAAAAGAACTGAAGAACCCATGTAAGTAAATATCATTTGAGACAAACCCAGAACCTGTATAAAACATGGTTTTTGTTAATTCATCATCAAAACTAATCAAGAAACACAAACAGGAAAACAAATACAAAAAACAGACTCAAGAGGAACAGAACAAGAAACACGAACCGGTTCTCTCATCGAGCGTTAACCGGACAGATTTGCCGTCTCTGTGAACGAATAGATTCTGGTCACCGAACAGCTGTGTGTAACCTTCGTCGAACTGTATAAGAGGAAGCTTTTGTAGAGCGAATCCAGAAACCAAACCGGTGAAGAGTGATAGGAAAACAAGAAAACGAGTTAAGAATCCCATTTCTTTATGTAAACCGTTTATGTGTATAATAATATTACAAGCAAGGAGGAAAAGAGAAGAGATATAAATGGATAAATAGCGTATTGAGGACGAGCTATGGAGAGGTGTGTTGGGAGAGAAGAGAGTTAGAGGATATACCGATATAGTGAGGAAAAATAGTAGTATATGATGTGAGGCCAGAGTACGTCTGTCTATGGTTGGTTTATACACTTTTTAATCTTCATATAAATATAATGTCAGCTTGTTTTGTTTTCCATAATTACTTTTCTTTATTTATTGCATTGGACCAGTAAAATATTTTTTAAAAATGCTATAACTTTTTCCTAAAGATTCTTGTAATTGGCAATTACACTGATGGAATCTTAAACTATGATTCTACATAAAATTAACTAAATTTCAGTCACAATTTTATTACTCTTGTTAGATCAATGTAGTAAATAGGAAGATTTTGATTAACACAATGGTAATAATCAAAAGAGACTTATAATCACGTAAAAAGTAATTATTTATATTGTTTAGACAATCAGATATTTTCAATTTACAGATGGTATGGTAGTATTAAAGATAGGGGAGAAAAAAACAAGAGCAGCAAGAAGAAAGCATAGGGTGTGCTTTGCTGCTTACACATGTGTCCCGACAAATATAGTCACAGGTAGAGTCACTAACACTTGCTATTTTATTTTTATTTTTGCTTTCCAAAAAAAAAAAAATATATATATATATATATATATATATATCTATAGAGATGAAAAAAGGTTATAAGTTCTGTACACAAAATTTGTTTCAATCATTGTAACAGTGTAGGTAGGAATAATATATACATAAAAACAACTCATGTTTGTTTGTTTTTGTTTTTTAATTTTGTGTTTAAAATTGTGAAATTTCTCTTCTCAATTGTAGCTTTCTTTACAATAAAACAAGTGTGGATACATAAAAAATCAACGTGGGTGGAAAAAATGACTTTGTGTCGAAGCTTCGGGAGTATCATCGCGGATGAATGGTCAGGATGTAACGTTTGACACCACCGCGGAGCTGTGCCAATGAATGATCGATAAGCGTAAACGGTATCGTACTGGTTAGTGAACTTATTAAGTGTAAAGCAACTTTAATTGCCTACTCGAACTATAATACATGAAGTAACTATTTCCACCTAACACCTGCAAAATTTTACTANTAACTAAATTTCAGTTTTATTACTCTTGTTAGATCAATGTAGTAATAGGAAGATTTTGATTAACACAATGGTAATAATCAAAAGAGACTTATAATAACGTAAAAATAATTATTTACATTTTTAAGACAATCAGATATTTTTAATTTACAGATGGTATGGTAGTATTAAAGACAGGAGAGAAAAAACAAGAGTAGCAAGAAGAAAGCATAGGGTGTGCTTTGCTGCTTACACATGTGTCCCGACAGATAGTCACAGGTAGAGTCACTAACACTTGCTATTTTATTTTTATTTTTGCTTTCCGAAAAAAAAATAAAGAAAAAGAAATATCTATAGAGATGAAAAAAGGTTATAAGTTCTGTACACAAAATTTGTTTCAATCATTGTAACAGTGTAGGTAGGAATAATATATACATAAAAACAACTCATATTTGTTTTGTGTTTAAAATTGTGAATTTTCTCTTCTCAATTGTAGCTTTCTTTCCAATAAGACAAGTGTGGATACATAAAAAATCAACGTGGGTGGAAAAATGACTTTGTGTCGAAGCTGCAGGAGTATCATCGGGGATGAATGGTCAGGATGTAACGTTTGACACCACCGCGGAGCTGTGCCAATGAATGATCGATAAGCGTAAACGGTATCGTACTGGTTAGTGAACTTATTAAGTGTAAAGCAACTTTAATTGCCTACTCGAACTATAATACATGAAGTAACTATTTCCACCTAACACCTGCAAAATTTTACTACATCAGTAGTGACTCGCTGACCCGGAGGTATATTAAAAGCATATAGTATAATTGATGTTTTGACTATTTCGTATTTAACGTAGCATATGAAGATTCTTTTATTTCTCGTTAAAAAAAATAACTCCTTGATTCGCTTAATAGTTGTCTTGGAATATTTTGCAACGCTGTGCTAAGACTCTTAAGCAAGTTCTCATACATTCCCTTTGATTATAGGGTGACTTTGTATGAACTATGAAGAATATGATACATTACACATAATTTGTTGTTTGCTTACTTTTGTGAATGGCTTGTTTGTCTGACTTTTGTTTCAGACTGGGGCTTAAATTATGTTCGGTGAGTGCTAGCTAATGCATACACATTTCTTACACATCAGCATCAAGTAGCCGTTGGACCTCTCTTGTGATGGTGCCCACTGATAATGGCATTGAAATATATAAAATTTAGTATTCAGCAGCGCAATTAACGGCAACTTTGACGCCGTTAATACCCTTTGTCAGGTGGGTAGGTCCGCAATTGCTTCACGCGCGTTACATAAATAAAGCAAATTCACAACAATATCATTGTTGTGCGTAGATATGGACATATGGTATGAAAAACAAATGAAAAAAGATGGCAAACTAGACGAAGTATACGAGAATACATGGTCACACATACTAAGTATACTATTGTATCTTCAATTACATGAAATATATGTATTATATGACCATATGCATGAACTATATGACGTTATGTGGTCAACACCATAGACATACAATCCAGTACACCGGTCGATTGACTCCGGCGCAGACCGATGTTGATTCCGGCG
The DNA here is from genome assembly GCF_000633955.1 of Camelina sativa. NCBI lineage: Eukaryota > Viridiplantae > Streptophyta > Magnoliopsida > Brassicales > Brassicaceae > Camelina > Camelina sativa. The sequence continues at coordinate 6,724,155 of NC_025687.1, forward strand.
AATACCGACGTTGATTCCGGCGAAGACCAACGTTGACTCCAACGTTGACTAAAAAATTGTATTCTAAATTTTTTTAGAAAAATTATATTAAATCATTAATAGTTTTTCACGATTAAAAAACATATTCAATTCAATATATAAATATTTTTATATATCTCTAATGTATTTATTCTTATAATTAGTTAATTTTTATTTTTAAAACATAAACTAATTGTTAAATAAAAATCATTGATAATTATTTTCAAGATGTAATATAAAGGTATTTGCAAAAATATTCTTATTTTATACCCTTTTGCAAACATATCCTCTATATTGTTTAGCTAAAATCAATTTTTTGTATGTTTATCTTTTATATATTAGAAGTAAATATTGTGAATTTATTTTGTTGTTGTAAACATGTTATTAAGAGTATGCAAATTTTATAATAAAAATATCTAAAATTTTATACAACATTTACTATGCAAACTATAAAGTAAAGAGTCATATACTCAATCTTTTGCATATTATTTTTTATAATGAAAGTAGTTGAATTTGATTTTATGATTTTGTAGTATTTAAATAGTCTTATTATCAAAGATTTATAATTAATCATTATTTTAGCTTTAAAAATAAAAATTAACTAATTATAAGAATGAATAAGTTAAAGATATATAAAAATATTTAGATATTGAACTGAATATATTTTTTAATCATGAAAAAAAAAATGTTTACATAATATTTCTTATTTTTGAGTTTTAATAGAAAAAAATAATACATTTTTTTGGTCAACACCGCAGTCAACGTCGGACTTCGCCGGAGTCAATCGACCAGTGTACCGGATTGTATGTTTATGGTGTTGATCACATAACGTCATATAGTTCATGCATGTGGCCATATAATACATATACTTCGTGTAGTTAAGGATACAATAGTATACTTGGTATGTGTGACCATGTATTCTTCCATACTTGTAGTTAGCCATATTTTTTCCAAAAACAAATACTGTCTATATTAATATTCGTTTCTTCTTGGGTTTGGTTAGAAAAGTTGGAATTTACTAGTAGTAATAAATAACTTGGGAACTCACAACGGTCATCGTCCCAACAAGTTTGCTGAGAGCAAATTAGCGAAGACAAAGAGTGTGTTCTGCTGCATTCTGCTAACGTGCCCGTTGTGTTAGCTCTGGAGCTCATGGAATCTAATGGAAGATCCCAATGTGGAATATTAACGTGAGATATTTTGTTTGCATCAAATGTCACGTTGGTAAATCTAAGCCGTTAGTTTCTTCATGGGGATTTTCCTCCCATGCATGTGGGTAATTTTTTAAGTTTATTTTGCTGGATCCAACGGCTATGATCCGAGATTTGGTTTTGTGCATTATTTATCCCCAAATAAAATAAGTTGATCAGCGTGCGTGACCGATTAGGGGGAACTGGTTTATATGATCACTTGTAAGCTATTAAATACAGTATTAATTAAGGTTAAGGCCATGCGATTTTGTACCGTGAGAAATAGTTATGGGCCTTTTATGTTTCAAGGCCTGAAATGTACCATACTAGTTAAAGCATCTTTGTATTATGAGAATTATATTATAAAAAAAAAAGTTATGTAGAAAAGTTCATGCCTGTCATTACATCATACTTCTTATGTACCATACTCATATGTCATCCCCTTTTTTTTTTTGGTAAGCCACTAGTCATATGCACTCATATGTCATCTAAGATCAATTAGTGATATATACTCGATGTATTGAGAATAAAATCATGAAAAACCTATATATTTCTCCCTCATAAGTATTTGACTATACTACAAGTAAAAATAATTGAACATGGATTCTTTCATGTATTTTATGCTATTTGACCGAACTATCATTTGAAAAACTTCAAAATTCACTTTTAAAAATTATATATTCAAATAGATGCTATACTCCTAGGTAACAAAAGAAGAAGATTTTATTACATAAATATTTAGACTACATATTCAAGCAAAATAAATAACTGAATATCCTAAATAACTATATTGTTGAATCGGTCAAAGTATTTGATGAAAATTTGGTCAAGATAGTTGACCATTTTTTAGTCAAAAAAAAAAAAAAAAACCAAGATCGGTCTATTGACCAAAGTTTTTCAACCGGAGCGAGCCACGCAGCAAAGCTATTTTAACTCTCCTTTCATCAAATACATAATCCACTGACGTAGGAAATATATCAACGCCAACTAATTACTCAGCTCAGATATTAGTTCAACATTAATTAATTTATTAATCCTCTTTTTTTTCGTGTGTCCAATCCTAAATTGCTTTAGTTAGTAACTTTAGTGTTGTCATTTCATTTTCCGATATACACATAAAAACGATTTGTATAGACCATAGAGGTTGGGTGCAGATACTTTCCTTGAATCGCACCCCAATCTAATCCATCTTTTTTAGTATTTTGCAAATATATAAAGTATAAACTATCATTCTCGCCGTTCTTTATGTTAAAAAAAAAAAAAACAAAGCGACAACCAGCCTTGTTTCTTCCATCTTTTAACTATGTCCTACCTCTCTATATTTAAGAATAAACGAAACATCCTTTATTTTTGGACGTTGTAATGGAGTCCTCTGTCTCCTCTATTTGGACGTCTTGGATCGCTCTCTTAATTTAACATAGCATAAAGGATAAATAAGTTCATACTATACATAAAAATAGTTAAGATTGCAATTCTAGACAAAGGGCAAATGGAAGGTAGGGCCAAAGTGAGGTAGATAGATGAGATTAGAATCAAACGTACGAAAAAATCCAAAAGATTGGAACCCTTAGCTGTCTTCGCAATCGAAACTTCCCGTCATTTATATTCCAAACCCTTACACGTAAGCAATCAGTTTGCTCACCGAACATCGAATTGTGTTAAGACTTATATGGCTTAATTACCCGATAAAAAATAGTTTAGGCTGATATCTTCTTTATAGATAGTAGTACTAAAACTAAATGAGTTAGGTTGTATTTGCCCCTTTAATTTTAAATATTTTTATAATAATATCAACACCATAATCAGCATACCATCCTCATTTTGTGCAGAACATTTGTAATATTAGTCTTGAGGAATGAGGAGTCTAAAGATTGCAAATGGCCACAATTTTCATCCGGATTGTTGTCGAATCAATCTTACCAGTTTGTTAGCGGCCGGGTCAGTTTTTAACAACATTGCTTAAGCTAGAGGTCTATATTCGATTATAAATATGGCGTCAACACTTACGTGCGATTTTATGTTTCTGTATATATATTGTTTGGGTTGTTTTCACATTTCAATTACTTTAGTATAAATAACCCTATTAATTAGATATCATATCACCCTTAGTCCCTTACCCGGCAGAACAGGTGATACTCAATCTAGCACATTCTCTTTTCTTCTCTACTGTTCTCTCTCTCTCTCTCTCTCTCTCTCTCTCTCTCTCTCTCTCTCTCTCTCTCTCTCTCTCTCTCTCTCTCTCTCTCTCTCTCTCTCTCTCTCTCTCTCTCTCTCTCTCTCTCTCTCTCTCTCTCTCTCTCTCTCTCTCTCTCTCTCTCTCTCTCTCTCTCTCTCTCTCTCTCTCTCTCTCTCTCTCTCTCTCTCTCTCTCTCTCTCTCTCTCTCTCTCTCTCTCTCTCTCTCTCTCTCTCTCTCTCTCTCTCTCTCTCTCTCTCTCTCTCTCTCTCTCTCTCTCTCTCTCTCTCTCTCTCTCTCTCTCTCTCTCTCTCTCTCTCTCTCTCTCTCTCTCTCTCTCTCTCTCTCTCTCTCTCTCTCTCTCTCTCTCTCTCTCTCTCTCTCTCTATCTTTCTTCATTGATTAAGTCATCATCTTCTTGGAAAAGAAGTGTTCAGAACCAAAACCATAAATTTGAGAATGGATCTAAAGCGTCACTCGTCGCTTTCTACACTTGTGGCTCATTTCTTTGGCATCTTAGCGGTTATTCTAATGCTCATATGGCTTCTCCATTACCGCGAAGGCATCGAGTATGGCTCCGACAACCCCTTTAA
>NC_025687.1:6728484-6745441 GCF_000633955.1 Camelina sativa
TTTTTTTTTTTTTTTTTTTTTGCGTTTGAACTGAACTAGTATATTTTCTAATTACTTTTCTCTGTTTTTTTTGGTTGGGAAATGGTTGATATTATATAGGTGCACATATTTCTCATGTACTGTGGATTTCTCTTTCTCGTGGGTCAAGGTAATTTCGTTACGATCTAAGACGCATACAAATGATTCAAGTATAAAACCAGTTAACTTCAGTAGAAATTTGCAACCCAATTATATAGGCCGTTCAATTTCCTCATGTTTCATCCACCCACTTAGTGTTTATTCATAGAATAATTTGGCAATCGTGGTATTTTTATTTTTGTCCTCTGATTAAACCGTACACACGTGATTTTCTGCAGAACAAAAAGTTACATTCCTGATTTTGCATGCTTTTAAAATTATTTTTGTTGACAATGATTGGTTGATTATGGCCTTATGGGATATTGGGATGCAGCTATGATGACGTATAAAACGGCGTATGCGTCGCACCAAGTGCAGAAGATGGTTCACGGTGGGCTTCACTTAATAGGCTTGGTTCTAGGTATTGTCGGAATTTGCGCCGCCTTTAGATTCCACGACAAAATCAACCTTAGAGACATGGTCTCTCTTCACTCCTGGATCGGTCTCACTACTTTCATCCTCCTCGGTCTACAGGTTTGATTAATTCATAAATATTAATTTAATGTTAACTTACATCAAACACTAATTAAAAGTCATGGTGGTGATGTATATTTAATTTTACAGTGGCTCTTCGGTGCGTTCACATTCTTAGCGCCGCAATCATCGTCGGGTACTAGGACGAGGATGATGCCGTGGCACGTCTTAGGTGGCCGGGCTCTACTTTATATGGGTATTGTCGCAGCACTCACCGGACTCATGCAAAGAGCAACAACGCTTGGTCAAAGCAGAAACGCTGAGTCACGTCTAATTAACTTCCTCGGGTTAGCCATTCTACTCTTCGGCGTCTCCGTCGACTTCTCCGTCACTATTGGCCGTTACAATTGATATAGTACTACTACTATATTAGTCCTACCTTTAAATATTGCTTTATTGTATTAATCAACGAGTTCTTGTTTGTTTGTTTTGTTTTCGTGTGTAAATGTGATTCGTGTGATATCTAATTTGTCATGAGAGTGATTATTTGGTATTCAATTTTTACTTTTTGGATATTTTTCTTCTTTTGTGTTTGATCTTTGATGCTTACTTTAAGTAATAATTTGCATATTTTATTTATAGTGGTAAATTTCCAGGTCAGAAAGCAACTTCAACGGTCTATAATGCACTACCATTTATATACTCTTTCTCAATGTACTATATCAATACATAATTTTATTTAGGGTTAGAATATATTCTGCAAAAGTCATGTAATGAAATATATATCAGAACCAATAATTTTATCTACTAGCTGTCCTTTCATTTTCATATTCTTTTTATGATTAAACTTCAAAAACCATAATATACTAGTATATAAGTGATCTACTTTAAACACAAAATACATGTATTTTATATAATCATAGAAAATATGTATATAAGCAAAAAAACGAAAGTTATATCTAGATGGGAAAAAAAAAGTACCTAGAGAAGCAAATAAAACATTTATCATTAATTTGACAATTCCAAAAAAAATAAAATACAAGAAGAAGAAGCAGAGACATGGAAGGCTCTTTTTTTACAGAATCCTTCATACCAATTGTTGTCTTGTAACTTCCATTCTCTTCAACAATCCTGCAATCTCAGCCTCCATTCTCAGCTTCATGTTCCTGTAATCGCAGTGCGAGTTCTCAAGCTTCTTAAGCTCTTCCAGCTTAGTCCTCCTCCTCTCTTCTGTCTCCTGCAGACACAGACGCGCTAGCTTCTCTGTGTACTCCTCCTCCATCTTCTCCGTCTTCATTTCTATCATCCTCTTAAAACTCTCCGCCTCTATTCTCGCCTCATCCGCTTTCTTCTGGAACATTCTTGTTTCAGCCTCCTTTATTCTCACCATGCTCTCTAAACTATCAAAACTGTTCATCATTGCATCAGTTAACGCAAAGCTCTTCTTCTTCTGATCCTTGGATGTCGAAGGCGTCACGGATGCCTCGTCTTTCCTGTAGCTTGTTTCTGCTACAACTGTTAGCTCTCTCGGGGGATCAGGAATGTCTTGTACCGACTCTGCATCTGCAAGAAATTGTAATAAGAGAAGCAAAGAAATCAAACTTTAATCTAAAGAATCCAGAAGGTTCACAGGTTCCTAATGTTTGATCTAAACCATGATTACAAGGGTGTACTTACAGTTGAAGAACTGAATGATGAAGTTAGAGGCATCAAGCGGGGAGATCTGTTTACTCTCTAACTTCTTAACCATTTCATTGGCTTTGAGGTGCAAAGCTTTGCCTTTAGCATCCTCACTTCCTCGGAAAACCTTTCCAACACAATCAAGCTCCTTGATGAGAGTCTCAAGTCCCCAATTCTTGGCGCAACACACGAAAACATCCTTAACGAATCCAAACATCTCTGATTTGTGAGCACATCCAATGCAATGGAACATCATCTCAGTCGTACCTCTAGGACCTTTCAAACTATGTCCCGGTTTGATCAGATTCTTCTGAATTCCACAAGCAGCATGACACCAATGCGAACAAACATCACAGCCAACCCAACTACAAGTATTACTAGCTGAATCGAATCTCAAACAAACCGGACACATACAAGAGCTACAGAAGCCTTTGTTGTTGGAACATATCTTGCATTCACAGTCATCAACAGGCAAAAGACTCTTACAATTCACATTCCTACATCTCAAGAAGAGAAAGATCTCTACCAATTCGTTCATAGGGATTCTGATCTTACCAGAGAGGAAATACTTAAGCCCTGTTCTCACAGCTACGAGAATGTCAAGCTGATCTTTAACACATTTCGACAAGGTCTCTTTGCAAAGATCAGATCTTTTATCAATCTGGTTCTGAAGATTCGTCAGCTTCTCTTTCTTCTCAGGCGAATCAATCAAGTTCCTCAAATACTCTTTAGCTGATTCTAGAGTCTCATCAGCCATCCCTTGAATAATCAAAGCCACAGAAGAAATCGATTTCGAAACGATGTCGTATAAAACCCTCTCCGATCTAACCGTATCGTTATCTTCCAAGTTTGCTACTTTCTTCCTCGAATCGCCGGAGATCGCGACTTCATTCCCCGGCCGAGCTGGTAACTCCGAAGGGAAAAAAGAGTAATCAGATGAGCACGAAGGTTTACCAGAAATCGGATTGTTAGCGAGCGCGACGCCGCCGTCACCGATTGGTCTGAATCGGCTATGAACAGATCCGTTGGTTCCTTCGCCGGCGCACCAGATATGGTCGTCTTTACCGACGGAGCAATCGAAATCTGTGGAGTTACGAGTCATGGAGCAGCTGATGTTGTGAGAGAAAGGGTGAGAGTAAGAGTAGGACATAGACGGCGCCGTCGCCGTGAAATCGTTAGAGAACGACGTCGTTGTTCTCTCACTAGTCGTCACCCTCGGCCTTTTCACGGCGTTTGAAGCCGTTAAAGACAGAGACACGTCAGGTAAAGCTAAAGAGAGATTTAGGGTTTCGATTTTGTTGCTTTTCTTGTCTTCTTCTTCTCCTTCATCTTCATCCCCTGCTGCTTCAGCTTCTTCTTCTTCGTCTTCGTGAGCTTTTCGTTTCGAAGAATTGGGATTTATATCTCTGAGATTGAAGAAATCTCTCTCGACCCATTTGTCATCGTAGCTTGAATTATTCTCGGAAAAGGTTACAACTTCTTCCCCCTTTTGACCAAGACTCTCAGAGATTTTATCGCGGTTTTCGCAGAGGTAGCTGAGAGTGAGCTCGTTGCCGGATCTCGGCGATGATTTCGAAGAGAACCCGTCGAGGTTATTGGACCGGACGCTGAGAAAGTCGACGCCTTTCTGATGATACAGACCAGTTTTGTCATCTTGCAGGTGATGGTTTTGGTTGCTTAGATTAGAGAATCGTGGCTTTGATGTTTTGGTTCGAGAACACTCTCCATCTCCGGCGAGATCTTTCTCTCCGATCATGGCGTTGGAAGAGAGAGAGAAAGAGAAATAGATAGAGAGAGAGAGTGGATTTTAGAAAGCAGAGAGAGAGAGAGAGAGATGGTAGAAACAGTGGGAAAAAGTTTGGTCGTATCAATGGCAAAAAATGTAATAACGTGAGAAGAGTGAGGGTACTTTTGTCATTAAATATTCGGCAAGTTCAGGCATAATAAGTTAACGGCTGTTTTATTTTTATTTTTTGTTTTGTTCAAAAGTGTTCGTTCACACGAGTTCACTAGACGCGGTTTTTAAGTCATGCTTCGTTCGATACGCTCAAATAAAAACAGTTTTGTTCTCGGGTAAGAGCAATTTTGACAAAATAAGTCTCGTGCTACTTTTGAGTATATAAATCCTTGTTTATATTCTATAGTCCACTGAAAAAATAAAACAGAAATTTACATCGATTGAACTTTACCACGTTTGAAGAATTGTTTTTTTTCTCTATGCCTCTGAAATAATCAAAACAATGGAAACCGAGGTGATTTACGTCTCAAGAATGAATATAAAGGGACAATGTTGGACCAGGTCCGAAAAGATCAAACAATTTTAATTTAATAAAAGTCAACACGTAACGTATTATTGATTGCCCACAACTTGTCATATTCTTCTACCTTTGTTTTGTAAGCATCTGGGCATGTTTTTGAAACACACAGCCGTTGACTTTTTGCGGCAATGATATTTTATAGGATATGCCTGCTGATATGCATTGCATGTGATCACTGTAACTATTGTATACATTATTTGCATAAGCTGGATTTTTATTTACGGTAAAGATTTTAATTATATTAATGGATCAAGCGAAGGCCCAATGCTGGAATAATTGATCAAACAAATTACATTAGTAAGCAGAGACTATCGTCTCAAAATTAAAAGGTTTGAGGCAAAATATGGTTTCTGTAATCGTAGAGTCCGTAGAAGTCATGGTAATAAATTCAGTCTTTAGCGCCAATTCTTTCACCTCTTCCTCAGCTGCTTACCCGCATGATAGTAAATTCAGCTTCCTGATTGTATCAAAGAAAACAGAAAGGAAAATCTCAAAAAACAGTTAAAACAAAAATATACTCCTGAAATTTTCGATTTTCCATGGATAACATCTAGCTTCACTGGTTCCTTGGTTCATTTTTCCATCCAAGAAGAAGCAGGATACGTCCGATTTTCAGGTTCGTTAGCATTCTTCTACTTCTTCTGATTTTCGTAGATTCGGTAATGTCGTTAAGGAGATTGGGGCATTATTTTTCTAAAATTCTTTGATCGGATGAGTTTCGCTGGAATTAATTGTGACTCCGTCGTTGAATTGATATCGCGCTTTGCTCTTGATTTCCAGATTGCTTCGATCTCTTCGTATAATTTTTTTTGTTAATGTTGTTGAGAAGATTAAGCCAATGAAAGATCGCTTTATTTGATCGGATGAGTTTTGTTGGTGTTTAGGAGTCCGTCTTACAATTGATTGATATATATATATATATATATATAAATGAACCAAATTATTGTAAATATATGATCTCACTTATACTGGTATAATTGAATCATTTTCTATATGATTTTTATATATGACTTTATCAATTATCTCGGAAAAACGTCTTTATTTTTCGATTAATCATCTCTAATAATATTTACTTTCATAATGAATCTAAATAATATATTAAATAATAGTTAAGTTTTCTTGCATTTGTTGGACAATGTAAAAATTATTGAAGAAACTCAGAAAGCTATAAGACCATAATTGAGGGAAATTTTTATAATTTTTGTACAAATTTTGAAGGACACTTATTTAAAAAATATTTATGTACTAAAAGCTGTTAAAAAATAATCAATTTATTTAATAAGTTACTAAACTTTTTAAAAGTATATAATTATATTTTGTTATATTAATTTTAAATTTGCGGGACGCATGAACTATTATCTAGTTGATTATATAGTTGCAGTTGCAGTTGTGATTTGTTTAGTGGTTTCACTGATTTATTTAATTCTCTATTGATTTTTTTTTAACCGTGGAAATGAATTATAAGCATTCTTGTTGAGTCTGTTATGCTCTCTATTTTATTTTTACTTTTTTAATCCAAGCAACTTGAGCCTAATGATGAGCAAGCGATCATAGAGAAAGAGATCCCTTAGGATCAGATGATGGTGAAGAGAAAGAGATCGACTTGGATCTTAACTATGATGAAATGGTAAGAGCTGTGATTTATTATTTTTTTCTTCTCCCTCCCATAAATAGAGTTCGTTATATATTCCGTTTCTCTGGTAGACAAGATTAGAGAGTATGGTGGGTTTTGTAGCATCCCTAAATTCATAATAACTTGGAATTGGGCTCTAGATAATCTTTTGGTTTTTGCCAATGGAATCGTACATGGTTCTATATAATCAACCAGATTTGTTCAGTGCGACTGTTTGTTTTGTCTCTACATCCAAGTGGATTATACTTTGCTAGGGATTGGAAGAGAGGTTATTGTGAGTGGGAAGTATAAGCTTGTGTGGTTTTTCGACTATGATAACGAATTGGTGAACAAGTCTTTGAGGTGCAAGGTTTTTGCTCTTGACTCTAATAGTACTTGGAGATACGCAGACCTGCCTCATTGTCAAGTTTACTAGATATAACCATCCTCTAATTCACTTGGATGGAGTAATCTATTGCTTCAGCTACCACAAGGAAAATCGAGATAGGGATGAACAATATTTAAGTTACTAGCTTTTGATCTTCACACTGAGAACTTTCAACGCTTACAAATTACTCCGGATATCCTGTTTAGACGCTGCTGTCAGTGTTGTGACTTAAGCATGCGTGTTCTTAACCATCGCCTATGCATCTCCAAGAGTTTTGTTGATGATAACGCCGACCATTTTTTCAAAATATGGGGTTTAGAAATAAACAAGAGGTCATGGGAGACGATTTATTCCATAGATTTGTCTTGCTTTCCGCCAGAATTCAAACAACGGAGAATCATCCCGATGGCAACCATTAACAATTAGGTCATAATCTCAAACTATCGCCGTAACATTTGGCTGCTCTACAATATTAAAAACAATATTTTACATGGCACTGATTCTTATTGTGATAACGACGTTATGTCTCAGTCTTACTGTGAGACGCTAGTCTCTGCTTACCAATGATTGAGAGAACTACTTAGCTTTACAATTCATTTTCCTTTTTATCAACATTTAAAAGGTTTATTTTCCGAATATTTTTAGGCTAAAACATCATTCTCTATCTAACACAATTAAACCAAGGCTAAAACAACATACAAATAAAATGGCCATACATATAAAAGTTTAGTTATTTCGCATACATATAAAAAGATCGATCTTGAGTAACAAAATGAGGTTATTCTACTAGGATCACTTGCTTCATTTGTTTTATTTAACAAAATGAGGTTATTCTACTAGGATCAAATAATAATATATTAAGAAAATAAAAATCAAGATGTAATTAATCATGTAACTTACAATGGGGTTAGATTCATCGAATAGCATGAATTCACAAATGTTATTACTTCAATTAACAATTGAATCGTCGAATATTACTGGAGTTAAAGCACTAAAGCTTTTAAATTCATCAACAATAATAATTATTATTTTTGGCAACCAAAAATTAATTAAAAGATTCTACATGATTAACCCAATCGCTATAGAATTAATTCCATATTTTCCTTTTTAATCTTTCTTTTTGTATATTGTCATTATCCTTTTTAGGAATTAGTAATTAATCACAAATTTTCCTTTAATATAATTTGAGTCTGAATGAGATATTTATTTACATTTTTAAAAACGTTAAATATGTATTTTTAGAGTTGTAATTTTTAAGATTTATATTAATACAGTATGATGAAACCATGGCCAGCTCAACCAAACCACACGGACGTGAGGACCAGTTTGAACGAGCAAGCATTAGAGGAGACCTGAGGAAGCACCGGAGGACCAGCTTGAATCGGAGGAAGCACCGGAGAAACAGCTTGTACCAGCGGAAGCATCGGAGGAAGCATTGATCGTCCCGGCGGGTTCTATAACAAGGTCACGGTCTAAGAGGTTCAACCAAGCCATCAATGCAATACTTAAGGAGTTGGACAAGAAGCTAGAAGACATGACTCAAACCACATTCACCATGCTCACATCTCAAGGTGCTCGGTAAAGGATAAAGTGTTACTTTGGTGCTCTTTTTCCCTTGGTCAAGTTTTGTCCATAATGAGGCGTTAGTAACACTTTTAGACCCCTTTTGCCAGCCCAAGTCGTGGTCCAAGGTCAAATACAAAAGCCTTGGCCCATTTTCTATCTTTTCTCTTATTCAAACTTGCATTTAATGTTTTGTAATTTCCTAGACATTATGCATGAGCTAGACCTTGGAAAAGCTCTTGCATGATTTCCTAGGCCTTTATTTCTCTCCTCTATCTCGTCCACCCCTTCTCCTATAAAAAGACAATGTAACTCTTCTTTGTAAACCATCAAACATTTTAATCAAAAACTTCTTTCTACTTGTTTGATCTGAGGAGTGTGTAATATCTTCTCAACTTGTTTTCTTCTTAGTGTGTCATATCTAAGTTGGATTCGAGCCTGAAGTCTAAGAGATTTCCATCTCTCTTGGAAGTTCATTTCAATCCCCTTTTCATCCGCTGCATCATTTCACCATTCCATCTCCTTCAATCCGCTGCATAAACCACCCCTTCACCTTCCATTTGATCAATCTATTGTATCTTCGATCCATTGATCATCATCAATCCATCCGATCATCTTCAAGACCTTGCAAGTGTGTTCTTGGGAGCAGATTCCTTGCCAGGAGTCTATCACAGTATGATCTTCTAATTTTAATTGGTGAAGGTTTTTTTTTCTTTTTAAAATATTATAAAAAGATTTCCCGCCTTCCCGATAATATGAGTTTTTTAACAATTATATAAACCAAAATTTATATAATAAATTTGTTTTGTTTTGACCTAGTTTAGGTCGTAGAGATGAATCAAGGGAAAAAAAGAAGTTGGATACACATTCCGCAAGAGATAGTAGAAGATATACTGCTGCTGGATCTTCCGGTGAAATCGCTCATGAGATTCAAAGCCGTGTCGAGAGAATGGGGAAAGACCATAGAATCAAAGCGTTTCCTAGAGAGACACACTGGGATTCAGAAATCCCTAGGAAGTCAATTAGCGAGAATCCTGACAATATCATGTGAAACAAGATACAACGGTCTAGCTTTTGACACTATGTTGTTTTCTACCAATGGAATCTCACATGAAATATCTCCATACCCACCCAGTACTCCTTTGCAATTGTTTGAAGGTTCCAAATTCTCCTACCCTTGCGACGGTTTGCTCGGTCTCTACTCCCATACTCATATGAGCCTTTTAAATCCTGCCACCACTTGTTGCTGCAGTCTTATCCCACCAATAGTATCCCTTACGGTATGATGAATATAATACCAAATTAATTACTTTTTTTTTGATAATTAAAGGTCTCCAAATTACTTTAATTAGTCGATTTGTTCTTTATTATAATTATATTATAGCCTGTTTATGAGTTAGGGTATGTTTCTTGTAACAGATAAGCGTAGAGATTATACTTTGCTAGGGATCGGAAGAGAGAACATGAGTGAGAGACGAAGGTATAAGGTTGTGTGTTATTTCAAGTGGGGTGACGAAAAGGTGGGTGAATCTACCAAGTGCATGGTTTTTGCTCTTGACTCTACTACGTGGAAAGCCGTAGATCCGCCTCATGATTGTCGAGTTAAATACGACCATTCTATAGTACACTTGGATGGAGTACTCTACTGTTTCACCCACGGCGGCAACACTGGATCTAATCAGAAAAAAGCTAAGGTACTAGCTTTAGATCTTCACACAGAGAAGTTTCAAAGCGTTTCAATTAGTCCATATATCGGGTTTAAATACTCCTCCAGTAATTCGGGCATGCGTGTTCTAAACCATCGCCTATGCATCTTCAACAACAAAGGCACTTTACTCCGAATATGGGGTCTAGATATAAACATGAGATCGTGGGAAATGATGCATTCGATAAATTTTTCTGGTTTTCATTCGCCACTAGGAAACAGGAGGATCATTCCGATGGCGACGATCAACAACTATGTCACCATCACAAATTATTACCATGAATTCTGGGGACTCTACGATTACATAGACCATACTTTGCGTCAAACCTTTTCTCTTGGTAATAAGTCTTCTTTTGCTATGCCTTATTTTGAGACGCTAGTCTCTCCTTACCAATGTAATTTGTTTGGTACTTGATCATTTATTCATTTATGCGTGTGCTATAGACTTTAATATATGACGTATACAATAGATAATTATTGCTGTCCAACGTGTAGCACTCTGTGGTTCCAAAAACCGTACTTGTTATCGCATCTCTACTGGTAAAAATGCGTTACGTCGTCGTATTTCCTATGCCTTATTTTGAGACGATAGTCTCTCCTTAGTGCTTAACAAGAGACGGCTGTATTTTGATGGGAGATAAATGTATTCTATAGAGAGTGCGCGAATAAAACTATTATCCTTGTCGAATACTTCGTTAAATTCGGTTACTTCTCTCTCTTTTTTTAAAGTTGGACTTGGTAAGCTTATTCATATGAAAGATCAGAAACTTTCATCTACTAACCAAATTAAAAAGAGACGGTGACTATTAGAAAAGTAGAAATCTTTCAGACGTAATAAAGAGGAAATTTTGAACAATGGAAATATTTAATATGGTAGTATAATGTATTGGGGGAAAAGAAGAGAATAAATGTGTATGGCGACACGAATGGTGGCCTAATAATTGGTATACTAGTTTCCCAAGAGCTAATTAAGTGAGTCCAGCTCAATTAAGTATATAAATCTGTAGAGGAATTTCTTATTACTTTACCTTGTGTTTGTTTTGTAAATGGTAATCATAACCTGTGTGTACGTATCGGAGTATACTGTATCCTGGTTGTTGCTCCTTTTTGATTGTTTACTGCCCAAGCAACCAGTCCAGACTCTGTTGTATAGCAAACACCAATTTGAACACAGTCACTTACTTTACTTTTAGGGGAGAAATTGAGATTTGTATATGATGAGAGATTGAGAGTGATGTTAAAGATACCTTGACGCATTCAGGCAACTCGTTATCTGTTGTTCTAACATGGACCTGAAGAGAGAGAGAGAGAAAGGGAGGTTTTTGGGATTGTGAATATTCTTTGTATAGTTTTCGAAACTAAAAGGTATTAAAGTGTTGTTGAAGGGACTGATACCTTTATGACTCGTTGGTAGGCAGAGATTTTGTTGTGTTCGATGCAGGCGAGAACTACGAGTGCAGCAGCTACAGTTGAGGGCCAAAAACAGAGTTGAGTGTGGTCGGATAGTGAGGTAATAGCCAGGGATTTGGCTTTCCTTTCAACTTCTGGATTGGCTCGAGCAGCTTTTAAGTAGAACCTGAAATGTATTAACAATATTTATATGTATCTTTCAGAGTATATATATGTTTCTTGGAACATGAAAATATATAGTAAGAGAGATTTTACCACAAGAAGTTAAAGATTGTGGGTGTGAAGCATTTGAAGTTGAGGACTTCTTGAACCAGCCACTCCATTGCCACCACTTCATGCCGGCTATATTTTAGGTTCTGAATTCTGAAGTTCCCTTTCCGGATGCTAATTAAAAAGAGGAAGTATCAGGTGAGCAGCAAAAGAATATTGAACTATTCCTGTTTGTTGTAGAAGGTTTTGGCAGTAAAGAGTGTTTTAGAGAAACATAATCCTATTTTCGACACGCATGAAAAGCCAATTCACTGATTGCTTATAGAAAGCCAGAAGGCTTTGTATTATTAGACCATTATTAGGTTCCTGATTTGGTTGACTGTAATACTCAGTTTCTTAATCTTTTTCCTATATAGAACAGTCATCTAATGAACATTGGAAGTCAGAATAATGAAGATGGAAATATGGGTTGGTACCTGTTGTAAGGTTGATTTTCTTCAATTCTGGTGGCCAGAGTAAGACTCGCAATCCCGACTAGTATTAGAGTCCTTTCGCTTTTGAATAATCCTTTGCTCAGGAATCGATCCAACAGACCAACTCCTAGAAACAATGTCTCTTGCTGAAGCTCCATTTCAGAACATTGCTGCTTGTAATCAGAGAGAAGACAATCAGCAACACAGAATACCATAGCTTACTCATACATAAACCGTAAAAGATTCCAAAGTAAGCTATAGATTTCCTTAGGCTATAACATTCCAAAGTAAAGCTATAGATTTCCTTAGGCTAAAACATTCTTAAAACCAGGAACAAGATCTCCAATTATTCAACTCTCTTCATAATCTTCTGATATATATAACTATATATGCATATGAACAGAAAGATAATATTCACCTCCACAATCCATTGAACCATGATGCAGCGTAGACGTGTGATGATATCAGTATGGTTCATCCTGGAACAGTAAGCTTTAGCACAGTCCCGCATATATGCAAGACTTCTCTCTCTTTCCCTCAGCCTTTGATAACTCTCTTCCACCTCCTCATCATCAAACCTTAGCACCTAACACGAAAATGTATACTTAAAATTCAATCCAGCACAAAATTTCAGAGACAAATCTTGAACACAGAGCAGAGCAAGTCCCAGATCAAAACAGACTTAGTAATCGATTGAATTTTCAAAACCTATCACCACATCTTCAATTTCTAACCACTAGCAATTGTTCCAAGAGATATGAAGGCATTATAAAACTTACTTCAGAGAGAACTTCTTCCTGGCAAGAAGATCCTAGTTCGTTCGGAATTGTGGATCTACAGAACTGTTCCTTGAACTCGAGGTACAGAGAGCGTGAGTGTGAAATAGGAGAATCAGAGGACGATTTCTCAGAGAATTCACTACCAGAGTCGAAATATATTGACGGAGTGTAATCCGAACAATCGAAGTCGGAATACTGAGAATATATCTCTGAACGCTGCTGCTCCGATGACTCATCCTCCAGAGATTCGGAAACCTCTTCGTTCGATAACTTCTCAGAGCAAGCGAGATCAGAGACGCATCCGACTATCTCAAGCTCAAGCTCCGGCTTCGATTCCTTAGCCGATACAAGAGAGGAATCAGCTTCCACGAAGCTGATCGGTTTGGAGATTTCAATTTCTTCGTTATCAGCTCCTCCGGTAACACTCGCAAGCTTGGAACAGTACTCCACTCCCGATATGAATGAAACGACGTCGCTCTCCTTATTCTCCGATCCGAAATTCAAATTCCGGCTGTTGGAGACATGCTCGGCGAAGGTAACGTCGGATCGTGAGTAAGAGATTTCGTCGTTCACGTTAATTTCTACTCCGACGTTTCCTTTCACCTTCAATCTCCTCAATCCAGCACCGGAACTCGAATCAACACAAGACGATTCGCTTACTTCGATCTCATCTGCTTCCTTATCCTTGTGTAGCTTAGCGTACGACCTCGTAATCCTCCGGAATTTCGAATCACCAACCGTCTCCTTCACCGCATCTCTAACAGGTTTAGAAACTTCTACCTCTTCAATTCGAGTCTTCTCGACTCTGCTCGAACCACAGGAAACGTTGTCATCGGCTACGAAAAGCAAATCAGAGCAGGAATCGACAGAAGCAGCAGAGACTCCGATTTGTTTGCTCCAGAGAGGTGACTGAACAACAACGGGAGAGATCTGAGCTCTCTTCCGGCGTAAACGCGTCGATCGGAGCTTCTTCCCTGGGAACGGCGTTGGCTCAGCCTTGCCCTTCGACACGATCTCCTTCATTGTTTTTTTCTCCGTTGGAAAGCTTAAAATTAGAAATTCGAATTTTGAAATTGGAAGTTCGTTAGTTAGAGAGGACTAGAGTGTGGGATGATGCAGTTATGGAAGTTTTATAAAGCGCAAGAGTTGAGAAGGTGGAGTGTGAGAGAGACTTATACCCTGCGGGTTGGTGCACGGTGCACGTGAAAACGTCGTTTTCAATTTAGATTTTGCAGTTGTCTCTCAATCGCAAGTTTTAGACGCTATTCAAAATATATTATTAGAACAGCGTTTGCGTTTGAATTTTGTATCAGTAAAATCACCATTTTAGCATAAAAATATATGCGGTTTTGATAATTACTTCGAGTGATTGATAACTTTAATTATTAATTTATTTAGTATGCTTTTATCGACATACAGTCTAATCATTTTTCTTGCATCACACATCACGTGGAAGGACTATAATAAAAGAAACATAAATTGAGCATATAAAGAAGTGATTTTATTTTTTCATGTTATTGAATGTAGGAAAAAAAGGTGTGAATTTTATAAAAATCATATATAAGTTTTGTGGATGTCATACTGTTGGAATTAGAAGGGAATTTAATTATAAAAAAATATAGATCACTAGTGTACTACTTTATAGTACATACATTACTTGCGTACCGTGTGTTACGTCGCATGATCAAGCAAATTTACATTTTCTGCATATGGTTTACTGGATTTTTTTTTTTGTTTTTTTTTCGATTCATTGGTGGTTTAACTATAATTGATTTAATCTGGGCTAAAAAGAAATTGACCTTCGAAACCCAACCATAGATAATAGGCCCAAAACCTCTTTTCGGGAAGCGTAAATTGGTTAATCTAATCCAAAAGCTCTTTTTTTTTGCTTTTTTTTTTTCAAAATCTAATCCAAAATCTTACTGAAATTAATCGGGAATTTTAGAAAATAAAAAAAAAAAACAAAAATTTGTTTATTCAACTTGATAGATAAAAAAAGATCAAATATCACTAGATTTTTAATAATAATGGAAAACTCCTAATTACTTCGTTATCAAAGAATTATCTTCTTTTAAAAACAGCAATTATGAAAGAAAAAAAAAATCTAAATATAGTACATATGTAGAGATAAGAGGACATGGAATCAGGTCAACAAAATCCTAATTAAAATTCTAATATCACATTGACCATATAATTAATAAGTTTCCAAAACAAATAGTTCTTCTAACAGGGAAATAAAAATATATAAAAAAAATCCAGTATTTTCCGGGTTTCCGGATCCATTTCACCTATAAAACGTCCTAGTTTTATCTTTTGTTCCTGAGTTTATCATTAAAAAACTACAGATTGAACCATGAGAAACCTCTCAATTTTTGCTCTTCTTTTCATGGCCATCTTCATTGTTTCAGCAGGTACGTACAAATCATCATCTCTAGCTATGAAAATGATTTTAATTAATTAAAGCTCTGTATACAAGAAGAAAATTCTGGTCTTTTCAAGTCCATCATATATGTATGTCGCAAAGTTTTTAATTTTTCTATATGTTTTGTTTATAAGGTGCGAGAGAGGCGAGAATTTTGCAAAAAACTTGCCCCGTTTTATGGCCAATGGTTCCATGCGATGCTAAAAAATGCGAAGAAATGTGTCGCGATTACTACGGTCCTGTCACCTCTTACTGTAATAGGGTCGGAACTCCAATCGCTGAATGCGCCTGTAATCTTACAGATTGTTAATGACGCTCAGCTCAATATAGCCTTTCTCAATGCGCCTTTTAAGGCTTTTAACCTTTGTGTATCTATCTATATGTTAACAAGAAGAATAAATATGCAACGTCCGTTACGTTGTTGGAAAAAAGCAAAAGGCGTTAATTATAAGGTGCTTTTAAAAAAGTACGTATGATCGTTACGTTTGTAAATGGTTCTTGGAATTTTTAATCTCAAATTCTTGGAGAAAAAAAAATAACTATGGAAGCGTTATTTTTAAAGTTTTACTGATTGTACACCGCATCCACAAACGTAAAAAAATAATTTCGTAGAGTGATTAAAATGTTTAAACAAATCCAAATCAGGAGAGAGCATGATAGTAATTTTCCGTAAATTAAGATTACACCATTAAGCGATTCTACGAAACACGTTCCGAAACCGAAGCACACGAGATGCTTCTTTTAAAATGATAGCACCAAAACAGTTGTTTCATTGTTACCCCTTTTTAAGGGGATGATGACATAACGATGTCGTTTAGCTGATTGTACACCGCATCCACAAAACGGTGCGTTTCCATAAGAGGCTTCTCCATTGCTTCCTTGAGCTCCCGTAGACTCGAGCAATACGCTTCCTATGTGACATATATTAATGAATTTGCACGTATCAATATTACAATTAATTCTCTTCGCTAAATAAACGTAAAATAAGTTAAGTTTTAAGAAATCTACAAACAAAAAAATACTAAAAGACAGGTGAAATATTATTTATATATTATAGAAAGAAAAAATATATATAAAAAGAGAATAAGAAGAAGTAAAGAACCATGAATTGATCAAGTTCTGAAGAGGAAGCTTCGGTGGAAATATCAGAGTGGAGAGAGAGTTTGGTTAGGGAAAGATCATCTGCCGTGTTCATGATCTCCGGTGAGTCAAAGTCACCGGAACACACCTGGTCGTGTGGTGGGTCCAATAAAAGACTAATCAGTATATACAACAATCAAAATCATTTTTAGTAAAAGAGAGAGAATAACCTTTAAACAGTTGAGATGTGAGTGAAGAAGAAGTCCATACAAAGGGTGGCTTGAGATTCTCTTCTTTAGAATCTCTTCTTCTGCTTCTTCTTCTTTTATATTCTGATTTATCTCTTCTTTCATGTTTTCTAAGAAACTGTTCTCATCTTTCTTCACCTCCATGTTTCACTAGTATCTCTCACTGTCTCATGCACATGCGCTCTACAAGTATATACATATATATATTATGTGTATATGTTATGTAGAGAGACATATCTAAGTTGAAGCTAGGGTTTTAACTTTTAAGATTACTTTTTGGTCTTTTGTCGGTCTACGAGACACTTATTACTGTTACAAATAATAATTGTGCATGTGTATAGTTACATACTAACATTTAATAATTAGTCACGCTATGGTCGACCCTCGACATGTCACTCAATAATGACATTATGGGTTAATCGTTTTGTATTAGTGGATAAACAAAGTGTAACATGATTGGTGAATGAAAGTAGTTGTT
>NC_025687.1:6745456-6757261 GCF_000633955.1 Camelina sativa
AAAAAAAAAAAAAAAAAAAAAAGGAAACTGTCTCATAATAAACTATCAATTCTTAAACAGAAAAAAATAAACACAATAAATGTGATTCGGAGTTAGTAATTTAGTTAAAAGGAGATGAAAAATGACGAGAAGCTTAAAAAATAAAAATAAAACGAGAAAGAGTGGAGGAACAGTGGAATTATGAAGAAAAGGGTGAAGCATTGTATCATTGCTTACGAAAGCACTTTGAGTCAGACTGTCGATAAATAGAATTATGCACAAGTTTCATTGGTTCCATTTTTGCCTTTTGGGTTTCCATCCTTTCTACGTATCTCCTAATTAACAATTCAAATTATGGAAACATACCTCTAAGCTAATCAGAAGTACTACTGTAAACTAATGTCAAATCTACAATAATTTACATGTTATGCATTGGTTATTTGGGGAATTTATTAGCTTAACAGAATTAGTGGGTTTATCTTAGAATTCACTAGTAAGCAATACATTGTCGTATTGTGTATAATCTTGAATATTGAAGAGGAGAGAGAGGAACACGAAGCTGGACAAAAAAAGAATCAAAAGAGAAAACAGTGAGAAGATCGTAAATAGGAATAGAACTGTTGCATCAATGGGACAGTTCCATTTTTGATGAGTTATGAGTTTGCCAGTTTTAGAGCCCCAAACCCTATTACTGATCTTTCGATAACGACCTTTCGTACTATCCACCTTTTTTTTTCAAAGATAAAAATATTGACTTATACTATTGTTCTACTTTTCCTTGTCTTCATCCAACTATCACAAATTCACAACGATACAATCTCAAGTTTTACTTCATTTATTGGTCTCTTGGTTCAAGATGATAAGAACATTTTCTATACAAAATTGCTAAAATACTTCTCAATACGTTTTATACAAAAGTATTACCTCATTCAGTATTTAGTACCGTAAAGGTGTTAGGCAGTGAATGTTAAATGTTGTAACCGGATTTGGATTTCTATCAGTGAATGTAGATTTGGATTTTTATCAGGGATGCTAATAAGAAATTAGTGTTCATATAGTCATTTAGTACAATTACTTAAATAATATAATACCAAAATATACCAAAAACAAGCCGAGTTTCGAACTGCACAAAAGCACATACTTAATTCTACAATCCGATATCTAATATCGATCACCTGAATTATGCAAAAAGAAAAGAAAAGAAAAGAAGAGATTAAGTTACAGTGAAGTTGCAGCAGAAATTTCCATCACTTGAGTCTCTTGCTTTTTATGGTAAGTACCGGTAAACAATCGACCAATCTTCTCTTGGCGCAGCTAATCAACTTCTGAGATTCATGGTACTCCATGGCGACTCGGTCATACCAGCACAGAGGGCACAGAAAGCACCCGTCTTCATCAACGTTAACCGGACAATTCAAACATCCCTTGTGAACTTTTGATGCGCAATCGCTTCTGCTACATATCAATAAAGTTCCTTTTCTCAAACATTTCCAGCATAAATTCTCCGGTCTTGTTCGGAAGCTTGAAGGTAGAAGGCTCAAGTCAGTGTTTGGATGTTTCTTGATTGAGGCTGGATCTTTATCTGACTCATCATCGCTCTCACTGATTAACCAAGTTCCATCTTTTGTACATTTTACACGTGTATCCTCTGGACATGTTCTAGAGCTTGAAGGAAAGGTGTCATCAGTAGTATTACCGCTGTTAATGGGTTTACTGGTTGTGCCTTGCTCACTCTCAGTATCGTCATTGATCACAGTTTCTTCACCTCTTTCATTGGTGTGCATTGGCTCATCTTCATCGTCGATGGCAGTTACTTTATCCTCCTCATTTATGTTTTGCTCCAATCCAGTATGCAATTGTTGCTCATCCATTGGTTCCAACTCGTTAATGTCTTGTTCCAGACCAATACGCACTTGCTCCTCCTCCTCGCATGAATCCATCTGCACTGATCTATCATCTCTAGAAACAGGGTCATCTGCTTCCATGGAAGGAGCTGCACTTGTCTGATTCTCCATTAAACTCAAATCTCTCAGCTACACAATCCAAAAAAAAAGTAATGTGCATTGATGTCTGAATCACTTTATCCAGCATCCTTAGCATGAAACAAAGGAAAGTTAAGTATAAGGAATATTTACCTTCTCCAGTGCGCATTGTGGCAAACACAAGTTCTTGTGAGCAATAAACGGAAGAACATTGAACTTTGATAGCTCTGGCATGCCTGCTCGTAGTTCTGATACTGGACCTGACATCTAAACATTCCAGTACAAAAGACTACAATTAGAAACCTATACATCCTTAACACTACTATACTGCTAGTCAAGTTATCAGAAATCGTTCATACCTGTCTCAGAATTGCTCTGAGAACATCAGCGCTGCTCAAAGATAAATCAAACTCAACTTTTTCATCTGAAGTGGAACCAACACCAACACCATTAGCATCATTCTTAATTGGATCAAACATGAACTCCAAGACTCTAAGAGACAGGACTTCATTGATCCTCCTCCCATAGTCATTTGAGTATTGATAACCCATGTTCATCAAATCTGAAGCAAAGAGATTTCCCTATTAACCAGTACCACCCTACTCTAAAAGATGCACACAAAACAAAACCGTAAGAAAAAGGTTTCAGATCGAGTTACCGCGAATGCATCTTAAATCCTTCACAAATTTGGCTACATATTCAATACACCATAACCATTCAGCTATTTGTGAGGGTCGAGAAGAGTATTCATCAATCAGATCCTCGAGGCTCAATTCAGAAGCTCCGGAGCCACCACCACCACCACCATGGTCATCCTCATCCATCAAGATCTGCGTATTCATAAAACATAGATAGAAATCAAGAAAACAAAACTTAAACCATTCTCTCCTAAAAAAAACCCTTCAATTCCAAAAAAAAATCCAATTTTCACATACCCGATCAATTCGTAATAGAGACAAGGCTAGGACCTTACAACAACCAAAGTCAGTAACTTCATACACTAGAATTCAACATCGATGATACGAGAACGCCATCAGACAAACCATAGAAAGAGAAACGTAAGTCTCTGGATACGAAGCGAATTTATCAATAAAGCAACAAGGAAGACGAATTTTACAAACCCTCTCAGCGGATTAGCGCGAAAAAATTCGCAAATCTCCCGCCTCGAAATTTCAAACTTTTCCATTTTTTAGAACCCGAGACCTTCTTCTTCTCCGGTCAAGTCGGTCACCATGTCAACTCAAGTCGATTAGTGTTGGAAGACGAAAAGACAACCTGTAGATTGGGCCGTAAAAGGGCCTTTACTCCTTATTTTGTAAACTGATCTACACCGTTGAAAGTCTGAATTAAAACTCAGCCGTCAAAATATATATTATTTTGTTAATTAGCTAAAAACTTTCTTGGGCCTGGGCCATGTATGCGAGTCTATTTTCCAGTTATATATTTCGCTCCAATAGATTTAAACAAAACATAGAAACAAAAATATATGCAGTACATTGATCGACTAACACGAGTTTTTTCTGAAAATGATTAATTAGATCAATAACCAAAATTTGATTAACATTGGCAGATAGAAAACGTGTGACAAAATCATAATTGAGGAATACAGTTTTGTATGGGTCAGTTTTAATATAGCAGTGTCTAAATGCAACAATTTTTTCCTAAAAAACGATTTAATATATAATGTTGACCAATCATACTTACTAAACCGGTGACAGTGAGAAACAAAAACCGATAGTAATAAACAAACAAGAAAAGACGCGTTGCCAAAAGGCTGCGTTCACACAAACGCTACACGTACATAAAGGGGGAAGGGGGGTGATTTATATATTTGTACTNGGAGATCAAATCATCTCGTAGATATATATATTTGTACTCTACTGTTTCTTGTCGACTGTGTATATGTGACCCCTTTTTAAAAAACCAATTCATATTTGTCTGTTTCCTCACCTTGAATGAAGAAAACAATCCACCAAACACCATTGTCACTACTCACTACATATAATTTTACCTTTAAACCTTGACCTAGTTCGGAAATCTAAAAACGTAAATGTTTATTCCAATTTGAACCATTTATTATACTCGATATAGAAGTCAAGCTTTAAAGCTGATATATATATATATATATATATATATCGAGCGGAGGTAAAGAATATGCAACTTGATCTTCTTGTTTTGTGTGGGTGTATATACCGACATTGCTTTTGTGTTTATCTTTATATGCTGCGTGTACGCGATTTCGTAAGTCACATCAAGCTTAATTTATATTGTGTGTGTGAAAACAGAAGCAAATTAAGAGAAAAGAAGAGGCAACTTCTGATGCTTTTATTACACAAGGGAATAGACGTTAGACATTGCTATCAAAAATTTAACCAATCAGTCAAACAAGTTTTTGAAATATAGTCATGTTCATATTATTTATAGTTTTATCACCTACTAAACTGAGAATTTCGGATCGGGTTAATTAGCCGTGCGGACTACTTCCCCTAAATCTTGAAACAAAAAAATAAAATTCATCGATAACTATGATCAAAATTAAAAGGTAGTGCGTTACGTATATTTTACTACTACTTTTCATAACAAAAATGGAATGATTGAATCTGATGGGAAATAGTTAAGAGAAATTAGAGAAGTAAGCTGTTTTGTTTAACTTTTAGATTTATGTATTGTTTATGCTAAATTGATATCGCTCTTATCGATAAGATATGACTTTCGAAACTCTTTTCTTCTTCTTCTTGAGACGCGGGTTAATGGTCAAAGCCTCTTTGGTTTTTTGTTCTTTTATGGAAATATATATGCAATTCTTATTGCAGCAACACAAAAATTTCTAAAAACATTACATCGTAAAATCGCAATGACGAAAACAAAAATTATCCTTGATCGAGTCATCAACCATAATAACTGCGTCGACTTCGTAAACATCTAGTAGCAGAATTTTAGCATGACTTCCTACGGCTAACTCTCATAAACCCATCATACAGTTACCATGGCGAAGCAAAGAGCAAATGGTCTTTTATAGAAGAATAACGTCACTAGTTAGTTTTTGCCCCTTGAATTATGTACAGTTTAATATCTACTAAAATCACTCTATTGTTTTCATGCATTTTAAAGATTCCACCATTGCAAGTAATATATTTACGTGTTTTTCCGAAGACTTCGTAAACGATGGTGTTATTATTCGTCGTTTTCATACTTTTGGAATTATCAGATAATCATAGCATCACGTTCTTTTTTTTCCTTCGTCAGTCCAAGATTAATACTTATAATAAGTTTTGATTAACCATCATTACAAGCAATCAAACATTAATTAATATTATTTCTATTAGTATATATATACAAATGCTCTTTTTTTCCAACCAAGACTCGCAGCTAGCTTTTACTATATACCATAAGGAAACAGAGATGAACAGAGAAGGAGGCAGAGGAGATGTGGTTGAAACGGCGGTTAAGAGTCTTGGCAAAGGGTTCGATTTAACGGCGGACTTCCGGTTAAAATACTGCAAAGACGGCAACGTTGACGCCGGAGATGACAGATTAGTTGTCCTCGACGAAACTCAAAACAGAGAACTGCATGTTCCTGGTTTCGGAGCTGTTCAAAATGTCTCCTCCGATATAAACTGCGACAAAGGAGAACGAACTCGATTCCGTTCAGATATTCTCGATTTCAACAAGGTCCTTACAGTTTCTTCCTTGATATAATGAGACCAAAACTTCTTTTTAATCATATACAGTCTCATAGAGATATTTACATTACATTCGTGTATGTGTGTGTTGTTGTTCTCGGATCAATCAGATGTCGGAGTATTTTAACCAGAGGTCGTCGGTGACCGGTAAAATACCGTCGGGAAACTTCAACTCGACGTTCGGGTTTCAGAGCGGGTCATGGGCGATAGACGCCGCAAACGTTAAATCTTTAGGTCTTGATGCTTCTGTCGTAACGTTATTTAATCTCCACATACACAATCCCAATCGTTTGCGTCTCACTGATCGCGTTCGAAACGCTGTTCCGTCTTCATGGGATCCACAATTATTGGCCAGGTCAGTACCACACATGTCATATTTTTTTTTTTTACATTGACTAGTAGACATACCTAACATTACAAGCACACACATATGTATAAAATCAAAATTTTCTGAACTCTGGACAATTTTTTTAGTTGAATTGTGATAAAGAACAGCTGTGGCATTTTTGACTAATTCTATGTTATCAATTAAATGTAGAATATCCGTTTTTTTGTTTTTCCTATCTTTTGAATATATAAATTCAATTGTCAACGTTTCCAACTAAGAAAATCATACCGAAGAACGAGGAAGTTTCTTTTGAATTGAATTGAAGTTATAAATTAACTAATACTGAAACGTTGAATAATTGATAAAACTGAAAAACTGAACATTATTTGGAGAAGACTTTGACACAATAGTCTAAACTATAATAACTACCATATAGCTTGTTTCCAAAAACAAATTTTATAAAATTCTCTTCATACTTCCGTAATAATTTGTCATTATTAACGTAATAATAGATAAATAAATTTCATTTGAAAAGGACAGGTTTATAGAGAGGTATGGGACACACGTAATAACTGGGGTGAGCGTAGGAGGACAAGACGTGGTGGTTGTGAGACAAGACAAGTCGTCCGATCTCGACACTGATCTCCTCCGCCATCATCTCTACGATCTCGGCGACCAGTTGTTCACTGGCTCTTGCCTTCTATCAGCTCGCCGGCTCAAGAAGGCCTATCACCACTCACACTCTCAGCCCAAGGTCAACTTCAATAATTGCTTCGTATTATTGAATTCAAAGTACAACTTAGCAATAAGCATTATGCATTTTGATCAATATTGAAGTTTAATGATATAGTGAAACAAAAGACGCGTACAAAGATAAGAGTAATAATTCTTGTTTACATACAAAATGGAACGTGTCTGTTTACATATAGAGCAAATAATTTCTTTTTATTGCATGCATTTTTAGTATTTTTGGTTGAATGAGTTAGATTAATGTTTCATGGTTATTGTAACTTGTATTTATATGGTGAAAGTCCAAGAAAAGTTTTCATTTAATCCAATTTGCTACGTGAATATTGCAGTTTCCGGAGGCATTCAACGTCTTTGATGACAAACAAACCGTAGCTTTCAACAATTTTTCGATAAACTCCCAAAATGTAAGTAAGTTCCATATATCAAATATAACATAGCCAATTGTATTTTTTAAAATGGCCATCTATAAAAGAACAATTTGTGTGCAGGGAATAACGGTTATATGCGCGAAAAGAGGAGGTGACGGAAGAGCAAAGAGCCATAGCGAATGGCTAATAACAGTACCGGATAAGCCCGACGCGATCAATTTCAACTTTATTCCGATCACATCACTCCTTAAAGACGTCCCTGGCTCTGGTCTTCTCTCTCACGCCATGTCTCTCTATCTCAGATGTAAACTATTTTCACCTCAAATATTTTGACTTTTGAGTATCGAATGAAGTCGTTAGACTCGTTAGCTTGGAAATTTATTTGAAGGAGTAATTTGGTACTTGTGAACAGACAAGCCGCCGCTAATGGACCTACAGTATTTCTTGGACTTCTCTGGACCAAGAACGTGGGCTCCGGTCCATAACGACCTTCCATTTGGTGCGGCGCCAAATATGGCTTCGGCGTATCCAGCTCTTCACCTCAACTTCATGGGTCCCAAACTATATGTTAATACCACTCCCGTACGTTTTCATCATATAAATCTCTTATCTTTGTATCTATATTGCTTAATTACATCTTTGTTTCTTTCACAATATTACTTACTAACATGTAAGATAGCAGTAGTTTTACTAATTGTGGCGGTTTTACTATTTTCGGTTTAGGTGACTAGCGAGAAGAATCCAGTAACCGGAATGCGATTGTTCCTCGAAGGCAAGAAATGCAATAGGTAAAAGAAGTTAACCAAAATCCTAACAAAATGCGTTACGTTTTCGTTTCTTTATAACATAATATTTATGCAAAAGGTGTATATTTATATAATGAAACAATAAATTTTATGGTTATCAGGCTAGCTATACATCTACAACACCTAGAGAATACAAGAACTACGGTTGGGGAAAAGATCACCGACGAACATATATGGAGAGGCTCCGATCAAATTACCGACAATGATCGNAATATTGCAGTTTCCGGAGGCATTCAACGTCTTTGATGACAAACAAACCGTAGCTTTCAACAATTTTTCGATAAACTCCCAAAATGTAAGTAAGTTTCATATATCAAATCTAACATAGCCAATTGTATTTTTTGAATGGCCATATATAAAAGAACAATTTGTGTGCAGGGAATAACGGTTATATGCGCTAAAAGAGGAGGAGACGGAAGAGCAAAGAGCCATAGCGAATGGCTAATAACAGTACCGGATAAGCCCGACGCGATCAATTTCAACTTTATTCCAATTACATCACTCCTTAAAGACGTCCCTGGCTCTGGTCTTCTCTCTCATGCCATGTCTCTCTATCTTAGATGTAAACTATTCTTACCTCTGATATTTTGAGTATCGAATGAAGTCGATAGACTCGTTAGGTTGGAAAATGATTTGAAGGAGTAATTTGGTGCTTGTGAACAGACAAGCCGCCGCTAATGGACCTACAGTATTTCTTGGACTTCTCTGGACCAAGAACGTGGGCTCCGGTTCACAACGACCTTCCGTTTGGTGCGGCGCCAAATATGGCTTCGGCGTATCCAGCTCTTCACCTCAACTTCATGGGTCCCAAACTATACGTTAATACCACTCCCGTACGTTTTCATCATATGAATCTCTTATCTTTGTATCTATATTGCTTAATTACATCTTTGTTTCTTTCACAATATTACTTACTAACATGTAAGATAGCAGTAGTTTTACTAATTGTGGCGGTTTTACTATTTTCGGTTTAGGTGACTAGCGAGAAGAATCCAGTAACCGGAATGCGATTGTTCCTCGAAGGCAAGAAATGCAATAGGTAAAAGAAGTTAACCAAAATCCTAACAAAATGCGTTACGTTTTCGTTTCTTTATAACATAATATTTATGCAAAAGGTGTATATTTATATAATGAAACAATAAATTTTATGGTTATCAGGCTAGCTATACATCTACAACACCTAGAGAATACAAGAACTACGGTTGGGGAAAAGATCACCGACGAACATATATGGAGAGGCTCCGATCAAATTACCGACAATGATCGCTACTTCGAATCACTAAACGGTAAGAAATTCTCACATGTGTGTACGGCTCCGGTGAAGTACGACCCTAAATGGATCACAACAACAAGCACTCACAAGTCCCAAAATGACGTCNCTCAGCCCAAGGTCAACTTCAATAATTGCTTCGTATTATTGAATTCAAAGTACAACTTAGCAATAAGCATTATGCATTTTGATCAATATTGAAGTTTAATGATATAGTGAAACAAAAGACGCGTACAAAGATAAGAGTAATAATTCTTGTTTACATACAAAATGGAACGTGTCTGTTTACATATAGAGCAAATAATTTCTTTTTATTGCATGCATTTTTAGTATTTTTGGTTGAATGAGTTAGATTAATGTTTCATGGTTATTGTAACTTGTATTTATATGGTGAAAGTCCAAGAAAAGTTTTCATTTAATCCAATTTGCTACGTGAATATTGCAGTTTCCGGAGGCATTCAACGTCTTTGATGACAAACAAACCGTAGCTTTCAACAATTTTTCGATAAACTCCCAAAATGTAAGTAAGTTCCATATATCAAATATAACATAGCCAATTGTATTTTTTAAAATGGCCATCTATAAAAGAACAATTTGTGTGCAGGGAATAACGGTTATATGCGCGAAAAGAGGAGGTGACGGAAGAGCAAAGAGCCATAGCGAATGGCTAATAACAGTACCGGATAAGCCCGACGCGATCAATTTCAACTTTATTCCGATCACATCACTCCTTAAAGACGTCCCTGGCTCTGGTCTTCTCTCTCACGCCATGTCTCTCTATCTCAGATGTAAACTATTTTCACCTCAAATATTTTGACTTTTGAGTATCGAATGAAGTCGTTAGACTCGTTAGCTTGGAAATTTATTTGAAGGAGTAATTTGGTACTTGTGAACAGACAAGCCGCCGCTAATGGACCTACAGTATTTCTTGGACTTCTCTGGACCAAGAACGTGGGCTCCGGTCCATAACGACCTTCCATTTGGTGCGGCGCCAAATATGGCTTCGGCGTATCCAGCTCTTCACCTCAACTTCATGGGTCCCAAACTATATGTTAATACCACTCCCGTACGTTTTCATCATATAAATCTCTTATCTTTGTATCTATATTGCTTAATTACATCTTTGTTTCTTTCACAATATTACTTACTAACATGTAAGATAGCAGTAGTTTTACTAATTGTGGCGGTTTTACTATTTTCGGTTTAGGTGACTAGCGAGAAGAATCCAGTAACCGGAATGCGATTGTTCCTCGAAGGCAAGAAATGCAATAGGTAAAAGAAGTTAACCAAAATCCTAACAAAATGCGTTACGTTTTCGTTTCTTTATAACATAATATTTATGCAAAAGGTGTATATTTATATAATGAAACAATAAATTTTATGGTTATCAGGCTAGCTATACATCTACAACACCTAGAGAATACAAGAACTACGGTTGGGGAAAAGATCACCGACGAACATATATGGAGAGGCTCCGATCAAATTACCGACAATGATCGCTACTTCGAATCACTAAACGGTAAGAAATTCTCACATGTGTGTACGGCTCCGGTGAAGTACGACCCTAAATGGATCACAACAACAAGCACTCACAAGTCCCAAAATGACGTCGCTTTCATCGTCACCGGAGCACAACTCGAAGTGAAGAAACACGGCTCAAAATCCGTTCTCCATCTCGGTCTCCGTTTCACCAAAGTCTCCGAGCACCACGTAGTTCAGAGTAATTGGGTTCATGGACCAACTGGGACTTCTCAGAAATCGGGACTCTTTTCTTCTATGAGCTTGCCCTTGACTAGTGGGAGTGTTCATCATAATATGGCCAATAAAGACAAAAACGAAGTCATTTTGGATTCAGGTGTCTTCCCTGGAGGACCTCCCGTGCCGGCGAATAACAAGATTGTTAAATTTGTTGACCTCTCGCAGTTATGTCGAGGACCTCAACATAGTCCTGGTCATTGGTTAGTCACTGGAGTGAGGCTTTACTTGGACAAGGGAAAACTTTGCTTACACGTCAAATTTGCTCTGCTACATCGCCAACGTCTCCTTGCCTCTTCTTGAAGCAAAAACAACATTAATTTTTGAATACAATTATTCTTTTTTTTTCCCCTCCAAAATTGCGACATGGTGATTTCTTGATTTTGGAGTGTGTATATATAGAGGCAGTGCAGCGAGTTTTGTTTGATGGGACTGGCTCATTCAGAGACATAGTTTATGTACATACACATATGTTGAGAGGTTGAAAAATATAAACTATTAGTTATCACTAGTGGAGAAAGTAAAATTTTCTAATAGAAATTGATGTTTTTGCACACAAATCAAACATTTACGTACATAAAGAAACTCATAACCAAAGTAGAAAAAAATCAACTCAAACGCATAACACGGCCTAACCGCTCGAGCGTCTCCTGCCGCTGACGTCTCCCAACATTGGCCTTCTTGATCCTCGCAAGCTTATCATAAACGATCCACGCAAAACTCAAGAAATGGTCGCGATTCAAACCTTCATTATAAACTCCCCAGTAACTTGAGTGATACGTTACATGATACCAAGCTGAAGCCTTTGCTGATTCATCAAAGACATTCTCCTCTTCAGTGGAATTGAACCACGACAAAGCTTCTTTCCTCAACGCCCGAACCGC
>NC_025687.1:6757932-6781905 GCF_000633955.1 Camelina sativa
CATGTCTTTATCATAAGACTTTGAGGCCACATCAAGAGTAAATGATCTGATCGAGATCAATGGTGGAGCTCGCTCTTTTACCTCTCTAAATAGCTTACCGATCACGTTCTTTGACTCATACGTTGGCTTATCCGGTTTCTCCATAAAATCAGGATACTCTTTCACATAAAGATGTTGCGGTATCTCAGCTGCCACACCAGTTTTTGGGAAATCAACCGCTATTGAAAACTTCCTTGCAAGCTCAATGCATGGGTCACTAAACGCCTTGAGTGGTTCCTTATCCGCGAAGGCGGTATGAGCATTCGCTATGATCCCTAGACTATCATTCACAATATAGTTCGCAAAGTACTCTTCAACTTCCTAGAAACCGATTAAGCCAATCAAAAATCAATCTACCAAATAATAATAAGTAAAGTAATACAGAGTCTTTTTTATTGTTACCTCAATTGTGACATCATGATCCAAGATTTGAGCTGGTTCCGGTGTGTAGTCCATTGGTTCAGATGTTCTTGGTGGAATCAATTCATGATCCCAACATACAAAGTATATATCTCCATCTAGATCACTTCCAGAACATTCATTTGGATGTGGCCTATGCACAAAAGAACACAAGATTTCAAATCAACGTCCAAGACCTTTAAGCTCGTCAAAAAACTAAGTCTCAAAAGAATATATATACCTCGAGCCCTTTTGAGGGAACACAACGCAGTCCACCATGTGATTCAAAGCTGGTACATTGACAGCTTGTAGAACACGCACGTCACCAGGATGCAGGCATGGGTTTTTCGCAACAACAACAGGTCCAGTGACGATGTACCGCCTTCCTGGCATCATGGGATTTGAGTACTGCACAACTACCTGACCATACTCCAGTGTTCTGGTCTCGTCTAAGCATCCCATCATAGATCTTCCACCAGAAATGAAAATTCGAGTTTTTGTCCGTAGTTCCAACAACTTAGATGCTCTGAAATTCTGAAGCATCATTGAAAGGAAAGGTTCGGCGTCAGGTTTATAGCCACATAAGATCAGTTCCTTGAGAATATTTGTGTTCTCCCCTGGAGCCATTAAACCAAGAGCTTCATGAGCCTCCAAGGGATCTCTTAAAATTGCGTCGAGCCGATCCACAACCTCCCTTTGTTTCTTCTCAAAGACATTGTCTTTAACTCCTAAAGTTGACAAAAGAGTAATTAGCTGTCTGTTCATATAACAAGGTTGGTACTTGCTCCACGCCAAAACATCAAGCTTTGTGTTCCTTGACTCGAACTTGCTCATACTCTTCCTCAAAGACAGTTTCTTTGATGAGTTTGGATCCACAGCCACCACTCCTTTATACCCGCCATAACGTATTTGAAAAGCCGAAGGAGAAAACTCTGTAAGACCACATTTCTTCGCTACCTTTCTAGCAAACTCAGCTGAGATCTTTCCTATTCCATCGGAAAACACATAGCGTGTCCCTAAATACATGATCTCAACATCAGGAATCACTTCAATCTCATCACTCCTAACATTAAGTGTCTCTCTTGACGAGCTAAAAGATTGGCCAAGCCTTGCAGCATATTTAGCTACATTTCTTATATGGTCGAAATCACCCATCCAAGCTCTGATACGTGCTGATGTAAGCCCGTCTATTGGTGCAAACATCCAAGCTGAGTTCTCCCGCAACTGGCTGGAAGAGAAAGCTAGAAACTCAAACTTCTTATCTCCTATAACAATCCCATCTCGAAGAACAGAATATATCCTGTCGTATAACTTGGTTCTTCTTAGAGTAGAAGAGCGCGGAGACAGATCCATGGAACGAACTTTTTCAAGATCTTCATCAACAAATGATACCCTGAGGAAGTTGTTGATATACTTAGAGTAATGTCTAAGCACACGATTCGAAACGTTCACCTCTGGTCCAAGGAAATAGACTCTTGCTGGTGTAACTTGAACTCGATACATATAAACAAGTCCATCATCCAGAGATATGGTAGGAGACAGTGGAAGCTTTTTATTAGAGGTCAGCTTCTTGTACTCCTCACGGAGCCAACGAGCAGGCTCATAGCAACATTCCCCAAGGTGATAGAGTTTTTCAAGACAGTGATCTATAAGAGCTCTGTCATATTTTTTTGGATTAAGCAGCTGATAGAAGTCAAGATCAAGAGCTGGACCTGGGAGACAAGCGTTCTGCACCAATGTATTAACTTTAAACAAGATCTCAAAAGGCAGATTAAACCCTGGAGGAGGATCAACAACGATTACTAGCTTGTTAGCATTAGATGAATAGCTAGAACCGGATTCAATGAGAAAACTGCTGGCTCTGTGCTCTGCATAGTTTGCAAAATTCTCTTTGAAGTCAGGAACATTGAGATGAACTGGAAGCTCTAAACAGAAGGCAGTTGATTGACCTATACAAGAAGATGAAGTGAAATCTGTAGTTCTTATCCACTGCTCATCAGACCCATCACTGTAAAAATCCATCAATCCAAACAAAAGGTTAACAGGTTGATCCTCTTTCTCAAAGATCTTAGGAGCACCAATCACTTGAATCACAAGAAACTTTGATGATCTCCCTTGCGGTGAATGCAAATCAATCTGCCATATATTCTCATACGAAAGCTCGAGACGGTAGTCCTTTTGATACCAAGACATGGAGAAATGCAGTTTCCTCATCCCAGTTCCGAACGAGACACAAACATTTTGAGCACTCCATAAAGTTAAAAACTTTTTAGGTGAGACTTGACAACCAAAGTACATCTTAAGATCAGAGATGCTGTGCAGTGAAGCTCTTGGTTTTGGGACAATGTCTTGTTCCACTTCGAAAGCCTTGAGATATGATCTACCATAGTAAAGTCCTTCTGCAGCCTTCGTGATGATCAGTCTGGCATGTCTTTCGGATGCGAATTGAACAATGGCGTAGACTCTTGGACCACCTTTCTTCGGTTGTCTGACTTTGATGGCGTAAACAGTGCTTGAACCAGTGAGCCTTTCGAGGAAGTTCTTAACATCATCAGCGCTTACACCAACAGGGAATCCAAACACTTGAATTGTCTTCCCCATCTTCTTCTCAAAAAACTAATTCTATCAACCTAAAAACAAGATTTTTGGAAGAACCTAAGAGCACTGTGATAAGAACACGAACTAACGAAGGTAAAGAAAAAAAGAAAAAAAAAGCAGAGGGCTTTAAAGTTAAACATACCCGAGGGCGATGACTGATCTCTCTTCTTATGTTAGTTTCCGTCGACTCTGATTATGGTGGCCTTTGGATTCTCACTAACTGGGGACCAAAAACCCAAGTTCCATAATTATCCAAAGAATTAAAGCGAAAAGAAAGACTAATAAAGTCCAGAGACCAAAGTCCTTCTCGTCTTCTCAGGTCCCTTATTGGCCGAGCCGTAATCCTCTGTTTCGCATATCAAGTTAACTCTGACCAAGCTTGCGTGAGATTGCTGACGTTAGTATAATAGACTTTAATCGGACGGTGGAGGAGAGGTCTCATTGGCATTGATGTATTATTAATTATGATTAAATGGACTAAGAGTGGTTTTAGGAATTTTACAAGGATAATGAATGCAACTGTTGAACGATTTGATCAGGATTTGTTTAAAGAGCCTTTAAAAAAGGAAGTAAGTATATTCGCTAACGAAAAATATACAAATCTTAGTAACGAAGGAGTTAATTTTTAGGATTTGATGATAATTATTTTGGGCAACTAAACATAAACAAGTAAATAAAATATTTGCAATCGTACTATCATCAAAGTGCCTACAATAATTGTTGAGCCCGAATTAGTTCTCTGTGACTGTGACCATTCTAAAGCAATCTGAAAATGTGACCATTTTAAAGCAATCCCCTAACCTACAGTAATTGCTTCTTAGATTAACCAAGCCGGTACAAATTCGAACCGGGGAATTGACAAGGTTCAAGCGTGGGGAATGGGGATGAGTTTTCTGATGTCAGAGAACAACTTTATGAATTTGAAAGTAACAAAATTTGGTCAAGTAGAAGAATAAAATACCCTCGAAAACAAAATAGAAATAATGAGACAAATTCTTGACTCAAAATGTCTCTCTCTCTCATAATAATACAGTGATCCCCTTTGTCAAGAACTGAGAAGAAGCAAAGTGAGGGGGGATTCAAATTCAGAGAAGCATCTCCGCGATCTGAACAGCATTCAGAGCAGCTCCTTTCCGTATTTGATCTCCGCAGACGAATATGTCCAGCCTGAATTCATTAAGTTGTATCCTTTTTAACCATATTGAAAGACAGAAAAAAATCTCATTTGCATCAAATTTAATAGAAAGAGTGAGACTTTTACCCGAAATTGCCATCTTGAGACACGTCTCGCCTGATCCTACCAACTGCGACATCGTCTTTGTTTGAGACATCTAGTGGAGTAGGGAAAGTATTAGAAGCACGGTCGTCTATTATATATACTCCGGGTGCTTTCTTCAGGATCTCCCTTGCTGTGTTCTGTCAAATTACAGTTAGAAAAAACCGTTATAACCTCAAACAAGAACTTGATGATCACAAAGAATGTTAGCAAAACAAGTCTAAAGAACAGCATAAAGGTTAAAATCTGCAGGTGCCTAGAGAACAATCAGAGCCTACTTATGCTGATATGATATTACATGCAACTCCACATTATTCAACAGGTATATGATTCCTTGTAAAATAACGATATAAATTGACCACATTAGAGGTTTAAGCCATGATTCAAATTGCCCTATCAGTGACTAAAATCATTAGGAACCACAGAACAACGATGCTTCAAGAACTTGAAATACTGCTTCAGTACAAACCAGGTTTCATGAGTATTAATATTATTACATTACCTCATCGAGAGGGCTTTCAAACTGGAGATTTACACTCTCTGCATGAGCACGCATAACTGGAACACGTATACACGTTGCTGTTACTTTTACTTCTGTGTCATTCTGTGAAGAGCAAGAAAGTGATGAGAGACTTCTAAACACACTCAACAATTTTGGACAGAAGAATACAGTGAAATGAACACAAAACAAAATCTCAAGTTTTGTGAAATGAAACCCACTCACCCAGATCTTCCTTGTCTCTTTCACAAGTTTCATTTCCTCTTCATTGTAACCGTTTTCAAGAATAGGAGCATTATGCGAAAACAAGTTAAATGCATACTGCAGAACAACATTAAAACCATCAATCAAATTACTCAAAATCGATTTCAAAATCAACACATTCGAAAAAAAAACTATAAGCAAATTGAGCAATCACCTGCTGTCCAAAGATGTTACAAGTCGGAGGTTTACCCTCTAAAACCTAAGAAAACACACCAATGCAAAAGAAGAAGAAGAAGCAGAATCACTACTCAGCACAATCATTAAACATTTTCAATCAAAAGAAGGCTGAAAAAGAAACAAAACCTCGCGTGTCTGCTGAACAAGCTCTTCCATAGCTGCAGCACCAGCACCACTAGCTGCTTGATATGTACTAACCACCATTCTCTTCACCTATAAGAACCAACCGAAAACGTTATTCAAAAATCACACAAAAGTCTACACCTTTCATGGTTCCCATTGATTCCCCTTTAAACTGGGTTTCAGAAGATAAAAACCAAACCTTTGCGTGATGATGAAGAGGCGTAACAGCCATCAAACAGATAATGGTGGAGCAATTAGGGTTAGCAATCAAAGCACCTTTCCCCATTCCAACTTTAATCCCTTTCATTGCTTCAGGATTCACTTCAGGAATCACAAGCGGAACTCCCTCAACCATTCGAAACGCAGAGCTGTTATCAACAACAATGGTTCCTTTCTCCGCAGCGAGAGGACCAAACTCCTTGCTTATGGATCCACCGGCACTGAACAAAGCGATGTCTACGCCATCGAAGCTCTCCGCAGTGAGCTCCTCAACCGTGTAGTCTCGGCCGTCAAAGGCAACGCGTTTCCCTGCGGAGCGTTTCGATGCAAGCATCTTGACGGAGCTGTAAGGGAAGTCTCGATCGGATAGAACGGAGAGGAATTCTTGTCCGACGGCTCCGGTAACGCCAACGACGGCGAGAGATGGCGCGGATTCTTGGAGAGACATTTTGACCCTTGACGCGTAGGCTCTGGGTTTAGCTTTGAGAGGAAGGCGAGAGAGGAAATGGGTTCGTGGGGTTTGATGAGTGAACGTCGCCATTGTCGCCGTCGTGAAGGAGAAGGAGTGAGAGAGATTTAGGAGGCGGCTGTGATAGAAAAAGTTTGGGACTTTAAGAGTGTTGTTGTTGTTTAGTGGAGTTTACCAACATCTTCAAAAGTCAAAACAGCAGGGTTTTTAGCCTTAAGAAATAGAAACAGCAGGATGTTTGTAATTGGTCATTTACCAGATTGAGTGTATTCACACAACTTTCTCATGTGTTTCATTTTCTTCTTTTGGAAATATAAAGTTGTTGAAAAGTTCTTTGTAGATTGCAAACTATTATTCTATTAAGGACACACCTATAGCTAACCTTGGAATCTTGCAACAAGAGACATTATTGTTTCTAAATGTTAGTGTGGTCTTATGATTCCTGACCAAACTAGGTATCAACCATGTTGTATCCTTATTATTCTTTCAAGTTTCAATGTGTTTTGCATTCTTCTTACTTTTGATGTGAATAGGAAAGAAAGTAGAAAGGGTAAGCAAAAGCGATGACACAAGCAGTCCAGCAGAATGAATATATATTCATTCACACATCTTTCTCATGTTTTGATTGCTTTATTTGTGTAAAATTTTTAAGACGAGAAAATATTGTTCTAATTCTCTTTTTTTTTTTTTGGTGAATAGTTTTGTTCTCTCTTACTGAATAAAATATTCAAGCAGTAGGAAAATAAATAATAATAGTCCAATAGATTAAAGGAGGGTTTAGGGTATTCAGGTTAATAATACTTCCAAAGACTATAGAGTTAAACATTATTGTTTGTTATAGCTACTGGAGTAGTCTGAGGAAGAACAACATCTTGGATTAGTGTGAGCTTAGCTTGGCCACCGTATTCTTCAGGTAAAGCCTCGACTCCGATCTCCTCCTCGAATTTTCTCTGTTCTTCTCCACTAGTTACTATCACAATCTATACAACATCAACAAAAACAGAACAATTACGTTTTGAACATTGTGGAGATAATAAGATACATGAAGAGAGGATTACATATAAAACCTTTTCTTGAGTTGCTTTCTCTAAAAAACGGCAGACAAATTTCCAAACGGTCACAAAGAATCCAGGCATATGCAAGATGTAGCATTTCTCAAGGCGTTCCGGGTAGTAAGACTAGAGAAAAAACATTCTTCCAATATTTAAAAAGATGCGACTCTTTTTTTTGGTATAATCTACACATTATTGTATTAGAAAGAGGGGAGATGCTTTACTTGTAAGAATTGAAAGGCGGTGATCAATCCACGAGCATCAAGGTTCTTGTATGTAATGTTTGCCAGATCAATAACGGCAACCAACTTCTCATCTCCTACTTCTTTGCCTTCGATGCCACTAAAACATATAAACCAAAAAGCTTGTAAATCGAGGAACAACGGGAAGATAGAGAATTTTTGAAGTGTTTTGGTTTTGAGTAATGTGTAAACACCTTGCAATTGTTTTATCTAGACAATAAACACAGAACTCTGCAAACAACAAACACATAAAAGATTAGTTTATAGTTACTAATCTCAAGAATCAACTAAAAAGAATCACACATAATATGGACTTGAAGAAACTCCATGCATTTGAAGTTTTAGTGAATCACCTGGATTCAAATGAAACTACTCAATAACGAGAGAACATGAAAGAAGCTCATCAGAACAATCGTTAACTAGAGCTTAAGCGGGGTTCCCTAACACAGTACTTATCTACTCAAAATGAAGAGTGTATATCCAATGATAGTCAAAGTCTTAAACAAGTGAGAGGTGATTACTCTTGAATTTAGCTTGATCCTTAGCAGGAAAATGCTTAGAGGTTATGACAAGCACCATAGGGTGTCCTGATTTGGTTGGACCCTGAAGACAGATCTTTTTGAATTCCAATTCATCTTTCACTTCCAAGTCAGGGATCCCAGTTGGAGGAACCATGGAGGCTCTCCATTTTCGCCAATCTACAAACATCTTTGCTGCCTTGTCTGGGTCCATTGATCTTGCCACCAGGAACCTCATCAGTGTCGGATCCTCATATCCCTTCACAAAAACAAAACAGGGGAAAAAAACGCACACATGGCTTAGATCTTCTGATTTTACTAAACTTTCTCTGCTGACTACTGTTAGGGTTTACGATGGGAGAATGAGTTCACAATGCAAACCATCATGACGAGACTGAGACAGAGTTTTAGACCATAAAACCTATAGATAATCTAAAATGGTATATTTTTCTCAACTTCGACAATGAAACGCATAAATAAAAAAAGAGAAAAACAAAGAGGGCGAAAAAGATACAACAACTTTTTGGGTAATGGAAACTAAAAGCGTCGAATCGGATTACCTCAGTGGAAGAAGAGAGTTTCTCGACGGATTTTTTCAACTGGGTCAAGGCAGCAAGTTCTTGGCTTTCCTCCATGATCTTTTTGGCTCTCATCAGATCCTCAAAACTCTCTCAGAGATATAAAGAGAGAGAGAGTCTTCTGTGGTCCGTACAGACGCACGATAAAGTCTGTTGAAAAAGTAAATAGCTTTGATGTTGACAGAGAGACCCAAAGAAGCCACAGGAAGACAGAAATAGACGAAGTATCTCTACGGTAAAGTGGATAGAAAAAGAAAAAAATCATTGCCCTTAATTCGCTGCAATAAATTGGGCAGCTGAGAGTTGAATTGAACCTATCTCTGTTTTTTGACTTTTGTTATTACTACTGTACTTTGACGATTTAAACAGTACCCTAACACAGGCTGTTATGATTTTATGAATTTTACTCGTACATCCCTAATTTTTTAAGTATTACTACTAACCTACCGATACTTGTGCATGTTTTTAAATCTATTTTCAAATGATCCATCATCCATGTGAATTGTGAAGCAGGCTGATCGTTAGTTAAATTACCATTGCATTAAAAGCACTATGACTTGAGTTTAAGTTTCCTTTGTTAAATTTGAGACGTGTCTAACTTATGGAGAGTCCTATGCCACTAAGCCATTATTGAATTGTATAACAAACAACCGGTCTATATGGTTTCCGCTTACGCGTGTATATACTTCATCTGTTCGCTCCGAGTGGAAATTTAGTTCTAACGACTATTATTGTTCGTGACAGAAGATATGGTTTGATAAGTTGGTTCTTTCTTAATGAAATATATAAATTGGACTTTTCAAGACAAATAGGCTTTCTTTGTGGTCTATTCATTTTTTCATACTTGAACTGAATCTGGATAGTGATCCTAAAGGTGAGCAGTAGAATATGAACCGCCGGTCAAATTCGTCCATATCTAAAAGTTCACTATTTTCATCCTTTTGTCGTAAATGTGAAAAGCGTGCTAACTTCAAATATGTCTCAACCGTTCTAAAACAGTATCCAAGAATCGAAGATACAGACAAAAAAAGAAGTGGGAAAGTTGTGATAGAAATTAGCAGACCAAAGAAAACATGAGTAACCCCGTGTGAGTTTGTGTGGATTGGAAGTTACAACTCCCAACATACCTATTACTATAATGCAGTGCCCACACGAACAAAAGAAATCAACAATATAAAGAATAGTAGTGCTTAACAAACCCCGTTACTTCCAAGCCACAGCATCGATGTCATCTCTAGCTTGTTTGTAAAGTTCGAGTCGTTTGGCTAGTGTCCCTCTTCGTTCCATCAGCTGTGGGTCTTCATCCAACATCGCTCCCAGCTTCTCCTTCTGC
The DNA here is from genome assembly GCF_000633955.1 of Camelina sativa. Classification (NCBI taxonomy): domain Eukaryota; kingdom Viridiplantae; phylum Streptophyta; class Magnoliopsida; order Brassicales; family Brassicaceae; genus Camelina; species Camelina sativa. The sequence goes on from NC_025687.1 coordinate 6,767,719, forward strand.
ACCATTATTGATTAAACATTATTCTCGGTTTGCGAATTTTCTCTCAGGCAACCAAAAGAGGAGTAATAATAATATTCTTTACCTCTTTCCTCCCTACTTGAGCGTAGAAGAAGTTGAGGAGCGATCTCTTAGCTTCTCTAACTTGGCAGTAAACAACAGCTTTGGGAAGAGAGTTTCTCAATGTGTCACAGACCATGTTTATGTATGCACTCACATTGGATCCTAAGTTATCCAAAGTCAACAAACAAAGTCTTGATCTGTCTCAATCATAAGTAAAGGGAGGCGAGAGACACTTACCGATCTTTCTGAAGTGATTGTCGGAGTAGGGATCTGCGTTTGGTGCTGGGGCATTCCTTGGATTTGGTTTCTCTTTCTCGGGTTCTAGGTGAAGTTTCCTGAAGAACTCAACCGTAAGGTAGCTGGATTCCATGTCCACCAGACGAAGAACCGTTTTCCTACTTTCGTCTCTGAATCTTTCGAGGGCTTCATTTGCAGCAGCTGCTATATCGCTTGCTAGAGTCGGGAATCGCTTCAGTTCCTGATAAACATAACAATGGCATTTTGAGATTGAAACAGTAAAGAGCTAGGAGGAGTTCTCAAACGTCAAAACCAAAGGCCTCTTCTCAGTTCTTACCTCTGTTTCTGAAATTGACTTTCTGACCAGCTCCTTCAATACGAAATGCACCTAGAAAATATCAAACAGTAATCAAGAATATAGTCAATTTACTGTAAATTAAGTCTCAAAGTAATGGAATCTCAATTTTTTTGGACGCATACTGCATCCACAGTGGCTTCAGCTGGTCCTTTGAAATAGCTTATGGATCCATCAATGAGCCGTCTGTATCCTTGTTCAGGAGCAATAAGATGTGGTTGATAACCATCTGCTTCTGAAACAACCTTCTGAACATTTTTGGTAGAGAGATGTCGATCAAAGGGAAGTTTCTTTAAGGCTGCTGGTAATTGATGGTCGAAAACTCCATAAATTCGGTCTCCACCAGGTCGTCTGATACAAACAACATAATAAATGTAAGACTACCAACTTTACCGGACCTAAATTGTCAAATTGTGTGAACATTTTTTTGGCATACTTCTATGAAAAGGTCATTGTTGTAATAATTTACAAAAACTGCACATCCTTATTCTGGAAGCTGACTAGAAGATAAGCAAAGTAAAGACTCATTATAGGGCAGCATATTACTCTGGAGTCGCCACTATCTTTTGAAAACATTCATAGACTCCAAATTGATCATCAAAATCGCATCATATATACCGACAACATTTTATGAGGTCTACAAATAAGAAGCAATAACTAAATCACTTACCCTCCATCCAGATGCTCCTTAAAGACACGATCAAATGCCCGGCAGAGTTCCAAAATTGTGTAAAGTTGGGCCTGGAATCATATATTTAGTGTGTGACTAACAATACGATTCTGATGCAACTCTGAATATCAATTACATAATGGTTTAAAATCTTACTCCTGAATCTACTGCAATGGGTCTTCCAATTTTATCCAGCTCTGCATTTATCTCATCGATGCTTTTGTTGATCAAAGCAACAATACTGGGAATTTTCTGCCTGATAACAGTCTCTAAGTGCTAATAGAGAGAAAAACAAAGAAGTAAGAAAGACAAAGCCATACAATGAAGCTTTAATTCAAATGAGATCTGTGCGAGTAAATCCTAAGGGTACCTGAGACAAGAGTTTTGCTAAATATTCTGATCCCATTCTACTGGCTAAGTGCCCATATTCAGGGCTTGTTTCAAAATATTCACGCTCTTTTCTACGTGCAGCAATCATATCAACCCTTTTATTGATATCAGCCTGTGAGCGATTCACAATTCCAACCCAGGGATGTTGCAAACGGTACGACCTTCCCTCAAGAACCTTCATCATATAGATAAAAGAGGTGTCAAAGTAATTTAAACAAGTAACTGAATTAGTTGAGACCCCAAGGTGCAGATATAAGGAAAGACCCTTACATCTAAACAGTCTGTTCCTTTGTCCATGATATCAAGCTTGGTTGCAACTCCAAAAGTCCTTTCGCCTACATAAATATATTAGAGGATTAAGAAAATGTTGTGGAGTGTAAAAAATCACTACCTACCAGCTACTAGGAAGCTACATCTAGGTCGTACCTGTGGGATCAACTTCTCTAGCAAGTTTTATAGCATCTGAAGTAGCAATATCTTGATTAGCTGGAGAAATAGCCAATATGATGCAATTTGGCTGCAGTTAAAACAATTCATGGATAAGCTTCCAAAGTTAACATTATTGTGAGCGATGATGACCAAATGCATTCTTTTGTTCAACTTGGCTGAAAAAATTGCCGAAACCTTCTCAGCAATAGCCTAGAAATAAGACTGACCTTCTCGACATAAGAGCGGACCATATTTTCAATGTCTTGGACGATACTATCCGGTTGTCCCTCTACAAGAATAATATTCAAGTCAGTGAATAGTTTAAGCACAAGTTACTAGATAAAAGAACCAAGAATATGGCATATCAAACTCTTACCTACAGCAACCTTTGTCAAACCCGGAAGATCTATGAGCGTCAGATTAACAACTGTAGACAAGATCATAAAGTGAGAATTCAAAGTAACAAGAAAGAGGTTAGCAAAATTGGAATCTTCAAATCTAATCCTACTACGTTTTACTCATTACTGCTGGTGTCAGCAACATAGGAAATTTACTAAGTATTAACAATAGGGATGCATTACAGGAAATGTGGTCTTAAGAACAAACCATTAGGAGAATATATGCTCAGCTGGATTGGAATGTTTGAGATTTGTTTCGACTTCCCAGTAATACGATCAGTTTCATCCTCAATCTCCTTCCGCACAGCAGCTGGAAAGAGAAGAACACTTATTAGCCCAACTTGCTTTCTAAGCATTTCATTATTTCGAGTACATAGCTTCATATTAGACTTCCCCATGAAAGAATCAAACAAACCTACCAAAATCAGCAAATTTCTTCTTAGGAGCATGAAGAAACTCAGCGTACTCAGTCGTCCCTTCTTCAGTCTTATGAAGCTGCAACACCAATGGCCTCCTCGTAACGATACCTAATGAATCAAATGGTATCGATTTCGATGAGCACTCCAAGACGACATAAGAAAAGAACAATACATGATCAAACCAACACAAAGACTGAAAACGATATAAGAGTATCAACATCAATGAAACATTATTCACATGGCACAGTAATGAGGAGCTAATGTGAAGGTTCTTCGAGGTACTCAAAAAGATTCATGTAATGCTCCGGAGAACACAAAACTTAACCTAGATTTCAATTCCAAACATACAGACGACAAACAAAATTGCTAAACGAAAAGGTAAAATTACCAGATCCACGAGGCAAGAAATCTCTTCCCACAACACTTTCTAGAACTGAAGATTTTCCAGAACTCTGATCCAAACATCAACAATAAGAAATCAGAAACGTAAGGGATTATTAAAGAGGCGAAGAAGTGAGATCGGATTTTAAGATACCAAATGTGTTAAGTTTCCGATAGAAAAGAGATCAAAACCTGGCCACCAACGACAGCGACGGTTGGGAGAGCTTCCCAAAGAGACATTCCTTCACCGCCATGATCTCCGAGGACAGTACATGCCCTCTGGATTTTATTTATCAGACCTATCAAACTCTTCATCGTCGCCATTTTTTCCTGGAACGTATCACAGATCCAGAGAATCTCTCACGGACCGCTCAGATCTAGATCTAACGACAATACAATACGGTTGATCGGATGGTGGATTCGAAATTTACGGTGGTGGGTACTTTACTCTCTCTCTCTCTCGCGCGCGGCGGTGGATGAGATTTGATGAATCTGGAAAAAAAAAAAAAGAGAAAAGAACCCAAAGGAGCAGAACGGTAATGGGAAGCAATTTCAAACCAAAAAAAGTAGGACCACGCTTTCAAATATTGGATACTTTTGGGCCCAAAGTGAAAATATTAATTATTAATTAGTCCCACGTTGCGATACCCGTACCGGTTGGTCAATGATACGGAGCCGGTTCAATTCATGTGGTTATGTGTGTTTAGTGGCGATCATTATTTTAACGGGACTCTTTTTCAAAATTTGTTAAGCATTTTTGGGTTTGATCAGTTCTTTATTAGGCTACCAAGTAGGCAAGTACCAAATACGCTTAACTGAGTTAGGTTAATAAGAATATTAACTAAGGGGAGAGAGAGTGACGCACACAAAACAATCACACAGTAAAAGCTTTAAATGTTACATAAAACTTAAAATGTTACATAAAGCAATACCCTACCTCTCCTACTATACATAACACAAAATATATCAGCCAAGTGAAGTGCACTACTCCCTTTATCTTGAAATGTTGGTAATATACTTCAGAGAAGAAGCACACACCAAATCAAATCGGGTTCGGTACATGGTTTTCTCTTTCGGCCTTTTGAATCACTTCCCTCAATTTGGCACAAGCCGCAGAGATCAGGCAGTGAGTGATCGAATTGTTCCATTATAGTAGTTTATCACGGTGTGCTCCTCGTCATCCCAGTTCGTCCAGATACTCTACAAAAGATAAAATGCGTAAACAATAGTGACATTTGACGATGTATACTAGATAAAGCTCATTGTATATTAATATAAGATATGATGATATGATTACCTTCCAGTAAGAAGTTGAGCAGTGTTTGAAGATCCTTTTGAGACCGAGGGGCGTCTGGTTTTACTATCTTGTTGTCCTTTATCCACACGCATTGCAGCAACTTCTTTCCCCATTACAGCTACTTCTCTTCGCATCTTCTTTGCCTCAACTTCCATCGCCTTTGTTAATGTTTCAACCTTCTTGGCCAACATCTAAAAAAGTTCACAACCCAAATATTTAGACTCTAAAAAATCCATCTAAAGGCTACAATATAATAGGAGAAGACCAAAACTAAGTGACCTCAATAGCTTCGTCCTTGTCCCTCAGGCTCAGGTCTTTTTCATGAGCAGCTTTCCTTAATGTTATGACCTCTTTCTGCAGCAAATCGTACAAGACACCTGGGACGCTATCATTATTTGTTGACTTGTCATCTGGTTCTTCTTCCCCTTTTACTGAGCTAGGTGACTCGCCTCTGTTAGTTCCTTCGGCAGACTGGTTGTTCAAAGGATGATTTGATCTCGGTCCATTTATTAGCAGTTTACTTCTATCCAACGATCTGGTGCCTCCATCGAATGATCTAGAAGTTCCCTTAGCATGCTTCAATACAGAGCTCGCACTAGGAGTCAATGATCTCAGCTGAGAACTTGGTGTTCTCTTGGTCAAAGAGCCATTTGATGTAATTTTTGGACTCGTTTCGGCTCCACTAAGGGATTGTCTTCGAGTAGGCCCGTTGCTCGCACTTCTACCAATAGATGTGCCTCTGTTGCTGCTGCTTGTAGGCCTCTTCAAACTCTCTTCTAACACTCTAAGCCGCAGTAGAAATTTCTCCTAAAAATAAGTAAAAGCAGCAATTCCAAAAGTAAGGCCATATAATACAAAGTAGGATAACAATGTTCCCCAGCTATGACTTTAGTTTTTACCTTCAGCTGAGCTTCAGATTTTGCAGCTCGGTCAGCTATGGCAAGCTTGTCGCGTAATTGTTGCATTTCTCCCTGCCCAAACAGAAAGGGATGGAAATAGTATTTAGTTAATCTTCAAAACTTGATGCAGCAGGAGAATTTAGATATATATCAACAATGACCTGCAGAAATCTACGTTCTTCGAGCCACTGCCTTACAGGCATCACTTTGTCGCTGGCATCTTTCCATTCATTTGCTACTACAGTAGCAACTCTGTTTGCATTTACCTTAGCACGGGCCAATTCTCGTTCAAGAATTTTCCTCTCTTCCTAAGGAAAAGACAAAACGCAACAATTTATGATCAGTACGAGACCAAAACATCAACTAACAAGAAACACAGTAAGTTACAGAGGCACTATAGAAGCATACGAAACTATTACATTCATTTCTTGAAATTTCCTCTGGTAATCTCTGACTGCATTTGCGGCTGCACCACCAGCAAGAACAGCTTCCTCTAACTCCCGCACACTCTGCATAAGCTTTTCAACTTCTGCAACTTTCTGTCTGTGCATCTTGTCTATAATTCTATTTTCTTCCTATATGAACCAATGTATCAACAAATAAGGCCACCACATGGTAAGAAACAGAAGAGATACTCTGGTATTGTTGGTCCAATGTGTAAAATAAATGATGGACATACCTGACAAATTTCAATCTGTTTCATCAATTCTTGGTTCTTATTCTGGAGATCATCAACCATGGAAGCCTTTGCCAATGCAGACTGAACTGTCCTTTCAGCTTCAAGCAAAGCTGCTTCCTTTGATTTGGTTAGACGGTCCAGTGATCTGTTGTCGTCTTGAAGTTTAGCAACCTAACAATTCAAAACATGTAAAACCAAATGAGAAGGAAGGTCCAATGATCATTGTTCCATAAGTTGTTGAATCAAGCTATACGAATAAATTTCGGATCCAAAGGAAGGAAGATACTTCTAGTCTCGAAAGCTTCAGTTCAGCCTCTAAAGGAGCAAGAATAGCTTCAATTGGAGGCATGTCATCATCCTTTTGAGCAGCATGAACCCTACGAAGAGAGGCTTCAGCTGCAAACTGAGCTGCCATGGAAGCCTTCTTTTCTTCATTTATCTTCTTGATTTCAAGGTTCTGTGACAAACATACAACATCATTAAATACAGAATGAAAAAAAAAGGAATCAAAGAACAAAGGAGAGATATAAAAAAGCATACTTTACTCTCAAGAAGGTTTTCAACAAGTTTGAGTTTTTCCACCATCTTTCCCAACTCTTCAGTAAGCTTCAAAATTACAACAGCAGAAACGTCAGCCAAATAAAAACTGAACTAAGACCACAGAAAAAGCAATATATATATATAGCAGAGATGACTAATTCCAAAGTAACCAAAGTCACATCTTCTATAAATAGGAACATTATCATAATGCCACTCTCTCAAGTTCAGTAATATGGAAGAAGATTATAAAGCAAACCTCTTCAACAGCCTTCTCTCTTTGTCGTTCAGACAACCTCAATGCTTTGATTTCAGCTTGTGCTTCAGACAATTCCCGATCCTTATCTGTATTTATATATCAAAAAGTCACACACACGACACGATTTTTCAAATCTCATCAACAAAAATCATACTAGTATACTCGTAACTAACCTCTGACTTCATTCTCCAGGCGATTTAACTCAATTCTGACGGGATCCGAGCCATGGAGTAAGGTCATGAACTCGTTATCGGCGTCAAAGCTCGGTCTCATCGATCTCCGTCGTGACAAGCCCTTGCTTCCTCTTCCTTCTCTATAAGACGACGATATGGTCAATGAAGGTGACATGAATCCTCTTTCCTCCATTTCTTCTTCCGACCTCAAATCCTCACTTCACTCACTCAAAAGAAGAGAACCATTTTAGCTCTAGCTAGGGATTTAAATGAGGTTTAAGGGTGTATGGTTGTTAAAAGAGTGACGACGATAGAGAGAGAGAGAGAGAGAGAGAGAGACACTGTTAATTACTAGTTAGTATTATGGGTTAATTACATTGAAGAGGATTAGGGACCATTTGTATTTATTTTTGTATGTGTTGTCAAATTATTAGGGACCATCACATTTTTGTCCAAACATGTACGACAAAAGTATATCACTAGAGACCTTCGTCTCATCATTCCAATGAATGACACCATTTTAATTTTTTTTAATTGAGTTTTGATTCAAATAATTTCAGATTAGGTTTTGGGTACTTAAATGTACATATTCTCATGTTCACTAAAAGTATACTTTAGGGGAAGGGAGGGTTATTGAAGTTGTTTAAATCTTCCGTTGAATTTGATGTCAATTCATTTTCCCCAAAGATACACAGTGTACGGAGTATGATTGAAGAAATCATCAATGTAGGAGGGAGACAATAGTATATTTTTTTTTAGCTTTAAATGAGCCCAACATGTCCCAAGTCCGGACCACGGTCAAAACCAACTAATCTCATATTTTTGAGCTGTTTATTTTCTATATTGTTGTTGTTTTTTCCTCGAGGGTAGGGTAAAAGATCAACTAAAAAGAGAAAACAAAAGCTGCCAGAAAATTCGACTTTGGTTCTATGAAAATTTGCAATGGAATCCAACGTTGAGAACACGAACGGTCAAACTAAAAAAATATAGTACAGTATATTCTTATCTTGAAAAAGCATCATTATTACCAAGTTTGTAAAGTTTAAGCATACGAATACAATGAATTTACTAAAAAAGTTCCTTAATTTATTTTTGTCGTGAAACATCATCAACTTGGTCTTGTACACAACAATTAAATACTAATCAACAACAACACTCGATAAAGAAATTAGTCAAGTTACAGAGAATACAGATTAAAATTGACAGACAAGGCCCCCGAGTTTTACGAGGAGGAACTACAGAATTATTTTTTCTCTTTTCGTATTTTTGATTCTCTCTGAAGACTAAAGAAGAAGAAAGGGGAAATTTCCCCAAAGAGTGTAATTTAAAGTTACAAGAACGCTGCTATAAAACCTATTAAAAAAGGTGAAATTGCATCCAAAATACAAAAAGAAAAAATAGAAGAGAGTGATGGATCAGAAGGAGAATGGAGTTAAGAGAGACTCGTCAAGTTCTTTGAAACCTGCGTATACTAACTCCGTCCTGTTCGGTGGCAGAGCCAGTCTCCTTACCTCCGTCATATACCTGTTTGTGAGATTTAAAAAAAAAAAAAAAAAATTGTAGGGTTTTCAGAGATTCTTGATTTTTAATTATACTTCAAAACAAGGAGTGGGTAAGAAAACCAAACCGAATCAAACCAAAATGTCAGAGAGAAACTTGCCTGTTTGCAGCGTTTGCGATCTTATCACGGACCCCTTGATTACTAACAGCTTTGTTCTCCAGAGCAAATGATCCGCCTAGTATGAGAGAAGAGCTGGTTGGACTCGACCCCATTCTGTCTGACAATACAGACATTGCCCATTCAAGGAGCACCACTAGAACCGAACTAAGGAGGCGGATCCTTAGATTTGGTGATGGCACAATGGCTGCATTGGATAGCAAACGGTCATAAGCGTTAAGCACAGGTTCAGCTGCGCCTTTGCAAGCGGCCAGAAGAGCTCGAGCTATGTCATCATCCGCAACATCCCCAACCCTCTCTGATCTCTCCTGTAAAATTTTACACAATATATGTACTCAAATTCAGTTCATAACCCAATGACATGAATCAACAGCTTAACGAGAAGGAGGAGCTTACAAGTGCAGCTTTCTCGAGGTGAAGGCACAAAACATCGAGGGGTAAAACAACTCCACCGCCAGGGTATATATGAGATCCGACTCTCTTGAGAACTGAACAGGCTTCAGCTATCCCACCTTGTGAAAGAGCTTTGTCAATAAGTCTAGCCCATGTTTCCCTTATTATGCTTGAATCAGAATCACCAGAATAGTTGGCAAAGTAGAGCATTTCCAGACAGATCTGCATAGAGTGAAGCCAGAACAATAAACAAGCAATGAAAAGAGAGCCTACATAAAGAGTCAAAGATACGAGCACTGAATCTTTCCAATTCAACAATTTGATCTTATGATTTTCGAACTTTGAAACTAGGATACTAACGCAACAATTCTAAGCATGACGTAAAACAGTGATCATCGACTTTGTGTTAGGTTAAGTATGAATAGAACCTACGAATTTACTTAATACCAGCTAAGTTACAGACAGAGATATAGTTACATCTAGAAAACCAGTTAACCAGAAACATGGCCCAAAACTAATTCAAAAACGAAAATATATATATAAGGTTTTTGGACTCACCTCCCAGAGCTCAAATGGGACAGCATATTCATTATACAACTGTGTTACGCTTTTAAGTTCCGAGGAGAGCTCCATGGCCTTTTCATTTGCTGCATTTGCTAAGCTGGAATCATCACTAGAATCACCATCAAGTACTGTCCCGTTCTGGTCAGAGTCCTGCATGGCAGCCGAGGACTCGGAATTGGAAGCTATAGCTTCAAGTTCGTCTCTGATCTTAATTTGGAACTGAAGAACTGCGAGTTTTCCTTCAAGCAGATCAAGCAACTCATTGTCAGAAGCACCTTGAGAAGAACCTACTAAACCATCACTATTACTTGCATTCTTGGCCTGTAAAACTGCGTGGCTTAGGTATTGTCGCCTAAATTCATAAGGCAGCAACCCATTAGAGATGAAAAAGGAAGGGGGAGTAAGAAAATCAAGATAGTGTGACTTGAGGAAATATTCAACACATAACATAAAAGATTGGTTTACCTTTGTTCAAGTGTAGGATTGTCCCCTGAACTAATAGCACGTCTCTCTGCAAGCCTTAGAAATACGTGAGCAGCAAGCACATGCTGTCTCTTTGACACATAGTATTTCGCAAGAAGATCAAAGTATTTTGCTTGATTTGATGAAATCTGTGTTCCTGAGTGACCCAGCGGAGATGAACCAGTAGATACAGCCCCAACCTAAGGCATGAGGAGACAGATGTAAGTATTCTTAGAAAGTAGTTGCACTGTCGACCAACAAACCTGACTATTTTTGTCACGCAGTTGGTGGCAGAACTGAGGCTGCTAGTTAATATTTATGGAGGTTAGCTAGTTTAACAAGTAGACAAATCCCTAAGCATTTAAGGTTATGCCTTCCTTACGTGACAAGACACCACAGCAATGGAAATAGCTTAAAAGGGCTAACGTGTAAATAGCAAACCTGTGATGCAGAATGACTGCCAGCATTCTGGAGAAAAGGTACCAAATCCGGACCTCCATACTCCAGGAGCTCGTTTTCAAGACCCAGTTCTATCATGGCCTTGTATAGGTACTCCCGGAACGCTCTGTCAGTTGATTGCACACCAAGATGAACAATCTGGCATATATATTGTCTACGTGAAGCCTCGTCTAGCATGGAACTAGCTAAAGATCGCACGGAGTTGGCAATAATCTCATAGCATTGTTTCCGCTGGGCAAGAGCATGCTCTCTTATGGAAGCATCAAGTTGGTCATTGAAAGCATCGCCAGCAGGATCAAGAGCTTGGGCCTTCTGCAAAGGNGCTGCATTTGCTAAGCTGGAATCATCACTAGAATCACCATCAAGTACTGTCCCGTTCTGGTCAGAGTCCTGCATGGCAGCCGAGGACTCGGAATTGGAAGCTATAGCTTCAAGTTCGTCTCTGATCTTAATTTGGAACTGAAGAACTGCGAGTTTTCCTTCAAGCAGATCAAGCAACTCATTGTCAGAAGCACCTTGAGAAGAACCTACTAAACCATCACTATTACTTGCATTCTTGGCCTGTAAAACTGCGTGGCTTAGGTATTGTCGCCTAAATTCATAAGGCAGCAACCCATTAGAGATGAAAAAGGAAGGGGGAGTAAGAAAATCAAGATAGTGTGACTTGAGGAAATATTCAACACATAACATAAAAGATTGGTTTACCTTTGTTCAAGTGTAGGATTGTCCCCTGAACTAATAGCACGTCTCTCTGCAAGCCTTAGAAATACGTGAGCAGCAAGCACATGCTGTCTCTTTGACACATAGTATTTCGCAAGAAGATCAAAGTATTTTGCTTGATTTGATGAAATCTGTGTTCCTGAGTGACCCAGCGGAGATGAACCAGTAGATACAGCCCCAACCTAAGGCATGAGGAGACAGATGTAAGTATTCTTAGAAAGTAGTTGCACTGTCGACCAACAAACCTGACTATTTTTGTCACGCAGTTGGTGGCAGAACTGAGGCTGCTAGTTAATATTTATGGAGGTTAGCTAGTTTAACAAGTAGACAAATCCCTAAGCATTTAAGGTTATGCCTTCCTTACGTGACAAGACACCACAGCAATGGAAATAGCTTAAAAGGGCTAACGTGTAAATAGCAAACCTGTGATGCAGAATGACTGCCAGCATTCTGGAGAAAAGGTACCAAATCCGGACCTCCATACTCCAGGAGCTCGTTTTCAAGACCCAGTTCTATCATGGCCTTGTATAGGTACTCCCGGAACGCTCTGTCAGTTGATTGCACACCAAGATGAACAATCTGGCATATATATTGTCTACGTGAAGCCTCGTCTAGCATGGAACTAGCTAAAGATCGCACGGAGTTGGCAATAATCTCATAGCATTGTTTCCGCTGGGCAAGAGCATGCTCTCTTATGGAAGCATCAAGTTGGTCATTGAAAGCATCGCCAGCAGGATCAAGAGCTTGGGCCTTCTGCAAAGGCAAGCAGACAACAGCTTCATAGAACCTGTAGATAATTATTGTGAGTGAATACCAAAAAAATGGAGTCTTCAAAGAAAGGGCAACAAAATATGAATCATGTATAATTGATTCTGAGTTAAGCTGGCCGTTTTGCCTTAGGTCTTTGACTTTATTCTTGTATGAATGCTTAATTGTAAACTTCTAGGTACGGTCTATCTTTTTTCGTCTATCTTAAAACTACATTTTACATAATAATAAACATTTGGAGTATTCTTTTGAAACTCGATTTAGAAGGCTAAAAGGAATTCACTTTTCTCTGACTGCCACTAAGAAAAATAGCTTTAACATACAAAAAAAAAAAAAAACTATATGGCTTATTGACCAACGATCACAAACTAGAACCAACCAAGTGTGTAGGCATCTACTTGAATGAAAAACTAACCTCAATTCCTCAAAACGTTTGCAAACAGTTCGGAGATCTGCAGATCCAGGGATTTTGCTCAAGAAACTGAACGCCTCTCTAGCAACATTCTCCTTCTCTTCAGTATCTGAAGTTAGAGCAGCTCTCTCAAGACGTTCAACAGCTAAGAAGAATTTGTAATCAGACTCCTTGAAGTAACTTGGGCAACCTTCACGTAGTCGCCCGCTTATATCGTCAACTGTTCCCCTGCCATCTGAGCCAGTATAATACTGTGGCACCCAATAGTATCAGATTCAAATTAGTGAGTCAAAACATTCAGAAAGGGGACACTAAGGCTATTTAAAAGGCTAGTACCTCCATCACGGCAGATATGAGCCTTGTTGCAATTTGGTCACCCTCTTCAGAACAAACTAGCTGATGGAATGTCAACTGAACTAAAGCTTGCTTTAGATATGCGTCAAACCCCTGAACTAATCTAGCAACATGATGTTGAGAAAGAAGTTGGAGTAGGAAAAGGGCTTCTGCAGATCTGAGAAGCAACTGCCTGATACACTCCATAGCCCTCACCTGCAGGAAGGCATGACTAAATTAATGACTTTTACTCCTGTACCATTAAAGAGGAAGAAAGTAACACCAGATTTATAAGAATTCAACAAATCTTACCTCTCTGGCAGCCAATTCAGCAGAACTATACGGCAACCGCTGTCTTTTATTTGCTGACTCACCTCCGTTGGAATATGCTCCAAACAAGCTCCTAACCATATTCCTCTCAGTAGCTCCCAACTCTGAACCAGTACCATACAAAATAGAGCCAGTTACATCTCCTAACCCAGCAACACATCCATAAAGCCCCCTTCTCTGGTTTCTTCTAGATCTTAAGAATTTCTCCAATGATCGAACCTTGCTTTCCAGAACATGCATAGCACTGGTAGAAAGACGACAGATCACAACTCCTTCCTCAGACATGGTGTCAGAACTGATTTTCTTAGACATCACAGAAAGTTCCCATAGGGGAAACAGTAATCTTGATGTACAAAGGCAGAGCCCTTCATAAGCACCTGAGAAAATGGGCTCCGCTTCTTGAACAACTTGGCCCATGCTGAAACCTCCAGTTGCTGTTCTAGTGTTTGACAATCCACTAGTGCCATCAAATTGTGGCATTCCTACAATTCTCGGATCCTCAAACGCCTCAGCTGCCTTATCGGCAACAATATTACTCATTAAATCTTCAAAATTTATTATTCGGGCAGCCAACATCAAGCACATGGCAGCTGCTTCGCCTGCTCCAAAGCGGGTGAAAAAATCTTCTAGAAGGGACCTTGGAGAATTGGATTCTAGAAGTCTCCTTAAGATATCCACAGGCCTATTAAAAACGAGTTCCATCATACCCATGGTGGTAAAAACGACAATCTTTCTCCTTGGCAATATATGCTGGGTCGAAAGATCACCTCTGGCCCAGAGTTTTCCACATGCTTTTTCATAAGACTCTCCTGAGACTTCGAGTCCACAGTATTCTAGTTCTGAATATAAAGATTGAACAGTAGCAGCAGTATCAGGAGAGGGGAA
>NC_025687.1:6783646-6785678 GCF_000633955.1 Camelina sativa
GAATCTGAAAGGACAAGAGTTCCAACAGAATAGTAGGCAGTTTCAACTTTCATAGAGAGGTCTTCGTTCTGAGTTCTACCAGCGATAGATGCAGCTCCAAAACCAAGACCAACACCGACTCCCAATGGAGGAGATGGCCTGGTTGAAACCACTTTCAGACAGTTTGGAGTCTGACGGTGGTTGTTAAACCCACTAAAGCTAATACTGCTACCACTTCCACTTGAGGAGGTGGAAAGATACATCCTCCTGCCATCTGATAATGCTGCAACAAGGTGCAACCATTTTGACTCCAGCATGGACAATGGCGAAATGCTGACTATGGAGGGCTTGTTAGATCGACCTGCCACTGCTGCCTGACGATTTCCTTGGCTCACATCCTTCTGATTTAGTAGATTCTTTTCTTCTGCCACCTTCTTAAGAGGACCTTCCCCATTTGGCCCAAAAACATATGCTTGAAGTTTCATCTCTTCAGTGCGGGCATATAAAATTTGCCTTTCGTTATCCACAACCATCTCTACGACAGGATCTACAGCTCCAAACTTGAACACATTTGGCACAACCCACCTAAAACCAACATAATTTGGGATAAATGTTTAAAAACTGTCAGAAATAATGTGGTATTGTGGAACTGTTTCGAGCATAAGGAGTTTTGGTGATACAAAATGGATTTCTAGAAGCTTAGCTTATCCTCAAGTTCCAGAATCGAACAGCGGAGAGAACAAATAAATGAAAAGGACAAATGAGAATGTGGGTACCTTGAGATCACACTACCTACGCCTGCAGTAAGGCAAACTTTACGACAACGTTTATTCCAGCCTGAGCCAGTTGTATATAGCAGTTCATAGATGTGACCATCACGTCCAGCAATGAAAATGCGCCCTTTATTGGTACATGTAACGCATGTCATTGTCACTCCATCTGATGAAATTGTATAGTCAGGTAGAGGCTGTACTGAAATTTCAGCAAAAGGATCTCTACCATCAGGTCCTTCAGTGCAGCACACTCCAACAAGAACCAACTGATGAGAAGTTAGACAAAAAAATTATTTTTTTATCATAAAAAAACAGAAATAGTTGTACACAAAACTAAAGAAGTTGTGATCAGATTGCGCCTTTGAAAAGGGTTACCTCAACAGGAGTTGCCAGCACCAAAAGATATTGAATAGCTTCAACAAAAACTCCAGGTCTACATTTTGCTAGACCAACCGCACAAATAGCTTGCTCCTCCCCGCTATACTCAGGACATTGCCCATCCCTACTTGACATGCATTTATCAGAAAAAGCAAAGGACACCTAGTTAAACAAGGCATCTCAAGCTTCTAAATACCCCAGTAACTAAAAAAAGGTAAAGCCAAATTTACCTTTTATCAAAACGCCACAGAAACAAAGAATTGTCTACAGATGCCCAAGCTCGTCGGATCTCCGGGAAAATCCCACACAGAGCCGTCCCTTCTCCCCCAGCTGTATTATACCTCTCAATAAGTACAGAAGGCAATTCCCAAGTCTCACCAACCTCAATCAAAGGCGGCCACTGCAACAAAAGCCAAACACTTATATAAGACAAAGCTCAAGTTCTAAACCATGTATATACATCATCTCCCCCCCGCAATTGGCTTGGAATCAAAACAGTTCCAATTGAAGCAAAGCAAGCAAACAAACCTCTCTGGGATGAGTTGAATAAGGGTGACTAGCGTATCTAGAAGCTTCAAGAGCTTCTTCTAGGTCAAGCTGCGATGCGGCTTCTCGGCCAATGCGGTCACCAATGCAAAGACCCGCGCTTGTCACATCACGCATCGCAATCTCTTCGTCTTGCGACATCTTATTTGAAAGAATAAACAACACTGGAACGAATCCAAAAATAAATAAAAAGACGCGGATTTTGATTTTGAAACAGAGAACCCTAAGTGAAGTTCTCGGTTAGCGAGAAAAACAAAACCCTAGATCGAATTTTGGCTCCCTCGCGAAAAGAAAGAGAGCGGGAACTAGAAAGAGAAACGTCCCCAGTTCAAATTTGGATTCCGATTGCAGAAGAG
>NC_025687.1:6785687-6832263 GCF_000633955.1 Camelina sativa
AAAAAAAAAAAAAAAAAAAAAAAAAAAAAAAAAAAAAAAAAAAAGTGTCTGGAAGGAAGGAACGAACCACGACGGTAAAAGAGAGTCGCCAAGGGTTTTAATACGACGGAGAGAGAGAGAGGTTTCTCTGATACAAATTAAATCCAATTTTGCCTTTCCTTCCTTTCCGGCTAACCAAACCAGTCGGGTCGAACTTTGTTGTTTGCCCGGTTCGGTTCGGGTCGGGTCGGATCGGATCAATTCCTTCTTCTTTTTTGGATCAATTCCTTTTTTTTTGTTCTTTAAATCTAACAATAAATATATATATATATCAATAATTCTTTTCGATTTTAAACCAATTTTACGAATTTTTTTGGACGAGATTAAACAATTGTTAGGTTATATATATATATATATATATATATATATATATATATTATTTTGGATTTAGCGAGATTTGGTTCGAGCTTCCATCAATGTTTTTTTTGTTTTTTCACAAGCCTACATTTGGTTTTTTGACCTTTCATATATGTCCACACTAGCCAATTCCTTCCATTCGCTTGTTTTCTTTCTTCTTTTTCTAAAAGATTAATGATCAAGATAATCAAGATAATTAAAGGTACGATAATCAAAAGTGGCTCCTCATCATCGAATGCTCTTGTGATCGGAAACTCCGACAACCAATAGTAGTCATTTGGTCAAATGTGGATTTTTTGGAGAAGGTGATCTTCAAGATACTTTGAACGTGAACCAGGACGCAGTCCATCACATATATGACAAGGACATATACGGAACGGTAGGTGAACAAAGATCTTCGTATTCTCATAGAAAAGATTGGAACAAAGTCCACAACAATGATGATCAACTGGTATATGCTGGAGAGAGATACTAGAATTGTCTCCATATCATCGAGTGCTCTTTTGATTAGAAACTCGGACAACCAATAATAGAGTAAAGCTGCTTCCTTGACATGGTCGAGCGCTTTTACAATATTTGTACACATATATTTAGTTTATATACACAAACATCAATATCTGTAATATAACAATTGCAGACACTAAATCATAAATCGTGTATATAAGTGAATTTATCTATTCTATTTGTAATTTTTGGTCAATAATTTTTTCTAAATATTAAAATTCCAATTCCAAAACTAAAATATTTAGAACATACAAATACTAATCTTATTGTTTAGAATTTTTTTCAATTCATATATTTCAAGAATTTAACAATTAGAAAAATACTTAGATAAATAATTATTTTAATATTTATTAATTTATACTATAAATAATAAATATTTATTTGTAGATAAATTAGTATCTTTTGAAAAAAAAGATAAATTAATATCACTATAAACTAAACAAAATATCATGGTCTCAACCTTATTCATTTATAGAGGTTTAACTAAAGTGTATTTTTTTGACCTTATATATTGTCCAAAATATTTTCCGAAATAAATAATTTTTAAAAAAAATAATAATAGTTGCGCAAATTTTTTAAAAATACGAGGATACAATGGGTTTTAAATTATATTGAAGCATATATGACCAAACATAAATATAGAATGCATAGATAGACAATAATTTAATTACTTCTCATTTATTTCTAATTTTTCCTATATATATACTTAACCGGATATAACCAAACCAGAACAGCAAGGTAGTTTTATTTTTTTTTGGTTAATAACAAAGTAGTCTTGGGAGAAGGAGTTCTTGTATTTTTTTTATAACAGCTGACTACAGAACTTTAAGAATTTCTTAGACGAGTTTCTTATATAAGCTTTTTGTTTTTTGGTAACATTATATAAGCTTTTTACGAGTCTTTTACTAATAGTATAAGCTTTTAGACAAACTAAGAACCCTCTGATCACATTCCGAGTTTAACCAGCATAGCCCTTCTTCTCCAAGGCAGAAGGGTGCTTAATTACTCTCATCTCCATTATCTTCACCGATTGAGAGCAGATGAAAGCTCGTGTGATCCCAAATTACCATCTGAATCCAACTCTTCTTTCAAATAGTCGTAGTATGAGAAGTAATTGTTGTCTAATAGCTGGGACCGTATACTGTAATATTATTTAACTCTCTTTTTATTGATCGGTTATATCTGTTATTAGTTTGACAATACCGAATAAAAACCATTGTTCCACGTCGGTAGTGTATGTGTGTATATATTATATATAGTCTTTTTCCATGGGCTGTGGACACAGTCCCACAGACTCAGACGATCAGCCGTAGAAGCAGGAAAAAATATCGACTACGATTAAACACGTCCTTATATTAATTGGTGGGTGGGATGACTCACGTAATCACGTGACGCCGTCGTCCCTCAGTGTAAACACTAACCGTGCCGCACTGCCGCCGCGTATGGACAGCGACTTTTTTTTATTCTGATTCTAACGTGCCGCGTATGGACATGATTAATTAACCTACGTAGTACATTCATCTTTTTTAACCTACACCTCGCTCTCTTGCTACGTAATGTACACGGCCCACTAATTTTTTACAGATAGTGTAGTACGTAATACTAATATTTAAAATTTGCTCAACTTTCACCATCTATTGAATTATAGAATATAGATTTGATCATTTATGTTCAACTATATGATGCTATAGCTTATCATTTTTTGTTCGTTAATTAAGAAACGTTAACGTGGCACTAATTTTTTAAAAATGATGTATCTTTAATTATTAAAATATATAGTACTAATAACTGATTTCATAAGTTAATAGAAATTAGATAAAGACAACCAAAAAAGAGGAAGTGGAATCGGTCGTTTTTCTATAAAAAGGATAAGCCACAATCGGTCGATTTTTGTCTCGTCCCAAATCTTTCTCACTCACCCATATCGTAACTTCATTATTCCTATCCACTCTTTCTTATAACTTTCAAAACGATTCCTTAACTTCGATCTCCAAACCGGCACAGGATTCGTGGCTTCTTCCGTTTTAGCCATCCAAGCAAAACCGTGATCTCCTCTTTTCTTTCTATACAGTCGAACAGTTAGGTTCATATATATTCTTCAAAACCTCTGTGTTTTACTAGAAAATGGTGTGCTTAGTATCTCGTCCGGGTCGTCAATCCCAAAGATACAATAAGGGACGCCGTCTAGTTGTCGGGTATGTATCATCTATATGTATGTATATAGTTTCACCATTAATTCGAGTAGGTGTATTCCGTACAGAGTCAAGACTTCGAACGAGAGCAAAACTAGTGGCGAATTTGAAGTTCTTGTTATCTCATCTTAGAAAGGTCAAGCTCTGATGTTCCCAAAGGTACTAATTTGACCCCTAACAAGAGTCAAGAACAACAAATACACCCTTAAAAGCTCTGATGTTCCCAAAGGTACTAATTTGGTTGATAAATCATACAATGCCTCTAGCTAATTGGAACTCACCCGAATTGGTACTTCTTTACAAATAGACGAATCGGTATCACCCTCCTCCGATTTCTCCTCCATCTTCAATTCCTCACACTCAGGGCCATTCATGCACTCGATCAACGAGTCCAACCTCTCGAAGAACGGCTTAAACCTCGGATCCTCGATCACTCCTCCTCCTTCCATTGCCGCTGCCACGATCCTGATTTTAGGGTTTTAAGGCTGTGCTTGCCGATTATTATGAATCGGGAAACTAGGGTTTGAATCGGGATATTAGGGTTGCTTGAGGAGACTATATATATATAGTCCGTCTGAAGCACCGCTACGAGAAATCCACTATTACGCTTAAAAAAACGGTTAAAATCAACCTCGAATGCTACATATCCGAGTGATCGGATAAGGAAACGGTTAAAACGAAGGCAGCCATTTAACAATTGTATATCACTAACAGAAAAGGAAATGAAATTTTTACTTTTACCAAAAAAAATAAAAACGAAACGTTTTCTTATTTCCAAAAACTCCATTTAACAATTGTATATCACTAACAGAAAAGGAAATGAAACGTTTTATTAATTTCCTTGATATTATATTACTTGATATCTCCCTTTCTTATTGAATTCAATACTATAAGTGTTAAAGTGAGCACCACAATAGTTGCTGTAGTATTGAGTTCTTAATTGATACATTGGTTACTTGATATCTCCCTTTCGTAACTATCACTTATCTCCCTTTCGTAACTATCACCACAATACTTGCTGTAGTATTACCATGCCGCACTGCCGCGTATGGGCAGCCAAATTTTTTTTTATTCTGATTCTAACGTGCCGCGTATGGACATGATTAATTAACCTACACCACGAAACGACTGAGAAACTTACACCTCGCTCTCTTGCTACGTAATGTACACGGCCCACTAATTTTTTTACAGATAGTGCAGTACGTAATACTAATATTTAAATTTTGCTTAACTTTCACCATCTATTGTATTATAAAATGTTGGGATACAATCCAATTCCCACATTTAAAGTTTTAAAATATTATTATTAATATATAAAGGGTTAAGTTCAATTTACTGGTTTTTAGTTAGAACCCAAAATAAATCCAAATTTAACATAGAATATAGATTTGATCATTTATGTTCAACTATGATGCTATATAGCTTATCATTTTATGTTCGCTAAGAAACGTTAACGTGGCACTAATTGTTTTTAAATGATGTACCTTTAAATATTAAAATATAGTACTAATTAACTGATTTCACAAGTTAATAGACATTAGATAAAGACAACCAAAAAAAAGCCAAAAAAGAGGATGTGGAATCGGTCGTTTTTTCTATAAAAAGGATAAGCCACAATGGAGGGAGGCAACGACAACGCTTTTTGTCTCATCCCAAATCTTTCTCACTCACCCATATCATAACTTAACTATTCCTATCCACTCTTTCTGATAACTCTCAAAACGATTCTTTAACTTCGTTCTCCAAACCGGCACAGGATTCGTGGCTTCTTCCGTTTTAGCCATCCAAGCAAAACCGTGATCTCCTCTTTTCTTTTTTATACAGTCGAACAGTTAGGTTCATATATATTCTTCAAAACCTCTGTTTTTACTAGAAAATGGTGTGCTTGGTATCTCGTACGGGTCGTCAATCCCAAAGATACAATAAGGGACGCCGTCTAGTTGTCGGGTATGTTTCATCTATATATGTATGTATATTGTTTCACCATTGATTCGAGTTGACTTTTGTGCAATTTGAGTTTCTACAGTTTTAGAATTGGTTGCATGATATTGTAGGTGTATTCCGTACAGAGTCAAGACTTCGAACGATAACAAAACTAGTGGCGAATTTGAAGTTCTTGTTATCTCATCTCAGAAAGGTCAAGCTCTGATGTTCCCAAAGGTACTAATTAACTTTTGACCCCTAACAAGAGTCAAGAACATCACAAAAAAACCCTTAAAACTATAATAATTACTCGGTAATTGAATTTTTTATAATGTCAGGGTGGTTGGGAGCTTGATGAATCTGTAGAAGAAGCTGCGTCAAGAGAGTCTCTAGAAGAAGCTGGAGTTGTTGGAAACGTTGAGGTGACTTTGAAACGGATCAGAACAGCCTTTTTTTTTTTCTTTATCTTAGATGGATCTATTAAATTAAAGTATGTGTTATGATATTTGGTGCAGAGACAACTTGGAAAATGGGATTTCTTAAGCAAAAGCAGAGGAACATTTTACGAAGGATTAATGTTCCCAATGCTTGTGAAAGAGGAGCTTGAGCTATGGCCTGAACAACATCTTCGTCAAAGAACGTGGATGAAAGTACATGAAGCAAGAGAAGCTTATAGAGATTGGTGGATGAAGGAAGCTTTAGATGTTTTGGTCCAGAGGCTTTCTTCACCATCAAGGAAGCCTATGGAAGAAAAAGACAAGACCATTCCATTGATCTCTCTATCTGCTGAAAAACCAAATCTGATGTGTTCTTGATCATCACTTTAATTTGTAGATAAAAAACATCTTACGCCTTTTTCGTGAAGAGTCTACGTACTAGTACTGCTGAAGGAAAAGTATGTACAGAGGCGACGAACAGATTGTAGATTTTAGATGTGTCGAGCAAGACAACGTCATGTGAACGATGGGAGGAAGAAGATAAAAATCAAAGAGTGCAAACAAAAAAACTGTACAATAATAACGTTTCCTCTTTTTTGTATCTCTCCCCATGTTCCTTATCTGATTTTGACAATGAATCAATGATCTAAATAAAAATTAAAACGATAATATTCAGCAAACCATTTTCACAAGAAAAATCTATAATAGCATTTTTTATTTACTGCATATATTTGTTATTATGAGTTACAAAAAAAAAAAGGGTTGCATACTATATTAAAATGATGACATAAAACGACAGCTATCTATAGAGATCTGCTTTAAAAATGCTATTGTTAGTTAAAAAAATAGAGAGATATGAGATCAAGTAACCAAGAAATATTAGGTTTAAGCACGATGGTGGTGACTGACAATGAGGAACATGATCGGTGACATCATTGATGATGGTGATGGGTTACACGTATCATGCTTAGGGGGTTGCTGAGTCATCTCTTGAAATTATTTGGCT
Organism: Camelina sativa; assembly: GCF_000633955.1. Taxonomy (NCBI): domain Eukaryota; kingdom Viridiplantae; phylum Streptophyta; class Magnoliopsida; order Brassicales; family Brassicaceae; genus Camelina; species Camelina sativa. The sequence goes on from NC_025687.1 coordinate 6,792,146, forward strand.
TTTGTGCTTTATCTTTTGGGAAACTTTCGTTCACACTTTGTAGAAGTAACCTGATTTTTCCAAACTACTTTAACGTTGTCATCAGCCAATCATATTGATTGGTATTTTCCCACATAATTTTTAAATTAAAACTGACAAAAGCTAAGGTATGTAGTATTAATTCGACTATTAGTATATGGAGTTAATCAACACCTATTTTATTATTATCAATTTGTGGAAAACCACGTCTTTATTTGTCATCTGCTTTTGTCGGTACAAAGAAAAAAATGTCAACCGCTAAGAAAAAAACGCGATCCACGTTTTGTCCAGTCTCTGTGAAAGTGTGAATGATCAAGTACGTACTTCAAGACGTAGGGAACTTTTTAATTATCTATTTCAAAGTTTTACTATATCGTTGATACCAATAGATTAGAGATATCAATACTAAAGTATTTTGAGTGGTCGGTTAAATCAAGTAGTCTATGATGGTACAAAGTAAGATGTTTACACTCATCCATGATATCGCTCGCTCATTTACATCGGATGTACGTAACTACAACATCGGATTATATTCAACTTCTATAAAAAAATTAAAAGAAAGAAGATATTTAGGTACCTTTTTATTCAAGCCACTAAGCCAGACCCGAACTGATAATTAGGAAAGGGAGATATCAAGTAACCAATGATGCAAAAGCCTAATCGAAGCACATAATTATACCTTCGAGCCCAAATCGATAAGCCCGAGTTTTAAAGTGAGCACCACAATACTTGCTTTTGGATTCAGTCTCAAGGTCTTCGACTATTACTGGTTGTCTGGTTCTCTAGCCTCGTATCTACCAAGACGATACGTACGTAGGCCAAAGTAGACTGAATCAAATCATTAGAGGTATAGTGGCACCGCCAGTTGACCAGATATAAGTGTCAATCCTTGACCGAATATTTTTAGTTAATTATCCCTACCACTAATTGTGTGTTCTAAGGATTAGATTATTATAATATATAGTACTTAATATGTGTATAATATATAAACTTTCGAACTTAACATTATTGAAAATTGAAGGTGTATAATATGCAAATTCGAAAGTATGAACGAAAGTATATTAAAACGAACATGATGTTCTCTAAATATGTAGTTTCAGGGAAGTTACGGTCCAGCAAAGTCATATATTGCGTGTTTTGCCGAGTTTCGTGGAAAGTGGAGCTGTTACTATCTTGATCTCGTTTTATTTTTCCTTCGGTTTGAATTAAGACTAGTCTTCTGATGAATGTTCGTTGAATGACGAATAATAAGACAAAATAAAAGTACATATATGTATATATATATATATATTAACGACAAAAACAAAATATTTAGATACATACATAATATATTCAGATAAATACAAAAACTGGTGGTTTAATTTTGAAGTGTTTTCGGGTTTTCTTTTGTGATGCTTTAAAATGTAGTTAATCGTCTGTGTAAAGATATAAGCAAAAGCCTCGTCAGTTAAATATTTGTCCGATATGATTGAAGCCCTACTAGGTTACTACTTACTATTGCTTGGATCATTGGGTATCACTTTCTCGTGCTATAACACTTTTGATTGATTGGGGGATATACATTGAATAAAATACTCATGGTCAAACTTTCACAAACAAGCATATATCAGACAACACAAACAGAGGATTGATATCAAACATCATTTAATTTTTTAGTACATGAATAACATTAAAGAAATAAAACTTTAACGGTTCATGCCGCCTTGGAAGACCGGAGCACCCATCGCCACACCTCCTTGGTTCTGTCTCTCCTCGTTACCGGCCCATCCTAAAATATCACATTTTTTTTAACGAATGTCAATGTTTTTGGCGATTGCAATAAAGAAACCAAATCGAAAAAGAAAAAAATCGAAAAGAATAAGCCGTATATATAAAAGGGAAGAAATAAATACCAAGACTCATATCGTAACCACGGTGCTTGAGTTCACGGTATTGTTGAGTCAAAGCACAGAGCTCACAGCAGAAATGTTTAAGGCAATCTCCACAATCATCACCTCCAATATTGTACTGAGCTCTCATCTTTTTACGATAGAAACACGAGTAGATACATCCACAACCGATTATTGCGGTTATCAACGCGTATAGTGCTCCAGCCGTACCACACGCTGAAAATCAATTTATAAACCCCCAATTATTTATCTTTATATGTTAAATTTGACAAAGCTTTTTCTCATAAAATCATGTATTATAATTTGGTAAGTAACTTACTGGTGGATCCTCGATCTACAATCTCAGCGACTTGGCCAAATGTAATACATGGACACCAGCACGTAATACAACCTGTCCATTCATTTTTGTAAGATATATATTAATTTAGGTTCGTTTACTTGTTTTAGCTGCTTTAACGTAGACAAATACAAGCAAATGTGTGAAAAGAGTGATTACAGTTGGAGCAGTCGGAGAAGCAATCACAGAAGCCTGTGGACCATTCTCCTTCAGCATGAGGCTTGGCATGAAGATGTTGAGCTTCCATGGAGGGAGAGAGAAAGAGAGAGAGAGATTGAGTGAGAGAGGGACTAACTTTTAATTAATAGAGAAAATGTGTTTTAAGGTTTTGTAAAAAAAGGAAGAAGGATGCTTTTGTATTTATAAGGACGTCATTGGTTCGGTTCCATTATTTATTTAACTCGTCAGAACCTCAACCTAGTTTTATCTTCAAAGTAGCCATCACCGTTTACTTTACTATTTCCTTGACGTTTACCAACCCTTTCTAGATTATTTTTAATAAGGAATATATTTCAATTTTTAGTGGATAATGTGAGGGATGAGGTATGCGAAACAAAACTACACATATATAAAACTGTTTTCCCTATTTCTCACAAAAAACAAAAAAAAGTTAGACTTGGCATTACAATGACTCACAAATTACACAATGATATATTACTCTAAGAGCTATCATTATTCGTTAAAACAATTTACACTAATAGAAAATTTTCGTTTTTTAGTTTTATTACTCTGAATTCTTCTAATCCAATCACTATTTTACATTTTCTAAATAAAGTCCTTCATCTAAGCAGTCAACAAGTTTTAAAAGAAAAAACAAAATCCAATAGGTTGAAGTATTCAGGGTGATAAACCTGATGAATTTTTTTTTTGTTTCTAAAGCTTTTTTTTCTTTTTCAAAACGTTTACAAATCTCTCCATGAAATAGCCACTTGATAATCGCTACAAAATAAAAATCCACACGTTAAGCAAACATCTAACATACCTAACTCTAAATAATACATAACTATAAGTTTTGCAAAATGGTGTAATTATTAGAACTTATAAGTAAGAAAATAATTTTAAATAGGTGAAAATAAAGAGAGATAATAATATCACGAAGGTATCTCTTTTACCATGACTAGAATCTTGGTTGAAATGCAAACACAATATCCCTTACTAATATTACGAAAATGCATAATTAAAGTTAACATTATTTCTTATAAAAAATTACAATTTTCTTACAGTGGGAAATAGATAACGGTATCTCTAACCTCGTATCTACCAATTAACAAGACGATACGTAGGTAGGCCGAAGTAGAGTAAATCAAATCATTAGAGGTATAGTGGCACCGCCAGTTGACCAGATATAAGTGTCAATCCTTGACCGCATATTTTTAGTTAATTAACCCTACCACTAATTGTGTGTTCTAAGGATTAAATTATTATAATATATAGTACTAAATATGTGTATAATATAAACTTTCGTACTTAACATTATTGAAAATTGAAGGTGTATGATATGCAAATTCGAAAGTATCAACGAAAGTGTATTAAAACGAACATGATGTTCTCTAAATATGTAGTTTCAGGGAAGTTACGGTCCAGCAAAGTCATATATATATATATTGCGTGTTTTGCCGAGTTTCGTGGAAGTGAAGCTGTTGCTATCTTGATCTCGTTTTTTTTTCCCCTTTGGTTTGAGTTAAGACTTAAGACTAGTCTTCCGATGAATGTTCGTTGAAAGTCGAATAAAAAGACAAAATAAAAGTACATACATACATGTATTAATGTATATATATATATATATTCACGACAAAAACAAAAATATTTAGATACATACATAATATATTCACATAAATACAAAAAAGGTGGATTTCTTTCTCGTTCCTTTTTCTTTTTGAAGTGTTATCGGGTTTTCTTTTGTGATGTTTTATAATGTAGTTAATCGTCTGTGTAAAGATAAGCATAAGCCGCGTAAGCTAAATATTTGTCCGATATGATTGAAGCGCATACTAGGTTACTACTTACTACTTACTATTGTTTGGATCATTGGGTATCACTTTCTCGTTATATTATAACACTTTTGATTTATTGGGGGATATACATTGAATAAAATACTCATGTTCAAACTTTCACAACAAGCATATCAGACAACACAAATAGAGGATTAATATCAAACATCGTTTATTTTAGAACATCATGAATAACATGAAAGAAATAAAACTTCAACGGTTCATGCCGCCTTGGAAGACCGGAGCACCCATCGCCACACCTCCTTGGTTCTGTCTCTCCACGTTACCGGCCCATCCTAAAATAGCACATTTTTTTTTAAAACGAATGTCAATGTTTTTGCGATTGCAATAAAGAAACCTAATGGGACAAAAAAAGAAAAAGAGAATAAGCCGTATGTGTATAAAAAAAGATGAAATAAATACCAAGACTCATATCGAAACCACGGTGCTTGAGTTCACGGTATTGTTGGGTCAAAGCACAGGGCTCACAGAAGAAATGTTTAAGGCAATCTCCACAATCATCACCTCTAATATTGTATTGAGCTCTCATCTTTTTACGATAGAAACACGAGTAGATACATCCACAACCGGTTATTGCGGTTATCAACGCGTATAGTGCTCCAGCCGTACCACACGCTAATTTATAAACCCCCAATTACTTATCTTTATCTGTTAAAATTTGACAAAGCTTTCTCATAATATATACCGTGTGTTATGAGTAAGTAACTTACAAGTGGATCCTTGATCTACAATGTCAGCTACTTGGCCGAATGTAATACATGGACACCAGAACGCCATACAAACTGTCCATTCATTTTTGCGAGATATATATTAGTAGAGGGTTTTTTTTTTTCTTTTTTACTTGTTTCAGCTTTTACGTAGACAAATACAAGTAAATGTGTGAAAAAAAAGGATGAAAAGATTAATTACAGTTGGGGCAGTCGGAGGAGCAGTCACAGAAGCCTGAGGACCATTCCCCTTCAGCATGAGGCTTGGCATGAAGGTGTTGAGCTTCCATGGAGGGAGAGAGAGAGTTTGAGTGAGAGAGAGACTAACTTTTAATAGAGAAAATGTGTTTTAAGGTTTTGTAAAAAAGGAAGAAGGATGCTTGTGTATTTTATAAGGACGTCATTTTGGTTACATTATTTTTTTAACTCGTCTCAACTTGTTTTATCTACAAAGTAGCCATCACCGTTTACTTTACTATTTCCTTGACTTTTACCAAGCCTTTCTAGTTTTTTTAATAATTAAGGAATATATATTTCAATTTTTTAGTGGATAATGTGAGGGATGAGGTATGCGAAACAAACTACACATATATAAAACTGTTTCCCCTAGTTCTCACAAAAAAAAATGAAGTTATTTTTTAGACTTAGCATTAGAAATGACTCAAAAGTTTACAATGATAATTATTACACTAAGCGCTACTTCTAAGCTAACTAGTCATTATTTGTTATTTAAAATATTTTATAAAAACTAATAAACAATTTACACTAATAGAAAAGTTTCGTTTTTAGATTTATTACTCTGAATTCTTCTAATCCGATCACTGTTTTACATTTTTAAAATAAAGTCTTTCATCTAAGCAGTCAACAAGATTTTTTTTCAAAGAAAAATTCCCAATAGGTTGAAGTATTCAGAGTGATAATCATCAACCTGATGTTTTTTTTTTTCTAAAGCTTTTTTTCCAAAACCTTTACAAATCTCTCCATGAAATAGCCACTTGATAATCGTTACGAAATAAAAATCCACACGTATGTTAAGCAAAAATTTAACACACCTGACTCTAATTGATACATAAATTTGCAAAAATGGTGTAATTATGAGAACTTATAAGTAAGAAAAATAATTTAAAATAGATGAAAATAAAGAAAAATAGCTCAAGTCGACCGTATCAATTCTATATTTAATTACAACAATGATGAAATCATATAGAAGATGTATAATTGCACGCAAGTGGCTATTCCCCCCTTTGACCGATATTGTTTTCAAACACTTCTAATATGATTTTGATTTTAATCATTATTTCCAGGTCCCCCCACACCAAATCATTTTGCAAATTAATTAGTGTTCTAATTTTTGTATATTAGTAATAAATAGGAAACAAAAAAAAAACATACTACTGTACGTTGTTTATGCATTATTTGAATACTAAACGTGTACAGATAGTTAATATATTCAAATTATTTTGTTTGTCCTAAAAAAAGTTTTGCCTCATTTTAAACCTATTTTTTATTTCGACTAATTCTAACTTTACAATGAAAAATATTAATATATATGTTTAATTTATATAAGAACTTCCACCGATAAATCAAACTATTTAACTTCTAACAAAGTCACCACAATGATGATGAATCATTTTCTGAACAACGAGGAATCATTCCATGATAAAAAAAAATTTAGAGGAGAAAAAAGAAAAACAAGACCATTACATATATTATTAATTGTTTTTGTGTAACTTTTTTTTGTTATATTTAAATAGTTTTGATACATTCGGATTATACATGGAAGGAATTACTCACGTCCAAAGATATGATCAAGCTCGTTTTAATAGATATATATATATATATATATGACAAGTGAATTACATTCAGAAATAAATCCTAGCGGGTCATGCCGTCATGGACGACTGGAGCAGCCGCCGTCACACCTTCCTGGTTCTGTTGCCTCTCCACATTCCCCGCCCAACCTAAAAGTACCACATAAAAAACGAATGTTAATGTGTTACGACTTACGATTATTATTAATAAACAAAGAAAATGGAATGAAAATAAAAGAGCCGTATAAAATATATATATATACAAATATACCAAGATTCATATTGTAACCGCGGTGCTTGAGCTCGCGGTATAGTTGGGTCAAAGCACAGAGCTCACAGCAGCACCAGCAGAACCAGCAACAGCTACAATGTTTAAGGCAATCAACACAATTGTTACCACTAATGTTGTATTGAGCTCTCATCCTTTGACGATATAAACACGAGTAATACATCCACCACAACCCGTGAATACATTTATCAACACGTATAATGCTCCAGCCACACCACACGCTGAAAATTATAAAACCTCGTGGCAGTTATTTATCATTCATTATATTTTCCTGCCTTGTTAAATTTGACAAAGCTTTTCTCATAAAATCATGTATTATATAACTTGGTAAGTAACTTACTGGTGGATCCTCGATCTACAATCTCAGCGATTTGGCCAAGTGTAATACATGGACACCAGCACGTAATACAACCTGTCCATTCATTTTTGTTATAAGGTATATAATAAATTTTTATCTAGATAAAAGGTTTGGCATATATAAACGACTTTTGTTAGAATTTCTATATGTAAAGTCTGATAATGAAAATTTGATAAAGCATCAACAGTAGATCTATAACAACCAGCTAAAATTACTCGTTTTCACCTTTTTACACTTACAAAATCTATATATAAAAAAATGTGAAAGAGTGATTACAGTTTGTGCAGTCAGAGAAGCAATCACAGAAGCCTGTGGACCATTTTCCTTCAACATGAGGATTGGCATGAGCTTCCATGGAGGAATATAAAGGGAATGAGAGAGATTAACATAAACGAATTGAATGATGCTTTTATATATAAGGACATTAAAATATTTATAAATCTTTCCATCAAATCCATGTACGGTGTGGGAGGGGACTACTGAAAGTTTGCGTTTAAACAAGTCAGTCCAGACAGATATAAAGTATAACTACTGCAATTTGCTAAAAAAGTGTAATTAACTAATTAATCATTTTAACTAAGAAACTTTATTAAAAATATAGATTAAAAGTAAACAAGAAATAGTTCAAGTAGACGGTATTAATTTCATCTTTAATTACAGTGACGACCAAATCTTATAGAAGAAGTCTAAATGTCTAATGGCACGTATGCAAGTGACGGTTCTCTTGTAATATCATCCACAACCGGAGCACCCATTGCAACGCTGCCGTTTTGACGTTTAACGTTTTGCCGCCACCCTAATAAGTTAGATTTTATATTAGAACATCTCGACGAACAAAGTTTCTTTTCTTTAACCAAGCCAATTATATAATAATGAAGCTCTAATTAAAGTATTACCGAGGGCGACATCAAAATAGTAATACCGAGGGCGACATCAAAACCGCGGTTGTTGAGCTCGCGATAAACTTGGCTTAAGGCACAAAGCTCACAGAAGCAATGTTTTAGACAATCCCCACATTCGCTACCCTTAAGATTATAATGTTTTCTCATTTTTGTTCGATAAAAACATGAGTAGATGCATCCACATCCCGTGATCATCAGTAGGAGCGTGTAAAACACACCGGTCGTACCAAATGCTAAAATTAACTATCGATTAGATATTTACACTAAACCGATTTTTTTTCCTTTTCGATTAACAATTGTTATAATTGGGAGACTTACAAGTGGAACCTTGGTCCACACAATCTCTGCGACCTGGCCAAATGTAACGCAAGGACACCAAAATGTTATACAACCTGCAACAAATAAACATTTATTAATCGGTTATTTTTGTTATATTTTTTAGAAGATAATCAAATTTGGTCGTAAATTAAAAGATTTGCAATCTAAAACTACATAACAAACTACAATCAATATATATGTGAGATACTATATATGGATCAAGTATTTGCTGTGATGATTTTTTTTTAACTATGAGGAGATCTATGCAACCCCTTTATGAATACGCGCTCATAAAGGAAGAAAAAAAAAGTGTGTCATGTGAACATTAAACGCATTATGAAGTTGAAGTAGATGAATTAGTTTATGTGCGTACATACACCAAAAAAAAGGAAAAAATAAATCCATACGAAAATGAAGAAAGTGGGGAGGTGTTTCGATCAGAGATTTAATTGGATGTATGTATCATCATTAATCTTATAGGCCTTCTTTTGTCTGTGTCATTATTAAAACATGGACCATATGGTATATCTGGTAGCTCACTTTGTTTTTATATCAAATAACAGCGTGTTGACTGGGACAATTTGGTGAAGTAGTTGTACACACAGGTTCCATTTTCAAATATTAATCGATACGTAGATATTATAATCATCGAACTAATAAACAGTTCAATTGCATAGTGATAGTTTCATTTTTCTTATGCTATACATTACTAATATATAACGCCAAAACGAAGAATGACGACAATATTAGAAATCAGTAAGATCCGCCATATAAATGTAAGATTCCCTTTATTTATTTGATAATATTTTTGCTTTTTTTTTTTTGGTTTGATCTTCTTTAATAGTGCAAGGCTGGAGATGTACGATTATTATATATTGCAATAACCAAATTCATAGATGAGAATATCAAATCAATCTTGGATCTGGCTGCCACTGCTATGAGTTTAAAGGCCCAACCATAGTATAGACAACAATGACTCAAATCTATGCATTTTGGTGTATGTTCCAGGTTAAACTCACGTTATTAAATATTAACACACTCTGAAGCAAATATGGCTCAATAGAGTAATTAAATCATGACTTGCAAGGATTGTAATTCATAAAGCATAATACAAGAGATGATCTAAGCACAGTTTTGAACTTCATTGTGACTGATGAGATGCTTCTTATTAAAATGGGTAAAAACTAAATACGAGTAGTATTTACTAAAATTTGGAATAAAAAGCATACGACTTATCAAGAGAAGAGTGATAAAAGCGCTTAATTGCTCAAGAGGCACTTAAATTGGGATCGAGATGAGATAGAAAGCCTCTTTGCTCCATAAAGGCATAAACCAAGTGTTGGTGTTGATGGGCCGTAAAGTCACAGGTCTACTAGTAGTATGAGTTTTTTTGGGTTTCAATGTAGTTATGATTCCTTGAGAATGATCTTAAACCTGAGTTTTTGCTGATGTAGTAACCAACAAGCGTCGATCCCAAAAAACAAAAAAGTACACAACCACAGAAATACTTTTACCAAATTTGCTTTTTTTGGTAACCAATCAATAAGTTTTGGATTACACAAAAAAAAATCATTGTATTTTGATATAAATATTAGTTTTTGCAGTGCAAAGTTCTAGTTCTAATACAGAGTCTTTTTAATTAAGAAATGAAGGCTTAAATCGTATATTTGATATCGACAAATCATTATAAAATATGTATGAGATTGTTTTGTTTTTATTATTAACCAAGCATCTAGTATGTATTAACATGAATGGGAATGATTTAAACGTTACTCATCAAATCCTATATAATAATCCCTATAATCTTTAGTCGGCTACCTCCCCACTACATATGGTATTAGTAGTATGCACACTCACTTCTGAACAAGTGGTATTTTAAGTGGACTTTTCTTCTTAAGAAACATGGTGTGGGTCGTTTACTAAAACGGTCATGCCGTCATTTTTTATTTTCTTTCACATATATCTAAATTTAGCATTAGATAACGCTATATTCCCGTATATAATCCCATATAATTCATATAAGTACATATAAATCATCATGTCCTATATATGTCTATTGATTCTTAATCAAACAGATTCAACACTCAACTGAGGAAAATCTAAAAAGGTGTCCATTAAAAGAACGAAGACATCATTATCATTAGTAAATGAGTTGGAGCATTTTTGAGAAATTAATCCCATAGAATGTTTTGATAATTACGCGTGCGGATATTTTTTCTTCTCGGATAACTTATTTTTTATTGGGCAGAATTAATGAGAGTAGACGAATCTCCACATACTCCATGAGAGTCCCACCATAGTGTTCACCGTACGATTCATTCGTGGTCTAGATTGGAACTAGTTACTGTATGTCCACCCAAAAAGCTCACTTGCGAGTTGCGACGACTCATATATATACGGCCATATATACCTAGTTTTACTAAAAGTTATATAATATTTGATATGTTATGATTTTTTCTTGGCTGCCACTGGTATCTAGCTTATGGTTTTATTTGAAAATAAGTATAATTTTAAGTCTGAAAGTGATAAGCATAACGAATGCAGTTCCTTTTAAGGTACGGCTAAGAGTGAATCTACCAAGCCTTCCTTTTCACACCAACCATAGATAAAAAAATACACCCGACAAAATGATTAGTGGGGTGATAATGTGATTATTAATGAGCATGAATGGGCAAACATGTCAAAATCTCCATTACTCAATGTGCCTACATAAACCCTCCAAATCTCACAAGAAAGTAAAACAGAGTTATAAAACTTTTAAAAACTTCAAAATGGGAAGGCAGCTTTGCACGACGACGTTTCTCCACTTTGTCGCCGCCTTACTCTTCATTTCCCGGACAATCTCAGCCGTTCGTTTCCCTCCCGCAGAACCAACAATTGACGACCTAGATTTCATCCGTACGAGCTGCAACGCAACGCTTTATCCTGACGTTTGTTATACGTCTCTAGCTGGCTACGCCTCCACGGTCCAAGATAATCCGGCGAGACTAGCTAAGCTCGCCATCGGAGTTTCCCTTTCCCGCGCAAAATACGCGGCGAGTTACCTCTCCAAACTCTCACGTCGCTCTGCTCCCGCTGCATCCTCTGCCGCCGTCCACGACTGCGTTTCGAACGTGGGAGACGCCATGGATCAGATGCGCGGGTCCCTGAGACAGCTCCGGGAGATGAACCACCGTCGTCCCGGAGCACCGGCGTTTAGGTTTCAGATGAGTAACGTGCAGACGTGGATGAGCGCGGCGTTGACGGACGAGGAGACGTGTACTGATGGGATCACGGAGGAGATGGAAGACGGAGAGACAAAGACGGCGATTTGCGAGAGAGTCGGCGACGTTAAGAGGTTCACGAGTAATGCGCTTGCTCTGGTTAACACCTACGCCAATGATGGAGCCTAAGCTAATTATATAAAAAAATATACTTGTATATATATATATATATATATATGGTGTGTTGAGTGTGCTTAGTGTTTTTCTGTGTATTCGAGGCTTTGGAAACCGAGTTGGAACTCCGAGTTTGTGTGTTTCTCATCAATCAAATTATACAGTAACCTATGTTTGATTTGTATTAGTATCTGTTGCTTGTGTTTACATCCGCGTGTTATAGGAGTGATGGATATAATGATAGATTGGTTATGATGAATATAACATTGGTTACATTAGAAGTAAACCATATTAATTGGGTTTTGATGAGTATTGGTGGATATGATTGGGATGAATTTGGCCATCATATCAGCATTGATTTCTTTTTATTATAATTGATGAAATCAATATCTCAGGAAACGAAACCCGTGAGAGGATGATTAGAACATAGTGACTATGACATGAGTTTGACCCCTAAAATTTGTCTGTTTGTGGCCCACTAAAATCTTTACGAAAACAAGGTTTTGTCCGTTTTGTTCACGGGGATGCCAATGTACATTTTCACACTCTGTGTTTGTTCCGTTGCAATGAATGGAACTGTGCCAAATGAATAGAAACCAACTACTAGATTTGGTATACAAATAAGAAGTATCTGATCAACCCAGCCATGGACTAAAAAGCTTCTACACTCAATTTACAGTCTCTAATTTCACGTTCACTGTTTTATAATTGAATCCAGTTTAGAAACAATGTTTCAAAGACGTGGTTGTTCCAAAGAGAGAGAGAACTAAAGTTCAACATAACACATGCTAATTAAAAAATACAATAATGATACACACTCGTCCCTAATGTTAAGTCTTAATCTCCTCCCAAGGACTAAGCAGCATCAACAACACATCTGACAATCAAATACGAATTATACTAAACATCTACTTAAAAGCTAAAAGTACCACTCTCTCTTAAGAGATTCCAAATTTTGATTTGTTTAGAGTTGCATAATTCAACACCCAACCGGCGCAACCGCCGTCGGCTTAACCTTCGGAGGTCTCCCACGTCCGCTACGCTCACCGGTTGCCTGAGCTGCCGGCTCCGGAGCAGCAACCTTATCCGAATCTGTTCGTGGTCTCTTGGGTGGTCGTCCACGTGGTCTTCCAGATCCGGTCTCCTTCGGCGGCTCAATCGAAGTTTCCGACGGATCTCTCTGCTTCGGTGGACGGCCACGAGATCTAGGCGGATCTGCAGAGACCGTGGCAGCAACAGCAGCAGCGGCGGCGGTTTCCGCCTGAGTTTTCTGTTTGGGAGGACGTCCACGACCGCGCTTGGGAGGAGCATGTGGATCTGGTTTCATATAATTGTTTTTGACCATGAGAAGCTGACCAGTCTTCTTCATCTGGTTGAGATGGTAGCTGAGCAGCGTCGTGTGTGACGGCGGTAAGGTTTGCTGAGTTGACTCGATTTGTTTAGCAATCGTCGTTTTGTTGCTACCGTTCTTATCATTCAGTGCTTCGATCGCTTCCATTATCATCTAAAAATCGCAATTCTCAAAAAACCAAAAACTAATTTGAAAAAAAAAATCTGACTATCCTATCAATGTATTATTATGGATTTATTTACTTTACCTGAGGATAAGGCGGGAGTGTAAATGACTGACTCTGAGATTCCGATGAATGCTGATCGAACGCCATGTGAAGCGGAGAGTGAGAGAGAGAGAGTTTTGTGTGGTTGTAGGAAGTAGTAAATCTAATGTTCGGAAGGGATTTTAAAAAACAATTGGGAAAGTGGTTTTCATCATCATCAAATCAATCATCAGAATTCGATTATATTAAGTCGTAGAGTTGATCGGACGGCTGGGGTTCTCAGCTTATTGATTGATCTAACGGCTGTGAGTTTATAGCTGTTTTCTCCTGCCGGATTACTGACGTGGACGTATGACTTTTGACTATTTTGAGCCTTAAAATGACGTAATTCTCCTCGTATTTGATTTTTAACATTACCTTTTGCTAAAAACTAAAATTTAGGTTTTGGCACAATACACCACACAGTAACGTTTGTATATACTTTTTTTTTTTTTGTCAACTCATATTATAAAATAGAAGGATACATTGTGAATTACCATTCGAGCTGGCGGAAAACAAAAATATCTTCAGAGTCTGAAGCCTAAAAAATGTAAACTAAACCGGCGAACAACAAAAAGTTCCCAAAAGCTTAAAACGAAATCAAGAGAAAAAAATACAAAGTAGAGAACTTAACCCAAAAAAAAGAGGACAAAACCTTAAAGTAAGAACATATGCGACCAGACATAACCCTTAAATAACAAACTAGTCTCAAGATGCAAGAATAGCTCTTCTCCCCAGCCACCTGCGGACGGCCAATCCAAAGCTAACATCAACCACCTCCTATCATGATGAGAAACCAATCTCTAGAAACATAACTAAAGTCTTCATAACCCGGCAAGCAAGGACCCGAAACGCTTCTGAATGCGACGATGACAATAACATTGTCCAAGAAGCCTTACAAAAAGCAATCAGACTCGAACAAGCAAGATGATGAACGAAGAAGCTATCAACCACAACGTAGAAGAAACCATGAGAAGAAGCTAGTATATTATAGTTTGTATATACTATTAGTAACGTTGTTGCTATATCATGTTTCAAATTATTTGTTTCAATGTCAGTGACATTATGCCACACGACTTATTTGTTTCATATTTTTCACCAACGTAAAAATGAATTTTACATTTATATATTTATCCCGAGTTCTTTCTCTATAATAAGCAGACCAAGATTTGCAAGACTCATGTGATTCTATTATTACTCACAAATGATCAAATCATATAAACCAAATAAAGCATTTGAGAAAATTTACGAATATGCGAATCACAAGAAGCCAGTACTGCCGAAGGGGTTGTTGCTGTCATGTTGTTGTTGATGAGCACCTCCATTAACCGGAAATCCCCCAAAACCCGTGGTGGTGTTTTGCGCTTCTGTAACGGGGATTGCCGGAAATTCCCCAAAACCTGTGGTTTTTGGCGGTTCTGAAACCGGAATTACTGGAAGCGGTTCTGAAACCGGGATCACTGGAAACTCCCCAAAAGCTGTGGTTTTTGGCGGTTCTGAAACCGGGATTACTGGAAATGCCCCAAAACCTGTAGTGTTTGGCGGTTCTGAAACCTGGTTTACAGGAAATGCCCCAAACCCAGTGCTGTTTTGTGGTGCTGAAACCTCGACTACTGGAAATTCCCCAAAGCCGGTGGTGTTTGATGCTTCTGAAACCGGGATTGCTGACAATGCCCCAAGACCGGAGGTGTTTTCTGGTTCTGCAACCGGAACTACTGGAAATTCCCCAAAACCGGTGATGTTTGAAGGTTCTGGAACCGGTACTGGAAATGCCCCCAAACTGGTGGTGCTTTGTGGTTCTGAAACCGGGACTATTGGAAATTCCCCAAAATCACCAAAAGGATTTGCAGCGCTGGGTGCAACCTCAAGCTGTGGTTGCTGCTCTTGCTGAGGATAGGTTGGCTCGTAGGGCCCAAATGGGTTGTTTGCAGCTGAATGCGGCGCAACGCTGTTTGTTAATGCAAACGGGTCTTGGACCTCAAATGGATTGGGAGCTGGAGCGCCATAGGCCGGCTGTTGGGCAGCAATGTAGGCTCCATTGTCGTATAGACTGTTCAGGGTGAGCGTGTCTAAGCCACCCGCCTAACAGAAACAAAGATGGTTATGATTAAGAAGCCACAGATTTAATTTACCAACCCCCAAACTAGAATATGCAAACAGGATAATAGCAAGCAATTGATGCATGCCATTATCAATAATACAGTAATACATCTTACCAATTTTCTCTCAGTGGCTGCAGATATATCATTGCTAGGTGTTGTGACCAGGGCAAGCTCCCACCCTGACGAATCCAAATCTCTTGCTTGACCAAAACCAAACGTCGAAAAATCATCTGTATACAGAACGGAATCATAAAAGCGATCAACAACTAACAAGAAAGGTAAACTTAGCGCCCTGGTATATATAGTCCAAGAAGCTCACCATCAGTGGAAACCAAGGCCAAAGCAAGTGCATTTTGGTCTAGGATTGCTAACGGATCAGGTGCATCATCGTTCAGACCCTGAGTGCAACATGAAGAGAATCAGAGACAGAAGAATAACAATGACAGAAATATCGAAAAATCAAAATAGTATGTAATAAGCATTTCTCACCAGTAGATCATCTGTATCAATTATATTCCGTGGAGTTTCTGCTGAAGGAGGAGGCTGCGAAGAAGGTTGAGTCCCTTCAGATAGAACAACGGTACCATCTGAAGGCAATGGTGGTTCATGTCCTTCATGCGAAGGTTCAACATCTTCAGAATCAAGCCCCTCATCCGGCGTATAGGTCAGAAGCTGTATGTTGACAAAAAGCTTTAGAAATTAAGTTAAACAAAAAAAATCATGGTTTTTGTAGGACCATTTCTGGAATATAGACGTACCAGTGGCCCAGATGTGACGTCAACCATTTGAGGTGCATCTCTCATATACTCCTCCATTGTTACAAGAAAAGATTGTGGAGGCTTGAAAAAAACAAACAGAGTTACATCGTAATAATAAAGTACTTACCATTACAAATTGAAATTTAACAAGCAAGTTATTATCTGATACCTCTCTTAAAACAGGAAACTGGAAATTCCTTGCAAGTTCTAATCCTTTGCAAACTTCATAAAAAGCAGAAAGATTGCCAGCCTGCATCGATAGACTAATCCTTGTTAAGGGAAATCTAAATGAATCCACAGAAAAAATAACCCAACAACTTTACCTGCAGACCCGCGCGCTTGTATATATCAAGGGCCTTGATGGCCTCATGTCTTGGCATTTCAAAGAACTGCAATACATGCATATATGAAACAGTAAGATATCAAAGAACACATGGAGGGAGAGAGTAACTCTGGGGGAAAGAAAAAACTGGGACTACCTTTTCTACTAGATTGATTATTCCTTCATTGATGGCACAATAGACTTTAAAGCTCTCCTTCAACACCTAAACATACAATATTCAAAAACATCTCAGAACTTAGTTCAAGCTATTCTTTCCGGATAGGAAATATTTGATCCGTTACTAAGCCTAGGATATATGTAAAAATGTGAGTTATGTGTCCAGGCTTAGTTCAACCTACCAGAGCGAGTGCATATTGAATTATGCGATTGTGTTTTGCAGCACCTTCTGGCTGAGGAAGTTGGAAGATCAAAGTCAGTTCATTTGTAAGAAAGAGAAGGCTGCTCCAGCGCAATAGAAAGTACTATGCGCTTTACAAAAACATAGTAGCAGAACTGGAAAATGCATCAAAGAAGCACCTTGCAACCAATGAGACGATGCAGAAGCTGCTGTAACGCTGGTAACTGTTCCAGGAGTTTTTCACCATCTAAATCCCTTGTTTTGCTATACCCCTGACATCAAATTCCAGAACAGAAAACAATCAGGAAAGAAAAGAGGTAACCTGAAGCCAGGAAACCAAGCAAACACAAAAAAAACTGATACCTTCTCCTGCCCTGGGGAAACTTTAGGAAGACGTTCAGCCTCCATGTCATATTTCAGAACTCTGAAACATTCAAGACGTTCCTCAAGAAATAATGCATAAGCGCGCACCCAACCAGAACAATCCCAGGCTGCAAGAGGCATAAAAAGCAAACAACCAATCAGCGGTAACTCTCTATGCATGAAAACCTTGGGAAAAAAAACTCATATTGCTTATAAAACATATATAAGCCCGTGAAAGTAGCAGTAAGAGACTCACCGGTTGGGCTAGACTCATCTTTGAAATTAGAAATTTGCATAATGCGTCCTTTTTGGGAAAAATTCAATAGCTCTTCTCTAAATGTAGGATCACCATCCCTTAGAAGCCGGTGTAAGACAAGTAGTGCTTTCAGTGCAACCTATCAGAACACATACAAACGCTAAATCTAATAGGCTGATAGCAAACAGAAACGATCCTTAAACAACCTAAAGAACATCTGATAATCAAAAACTCTCAGAAGAACTTCAAATCCTAAAAACATACATAATGATCAAACTCAACTGTGCAAAATGACTATAACAACTTTCTTATTAAAATGAAACATTGCTCCTTAAGAAAAAAGAGATTCAAAAACAATACCGTCCAGTTTCTGGTTTTGTGCAATCGTCGGGAGAGAGCATGAATGCAGTAAGCAACATCTGCTCGGGGCCGAACTGCTGATGTTGCCAGGAAAATTTCTGTAAACAAAAAAGCGATTTAAAACACACACAAGAAACAATTACGATCTAAGAAAACAAAAATCGAATTCCACTAACTCTTAAGATGACGATCTTTGGGAGGACACTCGACATGGTTAGTAGCTTTCACTATGGCAACATCTAATTCCTGAAATTAGTGTAACCAAAACTCGAATCTATTAAGAGATTCAATGGATCGAGAAATGCTGAAATAAGAGAAAATCTAGCAAATCGAAAGGGAGAGCGTACGGCGTAATCGCTATTGACTCGGACAAGTCCGACTTTGGTGGTGTCTTTTAGGGCTCCATAAGCTCTTCGCCATGACTGAAGCGTTGCCATTCCAGAGACTCTGTTCAGATCTCTCTCGAATCTTCTTCTCAGATAAATAAAATATATATGTATTTTTTTTGTCCCGAGAAACCCTCAGAGGAAAAAATCTAAAGAATGAGAAGAAAGAGGAAGAACGCAAAAGAAAAGAGAGGAAGACAGATTTGGATTCGTCTCATCTTTATATATTTATTATTTCCTTAATTTGTAGTATTGTTTAACTCATTCTCTTTTTTTTTGTTTACTCTCTTCTGATTCTTTTTTAACTTCATTCTAATTTGTCGTTTTTTTTTCTTACTTCAATCTTTTTTTTTTTTCTTTTCTTTGATCAAGTAGTGTAACTTTTTGTTTTTGTTTTTGTTTTTGTCGTTAAAACTTAAAACGATCGAGTGTGTGGCTTCGTCTTGCCATCTTGGTACTATACGACTAAACGTGTTAGTCAATGATTTACTTAAAATAATGATAAGAAAAAGAAAAAAAAAAAGAAGTGATGCTTAAATTAATTTAGACGCAAAGGCATGCATGCCGCTGAAAATTATGTAAGAGGGAGACTATTTTATTTGACTCGATTTTTTTTTGTATCGAATCTAAACTCTTTCTTCTTTGTTCGTAATGTTTTATTTGTCAGCAAACTCATCTTCATTCACATAGCCATATTTTTATACATACGTCTCCGCAACTTATACTAGAAAATGTGTTATTTGTGGGTTAACCATTTTTATGGCTTCATTTTCTTTTTTCTTTTTCTTTTCTAACTGGTAAAAAATTTTAAAAAAGGAAAATGAAAAGTGGGGTTGTCTTTCTCCAAAAGCATTCTTTTATGGGTCCTTTTTCTCTACTAAAGATATTGTGGAAAAGCATCACCACCATTTCACCAATACTGGTGGGGGACAGAAACATAGTATATAGTTCATAGAGTTGTTATAGGTGCAACCTCTAGTTATATCAATACTCTCATTGACATTTTCTATTGGTCTATTGAATGTTAGGTTAGCTATGATTTTAACAAGTTGCGAGAAAATTCATTACCAATATGGATGTAGTTGTCAAACATATTCACCTCCTATGTTTATTCATTGGGTTGTTAACTTGTTAATACAGATCTGAATGGCAGCAGGCCGTAATGAATGCAACTTTACCGAATCAGCACAACAATGTGTTGTCACTTATCACCACCATATTATCTCCTACATTTTTACTTTGGGTTGTTTCTTTGGCTAATGATTAAGCCCATTTATTTAGTACTAGTACACAATAATAAGCCAGGACTAGTCCAATGATTCTCGCAGCAACAACCAAGCCCATCAAAATTCATGTCTTCTGATCCCCCCCCCACCCCCCAACTCTGCTAGCTAGTTTTGCATCAATATTAATACAAACACCATTAT
This sequence comes from Camelina sativa, assembly GCF_000633955.1. Taxonomy (NCBI): domain Eukaryota; kingdom Viridiplantae; phylum Streptophyta; class Magnoliopsida; order Brassicales; family Brassicaceae; genus Camelina; species Camelina sativa. The sequence goes on from NC_025687.1 coordinate 6,812,091, forward strand.
ATACAAGCCATGTTGTTATATAGAATTTGGTAACTAGCATCGGGTATATATATATATTTTGGAGAACATATGATAAAACTGAAACGATGGTTTTTTAAATTATGAAGCAACGGTACTTTAGGTTTAAGTTTTGGTTAACGATCAAAGGATGATGATACTTGTGGCTGGTTAACAACTTAACATCATTCTTTCTCGCGCGCATCCGCATGTATGATTGATTGATTGCGTTATACTTTTATTTGTCTAAATAGTATCATTCAAGCCATGCATGTAAATGTGTAATTAAATGGGTAAGTGGAATAAAAAAACAAGGACACCTCTTCGTTCTCATCACGTGATCACTGATCAGCCGCCAACGAAAGCAATTATGTTGCTTCTCCTCGCTTCCTCCGACGGGTACGTCAATCGAGACGATGATATCATAAATACTCAAATTCAATATTGCGTTGTTTTCCTTTTAAATTTATAAAATTATGTGACTAAATAACAAAAGAATTGAAATCGTAAGAGCAATATGTTTGTTTCTCTCCTTTTGCTAGCTAGCAGCTAAGGGTAACCTCAATGGTGGATTTTAATTTTGAAGTTTTTATATACTATTTTAATTTTTAATAAATATATTATGTACTGTTTATAAAATAAGAATCCTTAAATTTTTAATTAAAATTATTTTCTTTAATGGTAGGATATAATTTTGAGTCTCTTATTTTTTAAATATAGTTTTTAAAATTAAAATTTTGTAAACAGAATAGAAGTAGTATAAATATTTAAATATTTAAGATTTTATAAAAATGGAAAAATATTACATTCTATTGTGTTACCAAATAAAACTAACGGCTTAAATTTGTTTTAACAACTCACGAAATCAAAATCATAGTTCATGTTCTATTAGCTAAGTAACAGGGATTTAGTAGATCAGCTAAAAAAACAAGAAAAATGAAGCTTATTGTGTATCAACTTGCCCAGCTTTGTTCAAGACAACAACTTACAAAGTAAAGAAGACAGCAGACAAATGTAGTCAGAAGGATGATATGGCTAATAGGCAGAAGTCTTGGCATCATCAAACCATCAGTAAACAGCTTTATGATAGGAATCCCCGCAGTGATGAGAAGAAAGACAACAGCTAGAGCAACTGATATAACATATGTGATTCTCAAAGAATCTGCAAGAAAGCACAAGCCATTAGACTCACACCTAAACATATACAACAAATTCTCTGTAACAGTAAAAAACTTACGAATACGCTTGAAGCAAGTCAAGGGAGCAAACACAGTGAGAGTGGTAATGAGAAGAACAAAAGTTCTCCTGTTCCACCAACTGATACCAAACCATCCTTCAAGCATACAAGCATGGTGGATTCCATATTCTTCTTTCCCAGCCAAAACATCACCTTCACCACATCCAAAGCATAAACCAGAGTTATAAAACTAAATCTGATCCCTAATATCTAAAAAACCAAAGATTCAAAGTAAAAGTACCAATGATGATCATATAGACGATTAGAACACCAATGTTGCTAACGAGAATCGCAACTTGCAACATAACTCTCCCAGGTTTGCCAAAAGAATCATCCATCACGCCACTGTAAGATCTTTGATCCGCAACGTTCTGCAGTTAAAAAAGACAATTACTACCGTAAAATCTTGGAAGAGAATAATCTCTAATAGCTACTCCCACCACAAACATCCTATTGAAAAAAACAATCACTACTGTAAAATCTAACTCTAGCACAACAGGGTTAAAGGAAGAACCTTTGAGATAATTCTGAAATCAAAGCTACGAAAATGTGTGGGAAGCAGTCTTTGCAATAGACCCTTAGCTGCTGATTCTTGTACAGGCCGAATTGGTCATAGATAATCTAAACGGTAAAGCCGACTCTCAATAGTAGGATGTTGCTTTGACAAAGATTGAGAGTGAAAAGAAAGAACCAACAACGCAAACAACACCAATTTGATCATGGAACGCATGTTGATACTCTTCCATGATGCATCCTATATAAACACCAATAAGGCCGTTTATATATAACATACAATTATCTAGTTTATTGACTAACAAGATGCATAATTTATAGAAACAATCCAACAAACACACAAAAAACATTATCATCGAATACTACTACTTTCACCGAAGATTTGCATATATAATAGGAGGGAGAACTAAAAGCGAGAGTCTCGTGGATGGTACCTGACCAGGAGCGTAAGCTTGAGCAAGAGCAGCAATGGAGGGATCAGGTTTCGACGGTGGAGGTAGTGAGATCAAAGCCTGCTTTTTATAGTGTTGGCCTCTCTGCTCGTCTCGTAGCTTTCGATTCCAATCTCCTTCGATTCCATCTCCAACGATTCCAACCAATTCAATCTCCTCCGATTAAGAGATTCACCATAGAGAGCGAGAGAGAGAGGAAGGGAAAGAATACAATCCGACCAAAAAAATTGCTCTCAGTCAAACTCTTCACCCAACCAACCCTGCACTGACACGTCACAACATCTTATCTTAAATTGAGTATACTAAATAAGAGGAGCTCTTCTTCTTTTTTTTCCTTTCTGATTTTTTTTTCTACTTTTCCACTAAAACCTCTCTTAAAACCCCTTGTTGGGATAACCTAAAGCCGTAGTTCTAAAATTTGACATCAGGATGTGAATGTGAACTTCACATGGACAGAAAGTTTCGTCGGAGTCTGAGTCACTATGTTTTTTTTTGTTTTTTTTTTTTAAATAATTTTAAATTATATTCAAAAGTAAAAATACTGTTTTACAACTATTACATCATACTATTGAGAGTTTAAAGTTAAATATGGATAAATTTAAATATCAAAACGAGTGCCTAGCCATTGAAGGAGGCCAGAGTTAGGCCTGGGCATTCGGGTTCGGATCAGGTATTTCGGATTTTCGAGTTTTTGGATTTAGAGGTATAAGACCCGTTCGGGTATTTCTAGATTTCGGGTTCGGATCGGGTTCGGTTTGGATATTTCGGGTTTGGATTCGGATTACCCAAAGTTCACAAAACTCAAAAATTTAGTATCTAATTTAGTCTCAATTATTCAATTATATGCAATATATCTCAAAATTTAGAGTATTTTTTACTCAAATTTACTAATAAACAGTTTAAATACTTCAAATGATCTAAAATATCTAAAAATATGAATATTTTGGACATTTATATTATTAAAATTATGATTATTACTACTGTATATTAATAATGTGGGTATATTCGGATACCCATTCGGATTTCGGTTCGGATCAGGTTCAAGTTCGGGTTTTCGGGTTTTCGGATTTAGAGATTTAGAACCCGTTCGAGTATTTTACAATTTCGGATACGGGTTCGGATCGGGTTCAGATCGGATATTCGGATCCGGGTATTTTGCCCAGGCCTAGCTAGAGTCGTAGCGCCTATCTCCCTTGAGTCCAATTGCCAGAAGTTGGTCCCTCATGTGTTTATCAATGAGCTGAATAAGGCGGGGAGCAGGTTTCGGATTATCGTCCTGCTTCCTCCCATTTCTCTCATGCTAGAATGTGTTGATCGTTTGTTGCAGAACAGAGGAGGCGAGGAACTGCATAGTCTTATCGCTCGAGTTGCTGCAGGTCGAGTCAATTATCGAAGACCATGTAGTGGAGAACCGTGAACCGTAGACACCAGTAGCTAAATCTGTCCAAATTTCTGAACTAAAGCTACAAGAAAAAAATATATGGTCCTTTATTTCTGCAGCATTATTGCATAACACACAAACCTCCTAATCCCCTCTATCTCCACGTGACCACTGTGCCATCCGATCCCCCGTTGAAAGTCGATTACGGATTGCAAGCCAAGTACAAAACACAGATTTGGGCGTTGAATGCGTAAACCAGACACAACGGAGTCTGAGTCTCTATAAAAGAGAGATTCATGAATCTGGTATAGATAGATATTAACAAGAGAATAAAAATCAAATCGAAGCAAGCCTACATGTGATATTCGATGTAGGGACACGTGCGTATGGTCTCACACCATTATGTTTTTATATCCCCCCACCCCGAGGACATCGCACGACACCTTGTGTCAGTCCAGTTCCAGATTTGCCGGCTTTATATTTATTTACTACGCTATTGCTGTATAGCTCTTTACATTTAAAACAATGTAACTAATTAATAATTATCCGCTTGAATGTTTCCAATTAATTTATACTCATTCGTGCTTCGATTCGCGACATACGAATGAATATACACGTAACGCGTGGATGTTACCCAAAGATCCCAAACCATTACATAATATACACATCGATGTTCGAAAAATTGGATGCAACAATGCAAGGTTCTAAAGCGTTAATTATATGTTACTCATCTTGTATTGCGCCTAAAACCAAAGTGTTAATTAAGTTGACATATACGAATAAATGTGATGACATGTTTTAATATGTTATAATTTTAGTGTATCAAGGTTTGAGCACGAGTTATAAATCATGTTTTCTTTCACTTTGACCATCTGATTTGATTATCCCTTTGTTGGCTATTCGAATCTTTCTGGCACAAAATATGATTTAGAAAATAAAGAAAGCACACGACTTCACATACTTGAATATTTTAAAAAAACTAGCATTATAATCATATTTAAGATACTGATTATTGAAATATTGATGTTTTACATCGTACATATAGTTGCAAATAATTGCAGAATGTCTAGTATGCCTTTATTGTTATCATTTCTGTATTCAAACTTTATTTACAAGCCCGTGCCGATATAAAAATAAAATGGTTCACCTGTTAATCAAATCATAAATCCGATAGTGGTAGTAGATATTGGAAGGTTGAAGCAAAAACTAAGGAAAAAAAAAACATTTTAAAGAAGGAATATTATACACGTATAGTTTAAAATAAATGCAACACAATACAGACTCGTAACGGCAAGGTGTAGATATGGTTACGGTGTTTTTTGCATTTGGCGAAAGCTGGATGACATGGGTACGAACACCACGTGAATGGACCAGAATTGATCGTACGCTACAATTACCAGATCGACGATGGTAACAGAAGAACGCTAACTTTCATGCTTAAACGGCGACACCTGTCCAGACTGGCTTGAGCTGTCTCCTACCATGCCAGTTTGATTGGTTCGTACGTCATGCCCACTCACAGAAAAAGTTACCGTCTGATTTTGATAAATTAAATTAACTGAAGCCTCCTAATTCACCAACAAGAGCCTTCCCTTCCCATCAACCCATTTCAATCATGTTCCTTATAAACTAGCCAAATGTGTTTCTGATTAACATACACATATGACATATAGTATAGTTTAGTTTCCTAAGTAACAACTTCTTAAACATGTATTTATATGCAAATGAATGGAAGAAAGCAAAAAGAAAGCAGTAATAGTAATATTCATGTGTTTTTTGTGCCCTTGTCAGTTATCACCCACGAGTGGTCTCCCTGCCACCTCATATAGTTTTTTGACAATTCATATATTTTTTGGTCTGTCTCTTTAATTTCGTGCTGATGTATTTTATGCATAAGTGTCTATAAATTAATCTTATAATAAAATTTAATAAGTAATCCGATTTCCAAAATACTTTGTTTCAAAATGGCAATTTCTGTAATGAACATGCATATATCAAGTTATATTGGCTTTTTACTTTACTTTAGAAAAAGTTGTTTATCGATACAAAGCACACTAAATTTCCATGACATATGATATGACACCATTTTCATTTGCTATCTTCTCCACTAACTAATAGTCTTATACAAGAAAGGAACCAATGAGAGGATTTTTTTTGTTTCTTTGGTTAATCAACGAGAGTACTTGATTATCAAGTAAGACGATAAGCAATCAAGTAAAAAGAACTAGTTATATATATAAAAAATATCAAGTAAGAAACTTTGAACATCTTTTTGTTTATTTATCTTTGCTAGTAAATTTACACACACCGCAAGTCTTCGGTAAGTGTTTCTTCAGAGATCTAATATTCTCACGTGCAAGATTTTTAGCACATGGAGAATGTATAATCTATCACTACTATTTTTATTTATTTATTGTTTTTTTAAAAACAGTCTTCTTTGAAAGCTACGAATAGATAAGAGTCGTATAAATTTGTGACGTCGATCCATACTATATACTCTGAAATATAAACATAGGAAATAAATAATGCATGATTTCATTATGCATCTGATACTTATATGTGAAGCTGGGTAAGATAAAAATAAAAATTTGAGATATGTAAACTATGAAACTTAAGAAATATTAATATAGAACCATGTAAACAATGGAGCGGTAAATTGAATGGTTTGAATGGTCCATTCATACGAGGGCAGTTCACACAGCGGGAGTGGTCCGTCTCAGGGCCTAAAAAGGGTATAAAAAATTTGGACACGTGTAATAATCACATGGACTCGTTGGGACCACGCTCTAAATGGTGTACGTACGGTCTGTGCGCGTCAATGGTCTATAAGGGTCCCTTGTTACACGTGGAGCCATCACATGTTGTCAGTTCTGATTTTTTATGAAATAATCTCAAAAAAAGATTTAGTGGGACTATAGTTATTTTTTGTGTGCCTGTGTGGTAATCTTATTTTGATTTAAAGACGGAGAGGCCGTAAGCGACGGCGTTTAAGTACATACTAGAATTGTATTTTACAATTTTAACTACAAATAGCCACCAAAAAAATAATAAATAATCGACGGCTATTGTTTAAAGAGAACGAATCTAAATTGTATTCAAATTTAACTATATGGGAAAAGGGAGTTAAATTGGTATTGGGTAGATATTTGGAAAATGATTTTTATTCTGTTTTACTTTTGTACCCCCTTGCTTGAAACATGCCTACATTATTACAAAGGAAGCTAGGGGCACTCAAATTGTATGATGAACTCAAATTTCAGCTTCTTCTTTTTTTTTTTAATGTGTGTGTGGAAGTTTAATTATTATGCTTCTGGGAAAGGCTTTCAGTTCCCCATCAAAAGAACATACATATATAAAGTCTTCTGTAATTAATGAAAATGTTAGTTCTTATCCACTTTCACAGATAAAAAAGATAACATGGTTAAAATATATTTTTTTTGTTAGAAAAGGAGGTTTTTTTAAAAAAAAAATTTATGGCTTTTATCAATCTAATCTAAAATGGGAAAACGTCATAGTCTCCCTCTCTATCTCTCTTTTGATTAAAATGGAGTATTAATCTCTCATAATGGGTTTAATGATTGTTTACTTTTTCAATATAAAAGTTTAATTGATTCTAATAAATAAATTTAATCAAATAAAATTAGTATTAAGATACCTAAACTTTTGTTACAAAAAAAATATCTTCATTTTTAGATCAAAAGATACAACAATCATACAAAACCAACACAACAAAATATTTTTTAAAAAAGCAACAAATAAAGTAAACTGTAACACTATAATAACATGACAATCTTCTTTAGTTGTTCAAAAAAAATTGTATGACCATTATTTATATATATACTAAAAAAAGAATGTTGCAATAGAGAAAATAATAGTAAGTGTTGGTGTGTGTTTCAGAGTTTTCAACCTTATCGTTTAGAGCGGTAGATGTTGCTGTTAGCCCTCTGATCCATGATTCATCGGACATCGAGCCCCATCACCACCCCTGCCCCTTTCTTTTTTATTTTATTTTATCTTTCTCTATAATTTATATTTTCTCTCTCTATTTCTTGACTACAATTTTGTGATAATAATTAGAAGTGGTAGTAAATAGAGAGAGAGTGCATCCCAAATAAAAAATCCAAACTAAGCAAGTCCCAACCAATCCCCGAAGCTAAAGATTCTTCTTCTTTTTCAGTCTCTTCCTTCACCCAACAAGTCCCAAAAAGCAAAAACCTAGATCCGACATTGAAGGGAAACCTTTTTTTTTGTTTTTCTTTAGATCCAAACCATGAAAAGAGATCATCAAGATAATATGAAGGAAGAAGAAGACGATTGTAACAACGGCATGGACGAGCTTTTAGCTGTTCTTGGTTACAAAGTTAGGTCATCAGAAATGGCTGATGTTGCTCAGAAGCTTGAGCAGCTTGAAGTTATGATGTCGAATGTTCAAGAACACGATCTTTCTCACCTCGCTACTGAGACCGTTCACTACAACCCAGCCGAGCTTTACACGTGGCTTGATTCTATGCTCTCCGACCTGAACCCTCCCTCTTCTAACTCCGACTACGATCTCAAAGCTATTCCCGGTGACGCTATTCTCAACCATCACTTCGCTGTCGATTTGTCTTCTTCCTCTAACCACGGCGGCGGCGGCGGTGATGCGAATGCTACTACGAACAAGCGGTTGAAATGCTCTAACGGCACGACGGTGGCGACAGCGACAACAGCGACGGGTGAGTCGACTCGTCCTGTAGTCCTGGTCGACTCGCAGGAGAACGGCGTGCGTCTCGTTCACGCGCTTTTGGCTTGCGCTGAAGCTGTTCAGAGTGAGAATCTGACTCTAGCGGAGGCTCTGGTGAAACAAATCGGATTCTTAGCCGTGTCTCAGATCGGAGCGATGAGAAAAGTCGCTACTTACTTCGCCGAGGCACTAGCGCGGCGGATCTACCGTCTCTCACCGTCGCAGAGCCCGATCGACCACTCTCTCTCCGATACTCTTCAGATGCACTTCTATGAGACTTGTCCTTACCTCAAGTTCGCTCATTTCACGGCGAATCAAGCCATTCTCGAAGCTTTTCAAGGGAAGAAGAGAGTTCATGTCATCGATTTCTCTATGAGCCAAGGTCTTCAATGGCCGGCGCTTATGCAGGCTCTTGCGCTTCGACCTGGTGGTCCTCCTGTTTTCCGGTTAACCGGGATTGGTCCACCGGCGCCGGATAATTTCGATTACCTTCACGAGGTTGGTTGTAAGCTGGCTCACTTAGCTGAGGCGATTCATGTGGAGTTCGAGTACAGAGGATTTGTGGCTAACACTTTGGCCGATCTTGATGCGTCGATGCTTGAGCTTAGACCGAGTGAGATTGAATCTGTTGCGGTTAACTCTGTTTTCGAGCTTCACAAGCTATTGGGACGACCTGGTGCGATTGACAAGGTTCTTGGTGTGGTGAATCAGATCAAACCGGAGATTTTCACTGTTGTTGAGCAGGAATCGAACCATAATAGTCCGGTTTTCTTAGACCGGTTTACCGAGTCGTTGCATTACTACTCGACGTTGTTTGACTCGTTGGAAGGTGTGCCGAGTGGTCAAGACAAGGTCATGTCGGAGGTTTACTTGGGTAAACAGATTTGCAATGTTGTGGCTTGTGATGGACCTGACCGAGTCGAGCGTCACGAAACGTTAAGTCAATGGAGGAACCGGTTCGGTTCAGCAGGGTTTTCGGCGGCACATCTTGGTTCGAATGCGTTTAAGCAAGCGAGTATGCTATTGGCTCTGTTTAACGGCGGAGAGGGTTATCGGGTTGAGGAGAGTGACGGATGTCTCATGTTGGGTTGGCACACTCGACCGCTCATAGCCACATCTGCTTGGAAACTCTCTACCGATTAGATGGTGGTCTAATGAATTTGATGAATCGAGTCGAGTTGATTGGATCAGTTTGACCGGTTATGATGAGATATGTTCCGACCGAACCAAAACTAAATCCTACTGGTTTTCCCTTTGTCACTTGTTAAGATCTTTTATCTTCATTATATTAGGGTTAATTGAAAAATTTTAATCTCACTTTGGAGAGTTCCTTTTTGGTTGCATGTGACATTGGTGGGTAAATTGGATAGGCAAAAATAGATATATGTAATTGTTTGAAATAAATTCTTTTTTATCTTTTTTGAATGTCACCAACTATGCCTATATTTATTCATTGTAATGACTAATGAACCTAATTAATCTGTCTCTTATATATAAATAGTGAGCTAATTCTCATGAATATGCTCTTTTAATGTGCATCGTAATATAGGTGGACCAGATTATTCTAACAATGCTAAGTCACTTTCAGTTGTTTCTTGTTAAATTTTTAAAAGTTAATAAAAAGAAAGCCGAAAAGCTATAAATGTCCTCCTTTTTGATAATAATAATGTATCTGAAAGATATAGCACACGGTTATTTATATTCAACGCCAACTGCATATACATAATTCCATATATGATATGTGTAAAATTGGGAGATGCATATTCAACGCCAATTGATCATATGATGTTCTTTGTAAATGAAAATTGAAATTGGTTAAAGAACTTGTTTAAGAGATTAAGAGAATCATTAGACATAGGTGGTCGTAGACTTCACTCGTGACCCTTTGGTATATATTATCATATATGGTTGAGTGACCATGACATTTGATCGTTTATAATGAATAAAAAGCGGGTTGATGGTTGATCATAGTAAACTTTTGCTACCCCACATATATAGGCCGAATAAGTGCTAATGGGCCTTAACAAACATTCCCTCACAATGAAACATGATTCTAATGGTAGTAGTACTAATTACAAGTTAAAAAATCATGAATCAGAAAACTCGAATTGAATGGAGTGAACAGTGTCACGGCCGGAAATCGAAAGCAAGTAGAAGTAGTTCAGAAAAAAGAGAGAAATTTTGAGGTGAGAATTGGCAAAACAGAGGATTCTAAAATCTAGGGTTTGTTTATACAGAAGGGAGAGGAGATGTGAGAGAGTCTTTCGACGGAGAAAATATTTGCATGTCTTTAATTTTGTTTCAGAATAATGAGAGTCATGTGACAATATATACATTTTAGGGAATATATTATGCGCTTTATATCGTACACAAAATCGCATAGCTAACACAAATTTATTTTATTACGAACACACGTACATAACAACATCAACTATTCATCAAAGACATATGGATACATACAAGACCGCCATTATTACTAGCACAACATGTACAAAGGAAAAAGAGGCGGATGATAAAGACACGTACGAGACAAACACAAAAGATACACATGCATAAGGATTATTTACGACGGTGACCATGGAGGGTTCTTAAGCCTTGTTCTGGCCCTTGAGGATGTGGTCGTCCATGTCAGCAACTAAGCTCTGGACAAACTTCATGTACTTGGTGGGTTCGGGGGAGTCTTCCTTCCGCTTCTCCCATATCAGAGTGACTTGGGAATAAACTGTAAGATGACATCATACACTTTGTACTCCTCCATCACGTGGCCGTCTAGCCCTCTGAACGTCAACGCCATCTTCTCGTCGTCTATCTCTCTCTTCTCCTTGATGACTTCCGGCTTCCCATCTTCACACACACACAATTTTAGTCCATATTACAAAATAGATAACATCAATCCTCGTATGAACATAAAGAGATAGAGTAAAGTAGGGACTGATTGTGTCGTTCCAAGATTTAATGGAGCCGTGGGAGTCCCAGTCGCCGTCGTGGTCGGTGACACCTTGGATATGGTGGCCGATGACGTCCGGGACGATGTTGTTTTGGCTCCTCCATCTCCTGTAGTGTTTCTCCGCCAACCCCTTCAGTGGTACTTCCGCCACGTATGTTCCTGTCAACGCCATTTCTTTCTTGATTGATTCTTTTGTTTTGAAATGTGTCAAGTGTATATTTTGATGCAAAAACTCAACTGTCGCCCTTCCTTTATATACACAAAAACTGACCACAACACTACAAGATATAAAAACGGCTACATATATACACACATAAATATTATATATAGTCTCTTTTAATTATATGGTTTAATTAGTTCTTTTAATTAGAAATAAAGGTTTCATTCGTCCAACATCTACTAAATCCTGAATATGAATGCTTAGTTTAACCTCAGAGATTGACAAAAAAAAAAAAAAAAAAAAAAAGTTTAACCTCGATCAGAAATAAAATCTTGCATCTGTATATCGTTTCTTTGTGGACTAGTAGATGTTGAGTTAGATATTGTTCAACTTATATAACGTTGGACAGTACTATGTGATTAGTAAAAAAATGTAAATCACTTCTCTCCTAATTTTTTTGTAAAGTGATTGATGTAACGAATTTAATATTTATTGTCGATTTGATTTTGTTTGCTAAACAAACACCTTAAACTAATTTTGAAGTCTTACTCTCTGCTTCTACACAAGTAAAATTTTAAATTAAACCAAAAAAGTCCCAAAACTATATTTAGACAACCTATTAATCGAACAGATAACTTGTCTTGTGTATTAGGTTTAAGTCTCAGACCGATTCAAGTTAGTTTTTTTTTGTTTTCTTATCATAACTAAAACGTTCAATAGTCATAGGTGACGGATTATTGACTGGATTATCAATGATTCATTAGATAAATACCGAAAAAAGACAAGAAAAAAAAAAGTCAAGGCGAAAGAGACGATATTATGCGTAATTTAGTGATCATCAACGTCATAGTGATATTGGTGCTCCACACGTGTGGTCTAAGTGTCCGCATGTCCATCTATCCCTCACGTGTAGATTGTTTGCACCCTATATCACGTTCTAATCATCGACTTTAATACGTTCTTATCAAACATGAATATATATATGGAAATCCGTTAAGTTGAAGACTTCTAACTCATATATATATATATATATATATATATATATATAAAAAGACTTCTAACTCATATTACTGATAAATATGAGTGTTAATCTGTACAGAGGATATTTGCATGTGTGTTAATTAGTGTTATTCAAAATATTTGCATGTTTTCTTTTGTATTAGATTAATGGATGTTTTGGATTTTGGTTAGTCATTCTATTTGCCTTGGATTTTTGTTTGTTTTGCACTTCTTTTTAATGAAATTAATTATGTAGTGATAGCCTGCTTATTATGAGGCTATCCTAATAATTAACATTATGAGCTCTTTTGCATACCTTACATAATAGTATAATACTGTATAGCCGACGACACACAAATATTATAATACGAACACCAACCAAATACACCATAACAACACCAAATTATCAGACAGAGATGATACAGATAAGCTTACAAGGACCGCCATTATTCTCAGCATGTAAAATGTACACAGGGCGGATGATCATGTACGAAACAAACACAAAAGACACACACATATATACATATAGAGGACGTTTCTTTATTTTTCTTAGTTAAATTAAAGATGGTCACCCCTAACAATTACGCTTTACTCTGGTCCTTGAGGATGTGGTCGTCCATGTCAGCCGCCAAGCTCGTGGCGAACTTCATGTACTTGATGGGCTCTGGAGAGTCTTCGTTGCGCTTCTCCCATATCATAGTGACTTTGTAGACGCAACCTTCTTCAGACTTTGGGACGAACTGGAAGATGACGTCATACACCTTAAGCTGTTCCATCACGTGACCATCCAGCCCTCTAAATGTCACCGTCATCTTCTTGTCGTCAAACTCTCTCTTCTCCTTAAACACCTCTTGCTTCCCATCTTCATACGCATGAATTTTACATTAATATAGAGAAACCCTAGCTTGTAATAAACGTTTCCAAATAAACAAAGGGCGAGAGAGAGAGATAGAGTAACGTGGAAACCGCATGTGTAGTTCCAGGACTTGATGGCTCCGTGGGTGTCCCAGTCGCCTTCGTGAACAGTGACACCTTGGATGTGATGGCCAATGACGTCGGGGAAGAGGTGGTTTTCGGTTTTCCACCTTTTGTAGTGTTTCTCCGCCGACCCTTTCAGAGGAACCTCTGTCACATATGTTCCTGACGGCGCCATGATGAAGCTTCTAAAAAGTTTTTGATTACTTGTCCTTGAAAGTGTGTAAGCCAATTGTTTGTTTGCTATCTCGGGGTGGATGCAAAAACGAAAGCCTCATGCACCCTTCGTTTATATATACCAACTCGTCACAACATTACAAGAAACCAGATATATATGTACGACTTTTCAAGAATCAAACTTATATTAAAATCAACATATTATTCTACTTAAAAATTATCTTTGATTAATAATTTTGAACTGTAACGTTTTGATTAAATTTCGTTTGTCTTTTAGTTACAAAAATGTTACGGTAGAACAAAAAAAGTGTAACGTTCGAATATAAAGGACCTCACCTGGCCGAAAGAGACGGATAAAGAAAAAAGTAGGTGCTACTCGACGTCATAGTGATATTGGTAGTCCACACGTGTGGTCTATGTTTCCTCATCTTTACTCTTTGGTTTCGATGCTTTGCATATATACCTTCTAACTTTCTGATGTCTAACTATATTGATCTAACTATCATAGTTTAGAATGATATAGAGACACTATTAAAAACCTCTCATATATATATGTGCCGTTGCAGCTTATCATGTAGGTGAGAAATAATATTTCATCAGATCGCCGTAGTTTTTTTTCTTTTTCTTTTTGAGAATGAAGTTACAAATTAGGCGATCCATAATTTTGAAAATAGCTTGGCAACAATATGGTGACAACAAAAAAAAATAACAATAAACGAACAACAATACTGATATAAATAAGTTAACGTTGGATAGACAACGTACACCATAATGATATAAGGAAGTAGAAATATGTCATGTACGAGATGAACTTTTTTTAAGAAAAACGTACATATAAAAATATAGTTAAAGGAGGATGTGATGATATGATTAAGCATCGATCCATTATTCCTGCTGGTTCTGGAGGATGTGGCCATCCATGTCAGCAACCATCTTCTCGAGGAACTTCATGAACATGGTGGGCTCTGCAGAGCCTTCAGTGCGTTTCTCCCAATATACACTAACTTTGCATAAGCAGCCATCATTTCTGGACTCGGGGATGAATTGTAAGTTTGCGATATACACCTTAAGCTCCTCCATGACTTGACCATCTAGCGCATTGAATGTCACCGCCATCTTCTCGTCGTCCATCTCTATTCTCTCCTTAAACACTTCTTCCTTCCCATCTTAATTACACACACAAATACCACATTTCATTTACACATATATAGGTTTATATCATGTCAATCATTTGTATGTTATATATAGAGATAATGATTAGAAATACGAACCAAGATTGTACTTCCAGCTCTTGATGGCGCCGGGAGAGTCCCATTCGCCTTCGTGGAGGGTAATACCATGGATGAGGTGGCCGATGGCGTCAGGGACGAGATGATTCTCGCTCTTCCACCTTTTGTAGTGTTTCTCGGCCGATCCTTTTAGAGGCACATCCGTCACGTATGTTCCTGACATGGCCATTGATGAATTAGTTAGCTATCGATAGGTTTCTTTGATGGAACTAAGTATTTTTCTTCCTTTATATATACAAGATTAACACGTAAGCTACATTAACAACGAAATTGGTAATACGGCTTTTCAAATAGTCGACAGTTTCAATATATCTAAACAATTATGGTCACGTATTGTATGCACGTTATCGCCTGTTCTGATAGTTAAATTAATCAATTAATATGTTATTTGATATAATTCGTATCTCTGATTTTACTTTATTATTTCATGTGCTTATTACAAATATCTATATTTTTATGCGCTTATTTCTTTCTTTAAATCTATTTTTAAAGAAACTCGAACAGCAGAAATTATAAAGAAAGAAAAAAAGATGCCAGCTACATATTCTGCCTGACACAAAATTTCCAATTATATATATTTGTCAACTCTGAAAAATGAAAAGTCTAGTTATAGTTGAAATAATTAAATCAAGGTCCTTCTTTTTAGACTTAACAAGTTCAATAATAGAGGTGTTATCTGGATTACTTGATATTGAAGAAAAATTAGGATACGTCTCCCTTAATGTGCAACAATAGCTGGAATTGATACATTCTTTTTGGCAGGAATGTACAACAAAAGGTCTAATTTGTAAGGTTGATAATCAGTTGCAGCCATTTAGGAGCATCACTCCATGTATGTTCGATTTTAGAACCGGATACACCAATTTGTACAAGGAGAGAGATTTACTTGGAAGATCACTCACAAGAATATAAACAATTAAACAGAATTTAAACAAGACAAAAAATTAAACCAAAAAGGAACCGATCAATGTACACAAAACTTTTTTGGAAGCTTTCTTATCCCCTGTGACTCTATGGCCGACCCTACAGTTATTTATTTCTGAGCAAACCCAACCAATAGACACCAAATATACAAAAACGCAAACGCTCTGCAAAACATCAAAATGCTATCCTCTTCTCCCAGAAACAAAAGGTTGGATCTTGGTGGGAGCTAATCACAGTTCATCGTGTTAGATACATCAGCTTCAATGTGTCAAAAAATCTCCCCCAAGGGAGAAGTTGCGAAGTCCCTGCATGCGCAGACTAGTCCTCTCTCTCTCTCTCGCTGTTTGGATGCGGATGTGACCAAAGAATTGAAAGAATTGTGTAAATAAAAGAAGGAATGCACCAGAATTTTCCAGTGAAAGAATGTGTCAGGTGGCTGATGCTGTTGTTTTGTTCTTCCGGCACATACAGTCAGGGCAAGGGAATATGTAAATAGAGTCACTAGGTCGTTTCAACTCAAACCCCTTGGAGTCACTATGGGACCTCATGCTTAGCATTTGCCGTTTAAAACTTCTCCATCTGCCGGTAAATGTCAGAAACAACCATTGAGGGACCAACCAGATACTATCAACTAAAAATCATGTTTGTACGTCGAAGAGGTGAGGAGTCGTTACCCCAACTTTGGATTGTCAAAGAGTACGGCTAACTTTCGCTTGTCTGGCCGAATCGTCTTCGAATGCCCTCCGAACAAATACCTCCGATGTCCCATGAGGAAATGAGGGAAGTT
Organism: Camelina sativa; assembly: GCF_000633955.1. Lineage (NCBI taxonomy): Eukaryota > Viridiplantae > Streptophyta > Magnoliopsida > Brassicales > Brassicaceae > Camelina > Camelina sativa. The sequence goes on from NC_025687.1 coordinate 6,828,652, forward strand.
TCCACCTTGAGTTGTCACAAATACTTCACTGTGGAGACACACCGTGTAATCTAGCGCAGCCATTCTCGAGGAGAAGTTCTGAATAAAGACATATAGTCTTATGTAAGTCAGAAAATATTCATCACGTGAAAGTGCTAACAGTGGAAGATCACGGAAACCTTAAAAGGGGCCACTTCTTCCTCAGACGCAAGCATCTCCTTCGTCTGTAGATTAGGGAACATCTCGAGTAGTGGAGCCATAGTTCTACTCGCGCTATATATTGGGCCAGCTGCAAGGTATATATATGTGCTTTTGTTGAACCCCATTCCTCTCAGCATCAAACCCACCTGATAGGTATACAAGCAAGAAAATTGAACCAAAGGGAATAAGATTCTCTGCTCACATTATTGCTCACAATGGTTAGCACTTTGAACAACTACTCTGATTATTCCAAAGCAGTATCCATGGATGACTATAAGACGAAAATATAACAATTAATATAGACCACCGTTGTGCATAGTAGAGGCTAGAGAAGTTGCAGAACCAAAAGAACTTATGATTACCTCTAAAGGAGTTAAAGGGCATTTTCCATTGAGCCTGTTTGCTCCTGGTCGTATCACACGACCTGGTTTTGTGAACTTCCCTTTCCATCCCCTTTCTCTCGCCGCAATCATGTCTTGTTTTTCTTGGTTACCACCATCAAATACACAACAAGAGAAAGCTACCATATCCTGCAACATGGTCTTATAGTGTATTATATCTCTCACGTCGACAGATCTGTTTTCAGAAATATACAGCCATGACAAAGACCAGTGGCAGATTCAAGAAGCGTTGGACTTTACAGGTAACAAACCTCTTCAAAACGAAGATGCACAGAAACATACTTGCCAGCATTGTTTGCACTAAGCTCCTTCATTTTCTTCACCAGTGTTTCTCCTTGGGTCAGTATAGGTTTCGAAAATCGCAAGGCTATATTATTTGCCAAACATCTAAATCTCTGGATAGCTCGAGGAGCATCAAACGAAAGTCTATTCGCAAATGGGGAAATTCTTATAACCCTGTGCCGTGAAAAAAACAACAAATAATTCAAAACCCGTTTGTATAACAAAATATATAGTCCCTTACACAAAAACAAGACAGTTTATTATTGAAAGTAACTTTTATTAAGGTGTGACTCACTTCTCTTCAAGCAGCTTTGGCAGGACTGAGTCCCGGTAATAGGAGGTGGGTGCCCATGCTTTAACTCTGAAGTTGTAGACATTTGTCAAGTTATAGTCAAAACGCTCCATTAAGTATTCAGGAACTGTATCGACCACCCGCACATAATTTGCTAAGGTATCGATAAAGTATTCTTCATCATAGATGTCTCCAAATTTACTGCAAGGAAAACACTCTGTAAGAAAGTAGTTGAAACAGGAATGGCTTTGCTAAATTTACAACACATGGAGAAGATATGAAAACAAATATCCGAAACCTCGGATCTTTCCATATGCTGTGATAGTGAAAGTTGGGAATTACAAGGGTCGCATTTAGGTAGCCTGCCACAGCAACCGCATTGCATATCTAAGCAAAACATGGTAGACTACAAGTCAACAGCTTTACCTTAGACAAGGTAGCCAGAAAAGTGCAAGAAGACTTGAGTGAAACAAATCAATTTGATGTAAGATGAAAAGATAGATAAACCTACCGAAGTGCGCTGCTGATTCAAGCCTCCATTAGCCTCGATGAATATGAAACCATTTGACTCAGGCAAAACTACAATTGTCGTCAACACACAACAAAGATAAAAAATCATAAATTATGACCCTAAGCCAGTGTAATTAACTAATTCTATATTCTTCAGGGCTTTATTGGTGATGTCTTTTCCCATTAAAGTGAGAAGCTTGCCATGAAATGCATCACCAATGTTGTAACTTATTGCATAGGACAAGCACAATTATTAAGAAAGTAGGAAAGCTATGTAATAATACCTCCAGTAGACTTGTTCACACATGGCTTCCATTCCACACCTTTATAAGAACGTTTCCAAATCGTTGATATCTAAAAAAATACAAATTTCATTGACAAAACGTGAGAAAGGATATAGCATGTACCAAATTAGGTGACAATACGTAGCTATATAGAGAAGAAAACAGCAGTATCACTGGCATGAACGAACCACACAAACAAAGTAGGGACAATGACAAAACAGAGCAATACATTCTCCTAAACATTTATACTCTCTAAATGGATCCAATACTAAAACTCATGAGAAATGCAATTAGAGCTGAAACTAGATGACATGGTTTTATAGTGAAGGCAGGGATCGAGATTAATAAAAAAGACTTAACAACATCATAAAGAGATCCAAATTGTGTCATGAATTGGAATAGTTGAGCTCACAAGTAACCAAATCGAGAGATGAAACTATCTTAAGTGTAGACAAGACAATGGCGACATTTCTCAAAAAGGATTTCACAAAAGCGGAGGCAAACCTCACCGCATCGGCCGTGGTGTTATCGGCGTCGATATCGGCGCGGAGCCTAGCGTAAACCTGCGGGCTCCTGTAAACGGATCCCGGAGCGGGACGGCGGTGGATGATTGGAGCGGCATCAAAGGAGGCGACGCGCATGTGAAAGAACATACAGGAGACGTAGATGAGAGGAGCGAACAGGAGAATTCCCTGACGACGGAGAAGAACAGATAAAAGGATCCATGAGATACGGTGAGGGAATGTAGTCCGAGTTTGGTGTTGCCCGGAGGATTTAGAGCGGGTCCGGCAGAGACGAGGTGAAGGCGGCGGAGAAGGTGTAGCTGGAAGCCGATTTTGAATCGACAGATCTCTCTCCACCTGGGATATCATCTGTTTCCCTTCTCTTCTCTCTCTCTCTCTCTCTTTCCTTCGTCAGTGCGCTACGCCATTACAAAATAATAACAATAATGAATGAATGAATACATATATCATTGCATTGTTTGCGACGGTCGACAATGGCAGGCAGGTGGCAAACGCCGATTGCACAGATTTGTCCCGGCGGCGAAACTGTGTCTGTGACACACAACACACTTTTTTATTTATTTAGTTTTTGTGCGCTCGTGCGGTGGATGCCGTGATCGCTTATTTTGATCACATGCACTTTTTTTATTGGCTCCTTCTGTGTTTCTTTTACTTCTTTCAATTTACAGATTTCGTTTTTAAACGGAAACTATCTTTTATCTAATATGGTGAAATTCAATGCACCAGTTTCTTCTTATTATCGTCTAATTTGTATTGGAAGAGTGAATTAACCAAATATAGCAATGAGTTAATTACAACTTTTCTTTTGGGTTAGCAAGGCCAATGAGTTTAGTTACAACTTTTCTTTTGGGTTAGCAAGGCCAAAGTATTTAGTTCAAACTTCAAACAAACTACATACTAAAACTGAAGTCGCGACAAAAGACAGTACTGATGTTGTATCAACAACATATATAAACTAGTAGCTAATAGAATTTTGCAATTGTGAAATATGCTCAGCTTGAACATGAAGTAAGCAAAAAAGTCAACTAAGCCACCGTCTACATTGGCTATTAGAGAACTTGGTGCCTAAACGTAGACGGAAAGCATCAACAGATTACTGAATAGCACGAAATATTAGAATCAGAAGAAGCAATAACACT